>NC_059383.1:9856300-10195466 GCF_019703515.2 Myxocyprinus asiaticus
TGAATATCACACCTGCGGGACAGGTACAGGATGGCAACAACAACTGCCTGAGTTACACCAGGAATGCACAGTCCCTCCATCAGTGCTCAGACTGTCCGCAATATGCTGAGAGAGGCTGGACTGAGGGCTTGTTGGCCTGACATCACCAGCAACAACGTCATCTATGGGCACAAACCCACCTTTGCTGGACCAGACAGGACTGGCAAAAAGTGCTCTTCACTGACGAGTTGCGGTTTTGTCTCACCAGGGGTGATGGTCGGACTCACATTTATTGTCGAAAGAATGAGCGTTACACCGAGGCCTGTACTCTGGAGCGTGATTGATTTGGAGGTGGAGGGTCTGTCATGGTCTGGGGCGGTGTGTCACAGCATCATCGGACTGAGCTTGTTGTCACTGCAGGCAATCTCAATGCTGTGCGTTACAGGGAAGACGTCCTCCTCCCTCATGTGGTACCCTTCCTGCAGGCTCATTCTGACATGACCCTCCAGCATGACAATGCCACCAGCCACACTGCTCGTTCTGTGCGTGATTTCCTGCAAGACAGGAATGTCAGTGTTCTGCCATGGCCAGCAAAGAGCCCGGATCTCAGTCCTATTGAGCAAGTCTAGGACCTGTTGGATTGCAGGGTGAGGGCTAGGGCCATTCCCCCCAGGATCCGGGAACTTGCAAGTGCTTTGGTGGAAGAGTGGGGTAACATCTCACTGCAAGAATTGGCAAATCTGGTGCAGTCCATGAGGAGGAGATGTACTGCAGTACTTAATGCAGCTGGTGGCCCCCCCCCCCTTTGTTCAGGGACACATTATTCAATTTCTGTTAGTCACATGTCTGTGAAAATTGTTCAGTTTATGTCTTGGTTGTTGAATCTTTTTATGTTCATACAAATATTTACACATGTTAAGTTTGCTGAAAATAAAAGCAGTTGAAAGTGAGAGGACATTTGAGAGTCAGCAGCTTCAAGTTCCTGGGTGTCCACATCACTGAGGAACTCACATGGTCCATCCACACTGAAGTCGTTGTGAAGAAGGCTCATCAGCGCCTCTTCTTCCTGAGACGGCTGAGGAAGTTTGGAATGAACTGCCACATCCTCACATGGTTCTACACCTGCACTGTGGAGAGAATCCTGACTGGCTGTATCTCCGCCTGGTACGGCAATAGCACCGCCCACAACCGCAAAGCACTGCAAAGGGTGGTGCGAACTGCCAGACACATCATCGGAGGTGAGCTTCCCTCCCTCCAAGAAATATATACAAGGCGGTGTGTGAAAAAAGCTCGGAGGATCATCAGAGACTCCAGCCACCCGAGCCATGGGCTGTTCTCACTGCTACAATCAGGTAGGCGGTATCGCAGCATCAGGACCCGCACCAGCCGACTCCATGATAGCTTCTTCCCCCAAGCAATCAGACTTCTGAACTCTTGATCTCCCACGATCAAAATACATCAGCACTGCACTTTATTACCCTTACTCTTATATCTCACACCGGACTGTCATAAATTATATTATTATTATTATATTATGTTCTCTCTTAACAACTGACTATCAACCGACAGCCTGAATGTCAATACAGTACAATACTGTACATTATATATATATATATATATATATATATATATATATATATATATATATATATATATATATACTTTTTTTATATATATTTTTATTTTTAATTTTCATTGAATAATGTGTATCTATATAGTAAAAAAAAAAAAAAAACAGCGTATTGTATACTGTACAGTGTATGTTATTATTTGTATATTGTTGAGTGTAATTATGTGTATAACAGATGTTTAAATTGTGTTGTGTTAATTTGATGTTATTGTAAATTGGTATATGTCTCATCACTGTCACGACTGCTATGTTGATCGGAACTGCACCCAAGAATTTCACACACCATTGCACTTGTGTATATGGCTGTGTGACAATAAAGTGATTTGATTTGACATTTCTTTTTTTGCTGAGTTTATATATATATATATATATATATATATATATATATACACACTGCCGGCCAAAAGCTTGAAATAATGTACAGATTTTGCACTTATGGTAAGAAATTGGTACTTTTATTCACCAAAGTGGCATTCAACTGATCACAATGTATAGTCAGGACATTAATAACGTGAAAAATTACTATTACAATTTGAAAAACAATTTCAGAACTTCTTAAACTACTTCAAAGAGTTCTCATCAAAATATCCTCCACATGCAGCAATGACATCTTTGCAGATCCTTGGCATTCTAGCTGTCAGTTTGTCCAGATACTCCTGTAGCACTTGCCATAGATGTGGCTGTTTTGTCAGGCACTTCTCACGCACCTCACAGTCTAGCTGATCACACAAAAGCTCAGTGGGGTTAAGATCCATAACACTCTTTTCCAATTATCTGTTGTCTGATGTCTGTGTTTCTTTGCCCACTCTAAACTTTTCTTTTTGTTTTTCTGTTTCAAAAGTGGCTTTTTCTTTGCAATTCTTCCCATAAGGCCTGCACCCCTGAGTCTTCTCTTTACTGTTGTACATGTAACTGGTGTTGAGCGGGTAGAATTCAATGAAGCTGTCAGCTGAGGACATGTGAGGAGTCTATTTCTCAAACTAGAGACTCTGATGTACTTATCCTCCTGTTTAGTTGTACATCTGGCCTTCCACATCTCTTTCTGTCCTTGTTAGAGCCATTTGTCCTTTGTCTTTGAAGACTGCAGTGTACACCTTTGTATGAAATCTTCAGTTTTTTTGGCAATTTCAAGCATTGTATAGCCTTCATTCCTCAAAACAATGATTGACTGATGAGTTTCTAGAGAAAGCTGTATCTTTTTTGCCATTTTTGACCTAATATCGACCTTAAGACATGTCAGTCTATTGCATACTGTGGCAAGTCAAAAACAAACACAAAGACAACGTTGAGCTTCATTTAACGAACCAAATAGCTTTCAACTGTGTTTGATATAATGGCAAGTGATTTTCTAGCACCAAATTAGCAATTTAGCATGATTACTCAAGGATAAGGTGTTGGAGTGATGGCTGCTGGAAATGGGGCCTGTCTAGATTTGATCAAAAAGGACTTTTTTTCAAATAGTGATGGTGCTGTTTTTTTTTTTTACATAAGTAATGTCCTGACTCTACTTTGTGATCAGTTGAATGCCACTTTGGTGAATTAAAGTACCAATTTCCTTCCGAAACATCAACATCATATATATATATATATATTCTTTTGTAAAACAAACCCATGTAATATAGTTTCAAAGAGAGAGGAATAGTTTATTATTAAAGGTGGCCTTATCATACCTTTTTCATAATTTCATAAATCATAATTTAGTTTTTCATGACCGTTTTCCATACCCTCTCTGACCAGAATGATTAAACTGACTGTTTTTTGCTGATGTGCTTTTAAGACTTATATGTGATCACTTTCTTCACATGTGAAATGAGAAACAGTGCTGACAGGTTGCAGGTTTGCTATTGTATCCAATACAAATGGCACTGTTCCATCCTTCAATAACTACCTCTTTGCAAAGCTTGCATTAAATTGTTATACGTTCACATAACAATTCATGCTGAAATGTGTCATAATAACTAATAAGATTAGACTGAAGCATCAGAGATTTTATTGAAAATAAACTTCAGTCAATTATTTTTATTCGTTTTTGGGAATCAAACTCACAAACGCTGCTAGCGGCATACTTTACCATTATTGAACTACAGGATTTATGTTGGAATGGATATGCAAAACTGTAGGTGCTACACACAACTAACAAATGTCTTCCACATCTTACTCTTATCGCTAGTTACTGTGTATGCCAGGGGTCTGGAACCTTTTTTCACTAAGGAGCCCATTTTTGGTTGATATATTTTTTTGAAAGATCCATAGCACAAACAAATAATTACCTATTTTAAAAAACAAAGTTTTTCAATAAAATAAAATGTTTATATTGCCCATAGACTACTCAAAAACAAACAAATATGCAAAAATTAATAGGTAACATGTTGCAATATGGAATTGAGTATATGTGTTTGTGCGGTTTTCCATAAAATTACTTCATTTTACAATTGTTCATGAAAAATGTAACTTCCCTTTTGGGCTGGGCAATATGTAAAAAATATTTTAACGATAATCGCCTTTAAAATATTGTGATATCAGATTATATGGTCAACACCCCTGCCAAGGGTCGGTGAATATTTTTGCTTTATTGATTTTGCTTTAAAAATGTAATTAATTTATTGAAACATGGAAAACTTAAACAAAAAACATTTCTAAATTCAAATTTCACTTTAAACAAAATGAAAAAGCAATTAAAATAACAAAGTGATTAAAAGATCTTATATATAACCACCTCCCCAAATCCAAACATTTACCATCTCCAATGGCCCCATTTGCTATCACGCAAGCATCTGTCAATGACACCAGGTGCAAAATTACTAATAGCCTACAAATTAAGAACTAAAGACAATTATAAATGTAAAGATAATTATAATAATTATCATAATAAATAAACCTAATAAATTACCTTGTGTTCCCAAAAAATACTGCCAAATGTGTGTTCTTATTCGAATGTGTTTGTATTGCATTGTGGTAATACAGTTAATGCTGCCTAAAGACAATAAAATAGAACTCAATTTTAGATTCAAGGTAAACGTGTCTTGTATTACTTTATGATTTAATCACTTTTGTCTTTGTTTCTTTAATACAAAGATATATATTACCGAACCTGCAGAGTTGCGTTCGTTTTTAACAAAGAGCCACTTGTGGCTTGCAAGCCATAGGTTCCCGACCCCTGCTCTAGACTGTCATGCTAACAGCAATAATAGCTTTGCATTTTTCTGGTATTTAACAGTATTGTTATCTTTTCTACATCCAAGATCATAATAACAGTTTCATGGTGTGGAGTGCTCGCACAATCTGTGGCCATATACACACAAACTGTGAGTGCATTTACAAAAAGATATGGGTGGTCAATATAAATGAAGTAGCACTAAGCTTAATTTGCTATTTTTGTGAGAAATAGGACAATGCACCATCTATGCATATGAGAACCATCTATTCTTGCCAACTGATCTCATGAAAATTACATGAATGTGGTGATATTTTTGCAATGTGACATTACATGGTTCATAACACGTATTGCGGCAGTTCCGAGGTGAAATGTCCACTGTGTGGTGCCATAAGCGAGTAACAGTAAATGTTTTTAAGGTTAATGCTTTATTGAGCTTTAAATCAACAAAACCTACCATAAACCTTAAACCTAAACCACGTCATTTTGTGATGTTTCTATGACACTTTTGGACTTGTTGACTTGCGTGCTCTTCAGGACTTCAGGAATCACAAGTGCATTGCGATAGCGTTACCTTCAAAAGTCTGTGCCTTTAATCTGGAAGTGTTATTATTCAGGTAAGCTGACAGTTCGCACTTATGTCCACTATATTGCCCCTTGCGGCAACGTTGAGAATGCAATGTGTATATGCATTGTGTTCTAAATTGCATTCTTCCACATTTTGGAATGTGACAATGCACAAAATCAAGCTTGCATGGCAAGAAGCGACTGCGTTAACATACTTGCGTTAGTTTAAACCTTAAGACTTGAGCATGTACAGTCCATGACCATGCCCGATGACTTTGTGCATGATGTATTGCATACCACTGCACTGCACTTAAGATGTAGTGCTCTTAGGGTTTTAGTATGTTTTCCCACAGTATGTTTTCATTGTATATTAAACTCTTTTAATTAAAAAGATCAAGTTAAATTACATGTTTCATTTATGACCCATTTAATACAGTTTTAAAGGACGTTTAATCAAAATGTAGTTTTTTAAGTACACACTACACATTCAGACAACATAAAAAAATAAAATAAATAAACGCTGTGAGCCAACCGCATCATTTGGACTGTGTTCATAAGGTCTGTGTCAGGACTTTGGTGATTTTGGTCTTTCTAATTGAAAGTGTTACAGCATAGGTGCAAGCATGTCTGAATTATAATGAGATGAATCAAGGCTGCAGGTCTTTTGGTGACCCAGAGGGGAAGCCCTGGAGGGAGACCCTCACTGTGATGTGATATGGAAGTCCTGCCTAGATACACTGCATAATCAAGAGTGTAATACTGAACACACACACACACACAGAGAACTTCAAGGGAACTCGTTATCTAGCAGTAAGATAGTAGCCACGAGTACGCACTTTGTAGACACAGTGTAGTGTTGCAACCTATTTATTCAGTAGCATGATATTAATTCAGCATTTTTCAAAATAGTGTAGCTTTTCTTGTAACCAGCTACTTTTTTTCCTCAACAAAAAGCAGTATAGCATGGTAAAACTAAAAGTTTGATTAATTCCAGTGAATCAGCTCGTCCAGACAGTTTATGAACCGTTCATAAACTTTGCACAGTTCAGATTTTAAAAAAAAGAAAATATTGAAAAACAAATCAAACGGATGTGCAATCTCCTGGTGACTTCCTCCATTTCTACAAAGTAGTTGTAGTGGTTCACAAAAAAATTATTTTCGAAATTTTCATGCCATGATCGTGGAGGCAGAAACATTTATGACGTAGCCATTCGGACTTACTAGACCGTATCTAGCCTACAGCTTCAGAAGGACTGGTTTAGGAAGAACACATCTTTACAAGGCTTCAGCCTTTTGTTTGAGAAGCACCCAACGTAACTGGTAACCAGTTATCGGCCTCAAAGTATGTGGAGCTCCAGGTCACACCTACCGATGGCGTGGACCAATGGCAGTAGGAAGGTGTTTAGCTGCCAGTAGAACGTTTCCTGAATGTTCACCCTGGCAAGCGCCTAGAATTGTTTCCACCTTTCACCCCACTAGCTATGGTCCTGATTGTAGCTATAAAACCACTTTTAGCCTGACTGTAGTTTATTGGTTTAAATTCTGAGTAACTTGTTGCTTGGCAAACTATAGTAGCTAACTCAACACAGCACTTAGGATGTGTTATGATTGGACTTTATAAGACTGTGGGGCCTTTAACAGACCGGGCCAAAGTTTCTGTTATAATTGCTTGTGTGACACTGGCTCTTTGGTTGGCCAGCTGTTCCAAGCCTCTTCTCATTGGTATGCCATGCCTCATTTCACCAATGGCCTATCAGCCTAATAAAGCTGACAGTCTCTATGATGTCAACAAATCTGCTTTATAGTTGTCAATTAATTGTCCATAGACTTAGAGGTGAGTTATCATCACACTGGACTCAGTGTTCTTTCAAAGAGGGTCTCTAATAAATCATGTTCTGTCATCTGGCGGCAGTCGTCTTGAGGGACTTTATTGAGTGTTGCCTCACCTCAGTTCAACTGTTAACACACAGTTGTATGCAAATTAACCTATGCAGTCTGTTGTTTTTAATATACCACACCCTTTATCAAACTGTGTTTGGGTCCTTTGCCTATGAGCAAAAGAGGAACAAAGAAAGATCCTAATTTTGAAAAGTTGAGCCACTTAAAAAACAATTTGCTGCCAGATGGAGCTAATTAACAAAATGAGTTCTCACAATATCAAGTAGGGTAATACTTTCTACAGTAGGGATGCAGTGTTGAGAAGTATAAATAACTGAGGCAGCGCCCTTACACAAAATCTAGAGTTTTGGCAAACTTGCCACAAATTCGACACTCATTAGTTTCACATGCAAATGAGCTTTGGTTTGCTGCAGGTTCACCACTACCAGATAGAGGTGCAGACTTCTGACAAACATTTTCGGTGAATAGCAAGCTCATTTGCATGTGAAAATAATGAGTGGTGAATTTGTGGCAAGTTTGCCAGAACTCCAGATTTTTTGAAAGGGCGCTACTAATCTAACTGGAGTTTTCTTTCATGTCATTACAACCCTTCCAATTTCAACCTCGGCAACTTGGGCATCTAGAGTTCTGAGTTCCTCACTGGTAAAATGACTTTGCTTGGCCATCTCATACCTAATGGCTTCATTAGCAATTAATACAGTTATAACGTTTCCATCTGGTTTAGCCTTAGGGGTTTATCACTATAGTGCTCTTCAACAACGCATTTAACCACAGGTCTTACCATGGGGACTGTACTGGCGATTGGTCAGTTATTAGTTACCTAGGTTAACTATGTCAAGATTTATATTTTGGTCTGTTTCTCAGACATGTATAAAACCACTTGAGTCATAAGGATTACCTTTATGCTGCCTTTATGTCCTTTTTGAAGCCTGAAAGTTTTGGACCTCATTGACTTGCATTGTATGGATATATTCATCTCATATCTCCATCAAATATGTGTTCCTTTTGCAGAAGAAAGGAAGTCGTGTAAGTTTGAAATGAAATGAGGGTAAGTGAGGGTGAGAATGATCATTTATGGGTAACTAGCCCTTTAACTAATTTTCAAATTTTTCAGATACAAAGCACTGAATTTCTTGAATCAAAGCTCTAAGTACATATAAAGATAATTTTATAATATGGTTATTGTTTTATGCTAATTTTTTATTTTTTTATTTTTAACAAAAATAAAACTTAAGTATTCAGTCCCTGTGTAGCAGGGTCTGTTTACGCAGATGAAAAATGATTGTCTTAAAGAGGACAATGTTGCCCACAGTTGTCCTCTACCTGTGAATAATTAAAATAATTACTTATTCCAGAAAAAGCCCCACAGTTAAGGGATCATTATTCCGTTTGAATAATCTAACAGATATCGGGGATAATGAAGACAAAAGAACATTTCAAAGAAGTTCGAGAGATAAATTAAAAGAAATGCATGAATTAGGAGAAGGATACAAATACAAGGATCCCGATGTCCCAGTGGACACTTGGTATAATTATGAAACAACCCAGATACTGGATGAAGACACTGCCTGTAGGGTTGTGCTCCTTTCAGAACTGAATTAAAAAATGTACTTTACATTCCAAGTCAACTCCTAGATTCAAAATGAATTTGAGCTGAAGTAGCAAACAGGACATGGAATTGTAATTTGAATTTAGGTACTTGAATTAAAGTAGAATTCAATTCAACTGAATTCATATGCAGTAATTGCAGTCAGTGTAGTTTTTAATGATCCATTTCAATGTGCATTACCCATAAACATGTTATCTTACACCTATCATATGGGGTATTTCCAGAAACATTAGGAAACTTTTGTAGTTTTACTCACACGTATATTCTAAGGATGCACTGAAATGAAAAATTTGGGGCGATACCGTTTTTAACAAAAACCTATACACTGATACTGATATTTTGCCATCGGATCACTGTTTTGCTTAAGAATTGTGCTTTAAAAAATGGATAAAGAGGTACAAAAGCTATTCATTGTTCTATCAATAAACAATTTCTGTAACACTTTACAATAAGGTTGCATTATTTAGCATTAGTTAACTACATCAGTAAACATGAAATAACAATGAACAATACTTTTACCACATGTATTAATCTTGGTTAATGTTATTTTTAAGTGTTTACTGGTGTTGTTGTCTTCCCCCTCCCCTCTTTTCTCCCTCTCTTCTCTCCACAGGAATTGCAGTTGTTGAGTATTTATGAATTTATCTATATTCTGTTCCTGCACTCTTTGTTAAAAATGTATTTACTGTAGATAGTTCGAAAGTTTGATTTTGTATGTTTTGCTGTGCAATGCGTGTGTAATTCTAATGTTCAAATTAAATAAAGTGTGTGTTTTATTGAACACATAAAATGTATATTTCAGTGATTGTGTGCTTCAATTTCAGATACAATCTCAATTTATTATTACAGGTGCTCAAAAGGAGTATTTGAGGAGTGGTCATGTGAAATGTATCTTAACATTCTAAATGTTTGTTTTATTCCGTTTTCCCACTAATCACTAGAATGGTCATAACTTTTAAACAATAGATTATATTTCTAATCTGTCTGCTATTCTACAATGCCCACAAAATTATGTATATTTCATACACTCTAAGTTTCCCTCTAGCTTGTAAATAAAATGGTTGAAAATGCAGTTGTCTGATGAAGTATGGCGGCAGGAGAAGATTTTTGTAAAAATTGCTGTGTGAAATCTTATTGTTAAAGGATGATTAGCCATAAATAATCATACATATATTTATATCATTTGAAAGCCCTAGTTCTTCTCTTCAATATGGTATATACAGTTCAGGTGTGTGATGTTATATGAATATGAATGTAATATGAATATCATATTCTGGCACAGAATGGAATTTTCTGAATTAAGGGTTAATGTGGAGAAAAATGTTTAGTTTTTTCAGTTCTAAACAACAGAACTCACATTTTACATTACAAAAAACATATCTACATGCTTTTTCGAATACCATTTATTTTGGTAGGTATTTCCTTATATTACATACAGAAAAACTTATGAACAAACCATTGGTTTTTCATATCAAAATTTTCATGCTTATGGCCAATATGCTGGTGGTTTTAATTTGGTCAATATTCGGCTGATAAGTATGTATGACCGATACAACGGTTTATCGCAACTGCATTCCTTGTTTTTCTGTATACAGAGTACTCTGTACTTTGAAATTATTTACTATGCAGTCTTCGGAAATAAACATACACTGTACTCACACACTTCCATATTTCATGTATGGTATACACTGGCATGTTCTGGACAGTCTGTGTATTTGTTGGGTTTGTTCTCTGTGTCATCTGAAGACAACGTTTAGTTATGATGGAAGAAAATTGTGTTTTTGAGTTACATTTATTATTAAATTAAATATATAACCAAGGTGGATGAACACCTTTTTTTCTTGATAACATTTTGCAATGTTGTATGATTTGTTTTCTTTTTTTAATTAAAATTTTTTTTGATGGTGTTTTGGTGTTAATTTTTGACTGTAATGAACTTGATGAGGAATATGCCTTATCATCTGAGGGGAAAAATGCATCATGGAATCAAAACAACATAATTAGTCAAAATTAATGATGTAATTATTTATGCTTTGTCGCAAAACTTTTGGGTGACTGTTGCATTACTTTGAGTTGCAATTCAGTAAATTCCTCTTTCTAGCATTCCCATTCAAATTACACTTCAACATCCTGTGGGGCATAGCCAATTGAACCTTCATTAAACTCTGCACCCCTTGGTTACCGTTACTCACTCTGACAAGCTTTCTCATTGGAAAAAATGGGAGTTTGCTGTAAACAGTGCAGTTTCTAGCAAAATATTCTCATAAACTGTAGATGGTGAATCAGAATCGTGGCAAATGACGTTATGACAGTCACCTTAAAAGATAAAAATGTAATTTGATGGTGATTGCACACCTGATAACATTAGTGAGCAGAACTGCTCTTTGGACAGGGTTGGGAACCACTGATGTAGACAATGCATTGTGCTAAAATACAGTGTGTATAGTTTGTATATTACCTTAGCAGTGGGCCAACCAACCCATTTAACTATCAGTCATCGCATTGGCAAATATTACTGCATTGGCTAGCTTTTCCCTGGCCAAGTATCCTTAATAGCCTGATTAATGTTTCCGTGATGATATTACATTTGACATGTACAGATTGAGCTGCTACCACATGCTGGTACTGTACAAGACCCTATATAAAGAGATGAACCAAAACCATGACATGAAACTGACTTGATGTGAAACATTTTGCTTTAGTGAAAGGCTGGTTGCCAAAGCAAAGATTAATGTCATACACACCAGATCCAAGAGATTGCTGCTGGACACTCACCATTAACAGTGCATTCATATTCCTGGCAGGACAGTTCTTAAGCATTTACGAATTACTACATCTTACTTATTCCACTCCCAGACTTTAAAGTAGGAGACATCAAGCTAAGTATCCACATGAGAGACAATTCAAATAAGCTTTCCTCTGAGAGGGTCGCAAATGGAAGGACAGCCCTGCTGTAGGGTACAAACAACAGCTTACAAATCCACATTTCAAACTGTAATATTGAAATTGCTAGGATGATTCCTATATAGTTTTCCCTCTCTATAGTGTGTCCATAAATATCCAACATAATCAGCATTCGTGCAACAGTATATTTCACTAAAATATGCACTAAAATTAATGTTCCCTGTATTATAGTATATACTGCATATGTCAAGATAAGTAAGCAGCAACTGAACTTAGTTAAAAATTGAAGACATTTTCCAACTCATCCATGAAGCCTCAGCTGTCAACGGAAGAAGCTTCTCGGATGAGTTGCGAAATGTCAGACTTGATGAGTGGTGGGAGCTTTAGCAGACATACTCTAGCAAATTTAATGACTAGAATTCTTTATATAAATCTAGAATATGTAACTACTCCACCATCTGTTCACATGAAACATTCCTGCATGTCCAGGTCCAGCAACTTCTACATCATTATACTAGGAAGTCTGATTCATTTGAAGGATTTGGTTCATTCAAACCATTCGTTTCAATGAACCCTTTAAAAAATGATTCATGTCTGCTTTTGAAATGAAATGAATATCTGATTAAATACTACTATTTTTCACCATTATTGATGAAGTTAAATAAATTAGGGTGTTTCTTCTTTTATGTTAATATACAGTATCCCCAATAAGTATTTGGACACTTAAAGGAATATCGAGCTCAATAAAGCTCAAATCGACAGCGTTTGTGGCATAATATTGATTACCAAAAAAATTATTTTGACTTGTCCCTCCTTTACTTAAAAAAGCTCAAATATGGGTTACAAAGAGGCACTTGCAATGGAAGTGAATGGGGCCAATCTGTAAAAGTTCAAATACTCATGGTTTCAAAGGTATAGTCACGACACGTAAACAAAATGTGTGTTAACGTGTTAATGTGATAAAATAGCTTACAAACATTTTCTCTGTAAAGTTATATCCAATTTTACAATTTCATTGCCATGATGCATAACACCTTAAACCATAAAACCATCAAACAACTGCACAAGCAATTGAACTACTTACAGCTCTAATAAAACACAAGATTCAACTGAAGAATTAATGTAAGCACTTTTATAAAATTATAAGCTTCACATTTCTGCCTTTAAACCCTCCAAAAATTGGCCACATTGTAAGTGCCTCACTGATATCTTTTTTTGCTGTTGTTGCTTTTTTTAAAGAAAAGGAGGGATGAGTCGAATTAATTAATTAATTTATTTATTTTAGTGGTAATTAACATATTATATAACATAACATAAATTCTGTCAACTGAGCTTAATTTGTATTGAACCCAGGCTTTTTGTAAGTCAAGCTTAAAAATGTATGAATTAATGACATTGCATTAGATAACAAAATAGCAAACCATATTTATTCTACAGATATCACAAGCACAATTGTTCAAGCAAAGTATTTTGCAAAAAGAAGTTTGTACTAGGTTTTAAATTGTAAAACAATAGATATACTGAGCTATGAAAGAGCAAAATCTGAGCAATAATATTTTCCTCTGGGTTTATATACAGAAACCTACCTCCACATTCCCGCAAATTACCCTCAACCTGACTCTTGGTATTTGCGAAAGAAATATCTACAAGTAAAATGTACTGTATATGTTTTTATTAGGACTTCCAATTATACAGTATTGTGTCTCGTATTGTATTTGTGGTGAGCGATAGTCTGTGACCTACTCACAAATCAACTCTATTTTCGATTGGCCTTTATGTGTCACACTTGTGAATCACTCTTGTCTCTATTTACATTCCTGTTTTAGTGGTTTGATTTATGCCCTCACCATCTGGTGCACCATTATTATAATGGCCTACTTTCCCCCCAGCCTCCTTGTTTGTCTATGTGCTCAGCACAAAACTTTCCTTCACAGCTGAATATATTCCCGATCTTAATGGTGCATTGCACTGGAGACTCATTTGCCTCAGTGAGTCAAAACTTTAAATTGATTCTGATGCAGTTCAGTGCCTCAGCATGGTGAGATGAGCTCATAGTAAATTAGACTTTAAACCTGTTTATCCCCAACGAGCACCTTTAATGAAACTATTTCCTTCATATTCACAGGGTGCAATTGATTACTCCATTATAAATCAGTTTCGATGAAGTGCAACAATAAATGACATCATTCCATACGATATACATGTATGAATCAATGCTATCTGGTGAAGTGAGTATACAATTGGTGCGTTTTGATACAAATGAAGAGTAAGTTTGAGTTAGAAGGAAGACCTGAAAAATATGCAATCTGTTAATAAGATCATCAACCACAATGATTACTATATTTAGTGACGCTTGCACAATAACAACTGCTCATATTTAGCATTCAGGATTTGAATAGAGAGCAACAGTGCTCACCCATTTCTTCAGCCATCCCAAAAGTAGTTTTCCTATTCGTTTTTCCATAGGGATTTCAAAGAATCTCTCATAAAAGAGTTCTAAGCCATGAACTAAACCAACCAGCTCTGAGATGAATGACAACAATACAACCTTTCATTTGAAGCAATCAAATCAAGAAGCTCTTTCATGAGGGCATGAACTACAATTCCATGTTGTAACTGAATTAAAAACAACAGAGATATATAAAAACTTTTGATTAAAAAATTGTTGATTTTAAAAACAATATATTTCAGTTTTGAATCCAAATGAATGAATGCTTCATGTGGGTGGACGGTCGCTGCAGAGCTTGTTTGGATCTGATTGGTAGATCTTTCTCTGCTGGATCATAGATAGTTTAGTTTTAACCAGGAATTCTGCTATTAAACATTATTTTTAAACAATGAAGTTGAAATAAACAGGCCAGGATCAACCATTTGGGCAATTGGGCATGTGCCCAGGGGCGCCACGTCTAGGGGGGCACCACGCATAAGCAATTTTTAAATGGTCTTAGGTCCGTTTTTATTTCAATGGTTCTTAAAGATTTTCAATATCATAATCAGGACAAATTATTGTCCAGATGTCCAGACCCATACCGAAACAGCACAAATTGGCAGTCACGTGGTAACTGTTACATTTCTCAGCCCTGGCCTGGATGGGCAGTCATTCATTATTACTGAATGAGTATTTAACAAATACTTTTGTAGATACTGATAGGGTGGATTTTCATTCACAGTTATGAATCCTTGCAGCTATCAGTTTTTATAAAACATTATGTCCAGTGTAAAAATGTTTAAAGAGATCAAATACGTTCTGATATTTAAATGCGTATGAATGGAGGATTCAGCTTTCTGAGCTGTCAAGTGCCCCCTGCAGGAAGAAAACTTTGTGTCTCAAAGCACACAGTCAGTGGCTGACAACATTTTACGTGTCGGTCCGTTTTCCACACAAAACTATCGTATGAATTTAGAAAACACAGTATATCACTTGAGCAATATGATGTTTTGATTGAAGGTAAGTAACTGTTGATAGAATTTTTAGTGAGCAATCCTATATTATTTTATAGTGTACATTCTTTGCATCTCCCCCTGGAAAAGATGGTTATAGTGTTATAGGATATTATTTGTAACAATTAGTACAAAATTAGTTACTACAGTAGCGTTTAGGGCTACAGATTAGCAGTGCATTTTTCAGATTTTTTTTATTAAAATATTGCTTGATATTGTGTGGTTTTGTGTCATATTAGGTCAGGAGTTATAGAGTATTATTTATGTGTACTGTTTGTACAGTATGTGTGTGTGTGATTGGGGGGGGTGGGGGGGCACTATATGTGTTCATGCCCAGGAGCACCAAGGAGTCTTAGTCCGGCCATGGAAATACTGTGGAATGATGGCTTCGACAGAGGTGTATACCATCGATTAACAACCTCGGAGCTCATGGTAGGTCTGTCTTTAAAGGTTTATAAGATAGTGTTTAAAATCAATTAGCCTATGGAGAAAATGAATGAGATTTTTTCTTCTTGAACCTGTATGTTGTGCTTTATAGACCCTCAACCCCAAGTATTACATTTGCCTTACACTGTTTGTGCTTTGGTCAAGAATGATACCTCACATCGGTGGAGCTATTTTATTTATTTTTTTCAAGCAATCAGATTTGCATTTTTTGCAAGACGATAAAATAGGTGAAAAAACCCAAATTACATTTAAGGTGGTGCCCGAGCCATATATGGGTCCTGAGACATGAGGGTGGGCTTTTTGACTTGGGCCATCTAACAAACTACCGGAAAAACCCTAGCAACCACATAACAATGCCTTAATAACCACCCTAGCATTGTGGTGGTGACTTTTGCACAGGCAAGCACTTTCTTCAAAGATGAAAGTGAAAATCTATTTACGAATACTACTTATAAGACCTTGGTGATGATGTTATTCATGATTTGTAGTTCCACTGACCTTCAAAAAATTGTTGGGCTCAGATGACCGTTAAGAACATAACCAGTTTATAGAAATGGTAGGCCAGGAGTGTCCGTTGAAATGGGTAACCAACTCCAGCTCTCAAAAGAATGTCAAAGACACTGCTGTAACTGCGAAGAGCTTGCTCAGTCCCCATAAATCAGACTAATGAGAGGTATTACCATAATGAGAGAGACAGAGAGAGAGAGTGGGGAAATGAATGGAAGTGGGAAACTGTGGAAGCCATATGCATCATATCACTATCCGTAAACAAGCCCGTACTCAGCTCTGCGAAAAATACCAAATAGTTGCAGCTGCCACTAATCTGCATAATGTGTTAGTGTAATGCACAAAACATGTTCTTTGCAAGTACGTGAATGCAAACTCTTCTAGCTGCGCAGGGTTAATCTAGTGTGTTGTTGCATTCAGAAATTTGTCAGAACTAGGGTGACCAGATTCCTGCTTGTGGAAAACGGTACAGCCCCTTCCCAGCAAAAATGAAAAGGCACATATCAATGCGAATTAGAGGGTGCATGCGCATCTGTAACTGTGTCACCTTGTATTTTTCGCTGGCAGCAATTTTTCTCAGTGTGCGGATTGTCTTCCAAGAGTTTATTGTAAAATACAGAACAGTCCAGTCTAAAATTAAGACTTACGAAAAGCATTGCCTTCATGACTGTTACAATGGGTCGAGATTTATCTGGTGTCCATGCAGCGTTCATTAATGAGAACATGCTCCACAGATGCAGATGTCCCAGGCAGGCATAAAACAAACTCCATGACCTTGGCTAAGACTCCGATGTTCATGGTCTTGCTCTCCAGCTCATGAAAAACATCTGTCCATCTCTCAGACATGGCTGTCTTGTTCATGTTCCACACAGTGATGCGGCAGGTGACAGTGTTTTTAACGCAAGTTTTTCTGTGTTCTCCAATGAGCGGCTCCTATTTTGGAGGTAATCCACCGATGCTGAATAAAAGTTTCTCACTGCACAAAAGAAATCATCCAATCACATGTCACCAGCTTCAACCAGGGCATCCAACTGCTTTTTAATGTCAGAGGGTATGAATGATTCCTCCAGTCTGGACTACAAGACTTTTCTCAGGTCATGAATGTGCAAAGCCACTTCTGTGGCTGATATGTGATCTTGCTCTACTATCTCCAGTGCACAGATAAAAATGGTTGTTTGCTTGAGTGTGAAGCCAATCCAAAGTTTAGTGCAAGGATCCTGAAAATGTATCTTAGAAACTTTTGCCATTTTTCTTGAGAAAGAAAATTTGCACGCAGACCATTGAAAATGTGTGGTATTCTTTCAAGAGCTGCACCAAGAGAGAGGAAACGTGTGTTGCCATGCTGTAGTAATTTCTGATAGTCCAGCTGCACAAAAGCGAGTACGTTGCATATGACAGCTTCAGATTTGGTGCAGGCAGAAGAAAATTTCAGATCATACAATTTCTTGATCAATTTCACAGTGCAGTCAGTCGAACGAAAAATATGGCCATGCACAACAGAATGAAAAGCAAAAAGTCCTTCACTTGCATGCACCTTGTCAGATTCGGAACTTTGCTTCACAAACGGAACTTCGGAACTTTGCTTCACTTGGTGCTTCACACGCTAACACTTGGTGTAGCACACTTACTTTTAGCAGCATCCACATGCTTTTTTGTATGAACATGCTGCATGATGTCGGTGCGGCCTTCATGGGCGATGGAAAAGCAAGTTCCACAAATGTCACACCTCACTTTACTAGGCTCTGTCTGTGACTCCTTTTTTAGAAATGTAAACTCTTTTTGAAGATCCTCATTAAATGTATATGCACACTTCCTTGACATTTTTCCAGCCGCAATTTCATCTGTGTGCTCTTTCAAACTGACTCTTCAATCAGTTCACTAACTGGACGTCTATTGATATGGGATTGTGATCGGATAGTTTTATCCAATCATGTACTTCAAATAACACAGTGTAATTTTATTGGTTTTACAAGCCATATCCTTGGCTACCTTTGATTAGAATACTCTTGTGACTAAGAAAGCCGCATAAGCGATAGAGTAATTTTAGGAGAGGGGAAATATGGGACAAAACACTATTTTTTCCAGAATAAGTCGGGACACTAGAAAAAGTGTTATATTTGGGACAGTCCCAGGAAAAACAGGACGTCTGGCCACACAATTCATAATGTAAATAGTAGAAGTGGGGGGAAAAAAAATTATATTTCAGTATTGTGATATTTTATCTTATGACACTGTATCAAATATCCTCCTGGGGAGTTCATACCTATGAAAGACGTAAATATGATGTGATGTGCGTTCAAGCGATTTTAGTCTGAAAAAATGTTCCCATTTTGCGTTTTCATCTTTCTTTTTCTCTTTTTCTTTTACAGACAAAGAAAATTAGCTTTTTTAGCACTAATGCAATAAAATGAGCAAAGCCACACATTAGGTGTGTGATTACGCCTATGTGGTGGTGTTTAACTTGCTCTCAACTTGTAAATATGATCATTCCAACATGACTTGAATGCACCATTAGTTCACGAGTGAGCCGAAAGTGTCATAGAAGCACCACAAAATTACATGGTTTCTTCAGCAATTGCATTTTTCATCTGACATTTGCTTTTCTGACACTATCAGTTAGGTTTAGCTTTAAGGTTTAGGGTAGGGAGGTAGGTTTAGTTGATTTAAAGCGTTAGTTCACCCAAAAATGAAAATTCTCTCATCATTCCTCACCCTCATGCCATCCTAGGTGTGTATGACTTTCTTTCTTTAGCAGAACACATTTTAAGAAAAATAGAAAAATATCTTAGCTCAGTAGTTTCTTAAAATGCAAGTGGATGGCGATCTGACTTTTGAAGCTCCAAAAATCACAGACAGTCAGAATAAATGTCATCGATACGACTCACAACAGTGGTTAAATTAATGTCTTCTGAAGCAACACGATCACTTTTTGTGTAAAAAATCAATATAAAACATCCCTTCCGGTCAGCAGCGGTATGCGTGTGTGACGTAATGGCGTTGGCACATGAGACATGCAAGAAGAGCAGCGCTGTATAGAAGCTTCGTCGGTTTTGGTTTAGATCTGTATTTGTATCTGACTGTTTACTCACAATGGTGTAAATGTGTGCTTATCCTGGATGTCTCAACCAAGAGAGAAACATGAGATTGCGTCCGTAACATGCTAACGCAAATACATCACATGAGAGACCATGTGAACTCAGCCCTCTCGTGATGTGAATGCGTATATTGCTGATGACTAGAAGTGAAGATTTATAGTTAAAAAGTATTTAAATATTCATCTTTTTTTGCACCAAAAGCAATCGTGCCCAATTAGAAGACATTGATTTAACTGCTGGAGTTATTTGGATGATATTAATGCTGACTGTCTGTTCTATTTGGAGTTACCCGACAGAGGATAACCTTAAAAACTTCATCCGTTTGGGAGAACATTTAACTATTTTTTAATGCCACACAATGGAAAGTTCACATCAGAACTGTCACGATATGTTGCAAAAAACACGTAATATTATTTAGCAAAAATGGCACCACAGTCACGTAATTATCATTAGATTAAACTGAATAATACACTGGATCAAAAGTGTGTTTTTTTTTTTCCTAACACTGACATGCCTATGGAGTACACTACGGTTCTACTTCTACAGATTTTAGCATCGAAAAAAACGACACATCACCTTTAAATTGCACAAGTAAATTTATAGAGGCAATGGCATTTAACAGCTGGCGCATTCATTCTGGCATTGTTAGCTGGAATACATTTCCTTTATCAGATTAGGGATGGAGAAACAAGAGCATGAGAGAGTAGCAATGTGGATTATTCATGTAATAATACACGACGGAGGGACAATTTAAATCAGGCTGTCATGAATACTGACATAATGGAAATCTGCAGCTGATGGCCAACAGTAACTTCGTTTTATATGATGAAGACACTCAGCTGGTGTTTAGATGGGATGTTCTTCTCAGTGTCTGTTGCTGGAACCACACCATTGCCAGTGCAAAAATAATCCAAATGACAAGAATTCATCTAATTTTGTTATCTGACAAACCTTCAGAAAGTATACAGATAATTTCTCTTCAGAAAACCAGGTCAGGCTGACACACAGCTATGCTGTCACTGTCCTTCATATTTGATAAGCTCAAACTCTAGCTCTAGGCTCTAGACTTTTGCACAACCACATAGGTGTCCTTTATGAGTTCATGTGTGTTGATGGCCAGTTACACAACAAGCGTGTAGCTCATGCCTCTTAAGCAGTTGTGTACAGATGGTAACATTTGTTCTAAAAACAATCTTGAGATTTGCAACCTGATCTCATAGAATCAAGTTACTACACCTACATTTTTGCAAAATTATTTTTACGTGCCTCATCATATGTATCGCTTCAGTTTCTTGTTGAAATTAACACTAGAGGTGCTTCAACAAAAATGCTTTCATTCTTTTTCACACTAAGCACAAGTAAACAGTTCATCAACACTTACTTTTTGCCCTGTTCCTCACACAATGCTATCTTATGAAATGTAAACACTTTTACTATAGCACATGACTTCTTATCCAATATTTTTTAACGTTGCATTGCATAACCAACTATAAGCTTCTTTGAATGTTAATATATTACGCAGTAGCTCAACTTAGCGTTTCACTTGAGATGCAAATGACCAGGGTATGAGTCCTGAAGAGTACATGAGTTGACACATTAGCCGAAAGTGTCATAGAAGCACCAAAAAAAAAAAAAAAAAAAAAACGTGGTTGCTTTAGGAATTGCATTTTTTTTTTATCTCACACTTTCTTTTATGACACTATTGGTTAGGTTTAGGTTTCAGGTTTAGGGTAGGGAGTCAGTTTTGTTTATTTAAAACTCCATAGAGCATTAACCTTAAAAACATAATCTGTTTGGGAGAAAATTTAACTCACTTTTAGCGCCACACAGTGGACATTTCACCATGAAACTACTGCGATACATGTAATAAATCCCATAATGTCATTTAGCAAAAAAGTCACCACAGTCACATCATTTTCACGAAATCAGGCTGGAGATTTACATGCAAAATCCCTACATTGTGTTTCTTTGGAGTCCCATAGCAACAATTGAATCTAAACACAATCCATCTAAGCCAGAGTTACGCAAACGTGAAGAGTGGGTGGACGTGGGTTTGTTCAAGTGATGTTAGCACAAGTAATCAATATCTTTAAGGGCCTAGCTACTAAACATTGATCTCACATGTGAAACATAATTTTCTCTCTTTCTCTCTTGTGCTTTAATTATCCGAAATCAAATATTGAGAGCAGTAGCATAGAGAGTGTTTCCCAACCTTCTTTGTCTTTTGTTTCCCCACAGCCCCATCAGAAGGATCAAGTACCTCTTCACTGACACCAAACCAGGCATGTATTTCTTTTAACTCATATTATACTGAATATTGTTTAACATTAGGCCCTCTCAGTAATATATGATTCATTTTTAAACTAAAAACAATTGATAGTTAAAAAACAAACAAGAAAAAAAAAAAAGAAAAAAAGACTCACTAGGACTCTTCTCACCTATATCTATAACGAGACACCTGAACTTGCTTGACTTTTACACGTTTTGACAGTTCTGGGGGAAATCTCAAAACTTGCACAGAGAGCAATCTAACTGTAAAACATTAATGAATATGCATTGATGGAACCTTCAACAAAAGGGAAGTCATTTGCATTTCAGAATGGTAGAAATGAACTTTTAATTCTTAAATGCATGGTATTTTCCTCAAACACTTACATATTCAGGTCTTTAGAGACCCAACACTTATATCTATCACAAATGGATCTACAAAATGCCCAGATAGTGTACAATTTCCAAAATATTTTCAAGACAATTAGAAAACAACAGAATGAAATATATTTTTATTTTTTATTTTCATAAATCAATGAGATAATGCAACAAATCAGGACAAATCTAGAACATGATTCATTACTTTCACACTGAAATTTCAGGAGATGCAACTGGCTGTCAAACACACATTGAGCTACACATAAGATACACATAAGTTACACATAAGTATTTTCCAAGGCACTTACTGAGTCTAAATAGATGCACAACTTACATAGTTTCAGTAAGACTCCCAAATGACAATAGTCATATCATACTGTTCATGTGTTACACTATAGTTTACCTTCATGTTGTTTCTTTATCAAATAGAAATGTTAAATGTAAATCATGTCTTGCCCATTTGTCTTGACAAAATGCCTCCAGGTCATGCAAAGTCTTTGGTCGTCTTGCATGAACTGCACGTTTGAGATTTTCCCAGAGTGGCTCGATGATATTAAGGTCAGGAGACTGTGATGGCCACTCCAGAAACTTCACCTTTTTCTGCTGTAACCACTGCAGGGTCAACTTGGCCTTGTGCTTAGGGTCACTGTCGTGCTGGAATGTCGAAGAGTGTCCCATGCGCTGCTTTCTTGCAGAAGAATGCAAATTGTCTGCCAGTATTTTCTGATAACATGCAGCATTCATCTTGCCATCAATTTTCACTAGATTCCCCGTGCCTTTAGAGCTCACACACCCCCAAAACATCTGTGAGCCGCCACCATGCTTCACAGTGGGGATGGTATTCTTTTCACTATAGGCCTTGTTGACCCCTCTCCAAACATAGCACTTATGGTTGTGACCATAAAGCTCTATTTTGGTCTCGTCACTCCAAATTACAGTGTGCCAGAAGCTGTGAGGCATGTCAAGGTGTTGTCGGGTATATTGTAACCGGGCTTTTTTGTGACATTGGCGCAGTAAAAGCGTCTTTCTGGCAACTCGACCATGCAGCTAATTTTTGTTCAAGTATCATCGTATTGTGCTCCTTGAAACAGCCATGCCGTCTTTTTCCAGAGCAGCCTGTATTTCTCCTGAGGTTACCTGTGGGTTTTTCTTTGTATCCCGAACAATCCTTCTGGCAGTTGTGGCTGAAATCTTTCTTGGTCTACCTGACCTTGTCTTGGTATCAAGAGATCCCCGAATTTTCCACTTCTTAATAAGTGATGGAACAGTACTGACTGGCATTTTCAAGGCTTTGGATATATTTTTATATCCTTTTCCATCTTTATAAAGTTCCATTACCTTGTTACGCAGGTCTTTTGACAGTTCTTTTCTGCTCCCCATGGCTCAGTATCTAGCCTGCTCAGTGCGTCCATGTGAGAGCTAACAAACTCATTGACTATTTATACACAGACACTAATTGCAATTTAAAAAGCCACAGGTGTGGGAAATTAACCTTTAATTGCCATTTAAACCTGTGTGTGTCACCTTGTGTGTCTGTAACAAGGCCAAACATTCAAGGTATGTAAACTTTTGATCAGGGCCATTTGGGTGATTTCTGTTATCATTATGATTTAAAAAGGAGCCAAACAACTATGTGATAATAAATGGCTTCATATGATCACTATCCTTAAATAAAAGACAGTTTTTTTTTTTTTTTTTAGCATGATCAGTCATATTTTCAAAATCAATGTCAAAATTTCACAATTTCTGCCAGGGTATGCAAACTTTTGAGCACAACTGTATATATATATATATATATATATATATATATATTGTGTATGTGTGCGTGTGTTACACTATTTATAAGAAATAGACTGAGGAATAATAAAGGGGTGTGGGCATAGCTCCAAAGAAAATGGATGATGTTCAGGGGGTGGAATGAGACCCCGGACCCCTCCCTTTTAGCAAATTCGCTAAGCAGTTTTGCCACTTTTTCATGAGGTAGCCTATTTAAATGCAAAAATCTGCATCACCACCAGAAATCTAGTTTAATCAGGTGCTAAATGCACTGAACTTGTGCTGCTCCTTGAGTATTTCAATTATGTAACTGTCATTCTCTTCAGCAAAAAACACACCTCCTATTACTGCTGTTACAAACCACCCGGCTCAAGGCAGAGTAACATGAAGGAGAGACCATACGTGGATACGATTTTAACAAAAATATAAATGTTTATTAATCATAAAAAAAATAATTTAAAAAAAACATAACATAATTCCAACAAGAACCCAAAAAACAGATCCAGTTGCTGGTGAGAGGAGAGGTCAATACACTGGGGAGAAGAGCCATTTTATGAGCTCAATCACAGGTAACCTGCCACACCAGTTCCGTGACTCCACCCTATAAACAGAGAGAGAGAGAGAGACAATGCCATCTGGTGGACAAAACAGTACCAACTTGCAGGGCCGTAACACCTCCCCTCTTAAAACCGAGGCCCCTCAAAAAGGGACTCTGTAAACACAGGACATACAAAAACATACATACTGTATTTAATTTGTCCAAAACGGCTACTTATCCATTCAAATGGAGGACTTCTAAACAGTGAGTGGATCATGTTCTTTTAACCAGCTGCTGTCAACATGACCCGCTCTAACAGCTCGCAAATCCATAGACCCCATCCTCCATCAGTTTCTGGCGCCTAGAAAAATACTGAAAATACTGAACATAGGAGTGCAAGAGGAGAAATAGAAGTGAACAAGCCAGCCACATCACTTAGTCGGGGAATGGGACAACGCATCCGCCATAACATTGTCCAGTCCTCAAATATGACGGATCTCTAAACTATACGGCTGTAAGAACAAAGCCTAATGAATAAGGTGCTGATTTGGGCTTCACAAAGAATGCGAGAATGTGAGTGGATTGTGGTCAGAAAACACCACCACAGGCACAGAACCTCCACCCACATACACGACAAAATGCTGAAGTGCTCAGATCAACGCTAATGTTTCTTTTTGCATTGTAAAACATGTGCTGACAATTTTGAGACCAATCAAATTTGTTTTTGGCTTCCAGAAGATCAGTTAACGGAGCTACCACTGTTGAAAAGTTTGCACAAAAATTGCAATAGTAACCTACCATTCCTTAAAATCACATTAGTTATTTTTTAGTAGTAGGAAGAAATCTGCCAATGGCCAAAACTTTGGCATGCACAGGATGCACTTCCCCTTGTCCTACTACCTTCCCCAAATAGGTTACTATGGCACCTGCAAACTCACATTTCTCCAGGTTAACTGTCAGGTTCGCTTCTGCCAGACTTGCAAATAGTGCACGTAAACAGCAAAGATGTTCCTCTCACATTTTACTGTACACTACCACATCGTCTAGATAAACAGCACATCCTTCCAGCCCTAAGAATATCCTGTTCATCAGGCGCTGGAAGGTTGCAGGCGTGTTCCAAAGACCGAAACTCATCATGGTATAGGAATATAATCCTGACTGTGTTATAAAGGTGGAAATCTCCTGAATGGGAAGGTTTCGCAAGCCATTATCCAAAAGATATTGGACTTCAGCCTCCAGGATTTTTTGTTTTAATTTTGTACTTTTAGTTAAAGATACTTCAAAGTTGTAATGTTCAATAACACACCACAGCTGATCCTTTGTAAGACAATCAAGTCTTTCCTCCTTAGGCGCAACAAAACTCCTCCAACCTATCCAGTTTTGTCATTTAAAAAAAAAAAAATCACAGCTCCAAATTTCTAATGAGCCAACCAAATTAGAATCAATTGAAAAGAGCCCAATCAAACAAATTATTGATCCCCATTTACCCAAATTCCTTTGACTGCGCACGACCAATGGAGCAGTGCAGACAGCACTACGATACCGGAAGAAAACGTAAGTTTACGAGCTGCCCCGTATCTAAACTAATAGACCAGTTAACTAAATCTCAACCCTAGTCTTCGGTACGCCCACATGCAGCTCAACTGCTAATCAGTCTACCCACCTCCAACGCATAAAAACAACAAACTAAAATAACAAACAGCGTTAATTGCTCTACTGCCAAGCTCTGGGTTTTACGTAGCTCTAGTGGTCTAAACCACACTTATCCTTTTCTCCAGCAAACATAACACAATCTCGCACTCACCTTAATTGATCATATGCATCAAAAGTTCAACCCCTAAAAGTACCAGAACTTTGACCGCAGGACAATCTTGGCACTCTTGTCTCCAGCCCCAGGGAAAAAATCCAACAAAAAGAAAAAATATTTTCAGTATTCACAAAATATAAATTTTTTCCCCAATCAGTAAATCCATTCAGCACTCCCCAAACCCAAATAGGCCCAACTGACAATCAATCAATTACCATTAAATTATTAACTTGCCAATCGGTAAACAGGCCCACCCAAATATTTTAAACCAACACTAACACAATACCTCTCATGTAGTGTTGTAAAAAATATTCCTAAGGGCATTACTGACCTGATCCCAGCTGCGCTATAAGTGTGGGCATACATCTAGATGCATACTGTATCTAGTGTTGTTAAGCAAAGTTTTGGCATTTAGAGATTCAGTTTAGGTATCACAGTGGTGAACGTGGTGGATGCTGTACAGTCCAGTGTTATTATAGTTTTGGATTTTTAATTTAGTTTTTATTTATATTTTATATTCAATTTGTCATCACAATTTCATTTAGTTTTAGTTTGTTTTCACAGTTTGTCTGTTAGTTTTAGTTTAGTTTTCATTTTCTCAGTGTTTTGTAGTTTCAGTTTAGTTAGTTTTTAATTTAGTTTTAATTTTATTATATTTTTTTTATGGCTGCCAAAGCTGAGTTTTTACTAGTGTAATTTAAAAAGTCTTACATTTTACAGGGCAGTCTTGAATTACCTCTATCTAGTGGTATTTTCATGTTTAATGTGGATTGTAAATGTTGCAAATTTAATAATATAGGGTGAATATGGGTAAAGTGACAATGGACATTTAAGCTTGATCCACATTGTATCCACATATATTTCCTTAAATTATTATAAATCATTACTAAACTAATCTTTAGGGAATACACAATTAAAGGAATAATTGCAATTGCAAGATGTACAGTGAAAAAGGAGTTATATTTTGGTCTGTTCTCACCCAAAACAGATTAGATCACTTCAGAAGACATGGATTAAACCACTTATGGATTACTTTTATCCTGCTTTTATGTGCTTTTTGGAGCTTCAAAGTTTTGGACCCTGTTGACTTGCATTGTATGGACCTACAGAGGCGAAATATTCTTCTAAAAATCTTCGTTTGTGTTCAGCAGAAGAAAGAAAGTCATACACATCTGGAAAGGCATGAGGGTGAATAAATGGTAAAAGACTTTTCATGTTTGGGTTAACTATCCCTTTACCATTTTGAGGTTTTAAATGGATGATTTTACTTTGATATGTGTGGCGGAGCTCATTTCATGACCACTGGTGGGAAAAGCAATGGTAAAGAAAATGACAGAAATATGAGGTAAATCTTGTTAAGGTTATAAAAAAGTAAAAGTTAACTTAATGTTATGATGTGAAAGTGCATTAGAAAATCTAAACATTTATTCCAAACTCTTTGTAGATATTTCCTATAATAAAAAGAGGGTCTTCAAAGGTTCTACTTCCCATTATTCAAAATGTCTTCATTTTTGCTTCTTACTCAGGTAGAAAACATCCTAAGCTTTCTTCAAAGGTATAATGTTAGGTTATGTGGCGTTTGGATCATAATTCAAAGTGTCAAGAAATTTAACATTTTGACCATATTCACCCTAGTATATTAAAAACTAAAACTAAAATGAATTCAAGATCATTTTTATTTTATTTTAGTTCGTTTTGGAGTTATGAAAAAGTATTATAGTTGAATTTTTTTCCCCAATAATTTCTAATAAGAAATTAATTTCTAATTTCTAATAAGTAAAAATAATAAGTTTTAGTTTTTATTTTAGTTAACGAAAATTATTTTAGATAGTTTTCGTTTAAGTTTTCGTTAACTATGATAACACTGATACAGTCCCAGTAAAGTATGACAGATTGCAGTTGTCTGCTTCATCCTCTACAACCTAGCACTCAAAAACAATACGCAAGATCGAAAATTGCGGCATGCAAATTGTGTTCAGCACTAAAAAGACAGAGAACACAACTGAACACAATTCATTCTTAATGAATTCCCCCCAGACAGTTAAAACTCTTTTCAAAATATGTATTTTCAAACTGTTTATTAGGCTCTTGGTAATAACAGCTGAGTCTGGCAATAAGACTACAATCTGTGGAACTATAAAAAGACTGTAAATAGCAAGAGGCTTTTTACTCTGGTCTTTATATGCTGGATGACCTCTATAAATGTTATAAAATAGCAATTTCTTCCAAAACAGAATCCTCTTTTAGCTGTGCTTTTGTGAGTGTGACACTCTCAGTCAGTTACAAGGGCAAGTAAGGAAGCAGGAAACCGGCTTACACACTTCGGGCTGATTTATTTAGCTGCAACATAAAGTCCTTATTATAAGGTTTCATATAAACATAAAGAAACACTGCCAACCACAGCGTTTTCAGCTTCCAGTCTCTCTCTGTCTTCACTGCGGCTCCGCTGCTCTTTTATCTCCCTCCAGCTTTCACAGTTAATATAAAATAGCTGTCAGAGATAATTTTCCCCAGGTGTCAGTCCTTACCGTACCCTCTTCCCTGGCCTCGTGCTCCACAGACGTCGCTCGGCCACACCCATCTCTCCACAGTGAGTAAACCAGGGAAAGGAAAAGTTCAAGGAATTAAATCAAAAACTGTTTGCAGAAAGTAACAGAAAACGAGAACAAAATCTCATTCAATTGTTCCAGAGTGAAACGTTATTAGTAAGGCTGTTGATTTAACACATTAATTTAGTTATTCATTAAAATATATATTAAAAAAAAATTAACACAATTATAAATCAAGCATGCTGACCATACAGTAATTCGACAATAAAGAATTTTCCTACCATCGTACCACCTTCATGGTTTTGCGAGTCACTGTCAACAGTGGTCGGTCAGTGCAGCTCCAGCTCCAGCCTATATGTGCAGCTGTACAGGCAACAAAAAGACAGCTGTTCAAACACAGCTAGAGAGAGTAGAGTGCAGGGCTGTCAAGACATTTTTTAAAAGTTTTAAACTACATTTCATTTGACACAGCGTCCTTAAAAAGCAACATTTATGCGCTAGATGCTGAAAATTAGCAAAACGCTACATAACCACAGTGTAGTGATGGGAAGGTCGGATCATTTTACTGACTTGGATCTTTGAGTCTCGTTCAGCAAAATGAACGAATCTTTATTCAAGTCATTTCGTTCATTTGAGAAGAATTATATTAAAATGTTACATTTTCAATAGCCAAATCCCCCGAACACGTCTACATACACAAACTTTGATTATAGTCCCAATAAGGAAAAAAATTATAATGCAGCCAAGGACAAATTATGAGAAACAGAAAGATTAGTTCACCTCTGTATTGAATCTTCTTATCCGAGTCATTCGTTCTTTTGTCATGTGACAGCCGTATACGCTATGCACAGCATATACGGCTGTCACGTGACAAAAGAACAAATGACTCGGACCAGAAGACTCGAGAGGTGAACTAATTATTTCTGTTTCCTGTGTGAGCAATGCATAGCGTATACGACTGTCACGTGACAAAGTAACGAACGACTCGGACCAAAAGAGTTGAAAGGTGAACTAATCATTTCTGTTTCCTGTACAGCACCTATGCAGTTTTCATGTAACAAACGAATGGATGTTGCGCAATGCGCATGCACGGCCAACACAAAATGAACGAATCACTCTCTGAGACTACTCGTTCTTCTGAGTCACATAAAAGAGTCATTCAAAATGAACAAATCGATCATGAACGACCCATCACTACCACAGTGAGACCTCCAAAAGTGTCTGTCTAATGCACATGTACATGTGTACAAGACTACAGATTAAAGAACTGAATTGCAAAATGGATTGCTGTGGACTGTAGGCCTGTAAAAGTCTTGTTCAATGTAATGTAATTAAAACAAACATTATGTTGAAGCACCTCTATTTTTTAGCATCATAAACATCGCATTTTTAGGACGCTGTGTCAAGTCAAAAGCATTTGAAACTTTGAAAATCACATCTCGAGATCCCTGCATTCTGTTGTGCTTTGTCCAGCTGTCAAGAACACGCCCTGTGTGAGTGCCTCCATTATGTGGATGTGCTGTAGTGATGGGTCATTCATGAACGATTCATTCATTTTGAACGAATTTTTTATGTGACTCAGAAGAACGAGTAGTCTCAGAGAGTGATTCGTTCATTTTGTGTTGGCCGCGCATGTGCATTGCACAACCTCCATTCATTTGTTATGTGAAAACCTCATAGATGCTGTACAGGAAACAGAAATGATTAGTTCACCTTTCAACTCTTTTGGTCCGAGTCATTCGTTCTTTTGTCATGTGACAGCCATATACGCTCTGCATTGCTCACACAGGAAACAGAAATGATTAGTTCACCTTTCGAGTCTTCTGGTCCGAATCATTCGTTCTTTTGACAAGTGACAGCTGTATATGCTACGCACATAGGACTGTCACTTGACAAAAAAATGAATGACTCGGACAAGAAGTTCCCTATCTGTCACTCACTCGACGTTGTATCCTGTCACTCACACCCGTATGTCCGGGGGAGTGGCATGCAAATACCACTCGCCAATTTTCATTGGCCTTTTATCAAAGACCAGAGGTGTCTCGGGCTCCCAAGAGTGACCCCTAGTGTCACTACATCGACACAACGTCTCGTTCCCTCAATCAGGGAACGGAGGTTACACAAGTAACCACGACGATTCCAGAGGTGAACTAATAATTTCTGTTTCTCAGAATTTGTCCATGGCTGCATTATCATTTTTTTCCTTATTGGGACTGTAATCAAAGTTTGCGTAAGTAGACGTGTTGGGGGGGATTTGGCTATTTAAAATGTAACATTTTAATTTAATTCTGCTCAAATGAACGAAATGACTTGAATAAAGTTTCTTCATTTTGCTGAACGAGACTCAAAGATCCAAGTCAGTAAAATGATCCAATCTTCCCATCACTACTGTGCTGCACGGCTTGTGAGGTTTTTTGAGGGGAACTGACTGCCCCCTGCTATTGTGGCTCATAAAAACACAAAGTTACATGCATTTAAAGCTTGAATTTTACTAATGAACTTTAATTTAAAGCTGAGAACACTCAAAATATCATGGCAACAGGCTGCAAGAGATTTTGGACTTTTCTCAACTTTTTACTAAAGTACCTCACACAACTAAAATGTTTAGCTTTACAATGCAAAAAAAGGAGAAAAGTAAAAAATAAAGGCAACATGATGTATTGCAATTTTTGAGTTCTCTCAACATCCATAGTACTTTAGCCAACTTGAATTTGTTTGTTCATTACATGCTAAATTGTTGGTCTAACATGTAATTGTGTGTAGATTCTAAGTATTTCACATTTCCTAGTATCTGTGACTCAAAAAATACAAATCACTTCCTCTGTTTCAAGTGAGAACCAGAGGTCAAATGCACTCAAATCTCAAGTTACAAAGGCTTGTTTTCATGACATTGTAGTGTTTGTTATTGCATTAAGTTAAATCCAAAGTCCTCATTAGCACAATATTTTACAATGTAGGAAAATCTGTACTTTTATTATGGAATTTTATGCTTGGGTCAGAAGGCATGATTAATTGTGTTACTTTATTAATGCATTATTTTATTTGTATTAATCGTTAAATCGACAGTCCTAATTATATTATATTATATTACGTAAAAAGCTGTAATATTATAATATATTATATTATATTATATTATATACTCTATCTAGACTAATTTCAAGGCTTGACAGATGGCATCTGCAGTAGCCTATTTAAATGTAATATACACACAAAATATGTTTAGGTCACAACTGCATCTGTTTCTAAATAAATTGTGATTGATTTTATGTCATTGTTAATTTATTTAAAAGCTTTTTAGTGTACTCTCATTTTACACAGAACGTTATTAACCATTATTAATGGTTAACGTTTGGAAAGTCCACGGAATGTAAAAATATGGTTTCAACTAAGAATGAACCAAAATGAAAAACATTTTGTTTCTAATCTCTGAAGCTAACACAATGTTCAGTCTCCACATTGTCAATGCCTGTATTAGCATCTTTTACTTCTACCAGAAGGCATTTAGGGCCCACAAAAGCTATTGGGAAATGTGAAGCCTATTTCATCGTTCCCTTTATTACATCATGCTCTTTCGCACACGCTCTCTTGAGCTCTTGGGTCAAGCATTATCTTGTTCATTGGTGGGCTAATCTTAACACAGCCTGTCATGCTCTCACCATATGCTGGTGAGGGTCGCCAGGGTGACAGAGCGGATCACTCCAGCTGAGTTGACTCAGGGGAGGAAGTGGCAGTGGCCTTGATGTTAATATGCAAAAGGGGACAGTGTTCAAATTGTGTTCATGACCATTTTTACTACGTCAATTAAAATTGAAAATCTATAGTGGATGTATTAACAGGAATATAATCAAATTTTATTCATTTTCAGTTAGTGATTTGACTTGATTAATTTGAATGTGGCAGGTTCACTTGAACCTCATCATGCACTAACGACTAGCCTGTTGTTAATGTTACCTAAAAATAACTGTTAGAATATTATTACCATGACTGTTCAGCACAAAGGCAAACACAGATACTTATTGTAAAATAAGTGTTAAATAATCATTAATTAATGGAGACAAATTTACACTGAATCATAACCAGATATGGTGCCATAAAATTCCAGCGATAAGCACTTTGTCTGTCCATACTGAATACCATAAAACTGCGTGGCACAGTCACAGCCAATCAGAACATATCTGATGTTTAATGTACAGTTATGAGGAGCAAGATTTTGGACCAATGAGATTTCACAGTGGACGGGGCTGCCCAGCTTGACACTGCAGAATAGAAGTGAAGTTAGGATGTGGATGTCTCTTAAAATGTGAAGATGTGCTATAAGCATCCAATGTGTTCATCCCCATTCTTAGAAATTTGCAACTGAAAATCAGATTTGAATCACTTATGAAAATTTGGAGAAAATAAAAATAAAAAATGTTTTCAATAATTGTACTATAAAAAAAAATAAAAAAAACCTGTAATTTTTTATTTCAGTGAAACCGGAGGTAATCCTTAAGTTTATTTTTATTTTATTTTTTTCTTCTGGTGGTCCTTTAACACTTATGGGGGGCCCAGGACACTGAGGTGAAAACAGCATTGAGGGGGAAGGTCCTGCTGACCTCAGATGGAGGACAGAAGTTGGGATTAGTCTAGGGTTGATGCTACAAGACAGTTCTGCTCCAATGATTCTTCCCCAGAGCGAGTCCCTGGAGACAAGCGTATGCTGTCTCTCTTCACGCATTCCAACTGAGCTGCATGTTAACTATTTAATATTTCTTTGAGAAGAGAGAATCATAGAGATCAACATCAAGATCTACATCAAAGGACAATCATCAAGTCTTCTGCATGTTATGTTGAACGCTCCATGGCAGTAGATGAAAATCGTACTTATTTTATGAAAAATGTAACATTTGGTGTCGCTAGAGAAGCATTCATTACACTTTAACTTGTTCTATGTCTTAAAACTCTATGCAGACTGGAATATATTACTGTTGCCCACAGTAGCATTTACTGGCACAAATACTGCCAACATTTCCATTGCAGTCAAGGGGTCGCGGTTTGACTGGTTATCATGGCATAGTTAGCCCCTACTGTTGCATGCCGTTACTACACCATCTGGCCACAAAAAGCATATTTCTCCATTGGTGGCCATTTAAAATTAATGATTTTTATAAATAACAAAAAACTTATTTGTAAGCAACATATTTACATTATTCTAGATGTTTTAGCAGTGCCCATTTTTCAATAGAATAGAACATTACTGCTGACAAAGTGCAAGTTAAAAGTAGAACAGATGGTCTATTTATCATTTAGATGTACTGTGTATGCATTAAAGCAATGTTTATAGTATTTGCATTCGAACTACTGTTGTGACACAACTTCCTTATTTTGCTTAATTTGTGTTTTATTTGGCGAGTGGCATCCAATTGTCATTTTGGAAATGTTAATGGTTATTTTGCATTTTGTGTAAAAAAAAAAAAGTCATAGCTTTTGTCAGTCTGATGTTAAAATGTCACAAATTATTACTGCAGTAGCATGGTAGTATGAGTAGCAAGGTAGTATGCTGTTTTGAACATCTGTATTTGTCCATTTTTGGAATACTGGTATACTGCAAAGTATAAATGGTATACAGCATACTATTTTTAAACTAGTATGTGAAACATTACACTGTCGAACGATGAGCATTTCAGCATACTACATTGTGTCACATGACCTCATTAAAGGGATAGTTCACCAAAAAATGAAAATTCTCTCATCATTTTCTCACCCTTATGCCATTCCAGAAGTGTATGACTTTCTTTCATCTGCTGAACTCAAATGAAGATTTTTAGAAAAATTCCTCAGCTCTTTTGGTCCATACATTGCAAGTGAATGGGTGTCAAAATATTTTGAAGCTCCAAAAAGCTTAAGTCAACATTAAAGTAACCCATAAGACTCCAGTGGTTTAATCCATGTCTTCAGAAGTGATATTATAGGTGTGTGTGAGAAACAGATCAATATTTATGTCCTTTTTTACTGTAAATTCTCCTCCCTGCTCAGTCAGTCTCCACTTTAACTTTTCATTCTTCCTCTTCTGTTTTTGGTGATTTACATTCTTCTTGCATATCGCCCCCTACTTGGTAGGGGGAAGGATTTCTAGCAAAAAAGGACTTAAATATTGATCTGTTTCTCACCCACACCTATCATTGAGTGTCTGAACATATGGATATAACCACTGGATTCGAATGGATTACTTTTATGATGCCTTTATGTGCTTCTTGGAGTGTCAATATTTTGGCACCCATTCACTTACATTGTATGGACCTACAGAGCTGAAATATTCTTCTAAATATAATTTGTGTTCTGCAGAAGAAAAAAGTCAAACACATCTGGGATAGGATCAGGGTGAATAAATGAGAGAATTTTCATTTTTGGGTGAACTATCCCTTTAAGTTTAATTCACTATGTTGAATGACTTTAAAATAGTGAGTAGTATCAAGTTATTATTATTATTTTTTTTTTAATTTATTTTTTATATATCATAATTTCTGGCAGTCTGATAATAAAATAATGAGTCAAGAAGTAGTTAAGGATTGTGGCTGATATTACTTCCGATTCATTTATCACACTGGAAATAAGAGGTTGAGCACATTGCATAATGGAATGCAATACCTAGTGGAGTACGCACTGTTGTGTACTGCACATTGTGACAAATGTAGTAGGTCATCTGGGTCCATGCATATAGAAAATTGGCATACAGCACATAAAATACTTAATGAATCCTGGAGAAAGATGACCAGTATGGTAGTATGCTGTAACAAACATAGACATAGTGGATGGACCTACCTTCCTACTAACTGACTGACCCACCCATCCATCCATTCCCCTACCTGCTGACCGACCTACTGACCAACTAACCAACTACCCACCCACCTACCTACCGACTGACTACTGACAGACCAACCTACTTACCGACCATGGAAGGAAATGAATAGTGTCTAGGGGCAAAAATACCACAGAAACTGACAAAAATTAATGCCCGTGCAATGAGTTCCTGTTTTTTTTTAATAATAGCTGATACAATACATACATTGCAATCTTTATTGAATTTTTCACTGAACATTATTTGTAGCACGCCACGTCATGCAGCTGTTGCCAAGTCTAGTGGCGAATCATCATCACCATTGACCCTACGAATGACCCACCAACCTGTCTACCTACCCACTGACCGACCCACCCACCAACCTACCTGTTGACCTACCTACCTACCCACCTACCTACTGACCTACAAACACACCTACATAACCAGCCTACCCACCCACCCATCTACCTACCTACCTACCAAAAATATTGCTCTAGCCCAATGGTTCTCAACCTTTTTTTAATGAATGCCCCCCTACTTCATTCCCTTACCCCAGCCGCCCCCCAAAATTATGTGACATAATTTGAAAGACTTTGTTGTACCAAAAAAACAAACAAACAAAAAACAAAAAACAAACATGAAACACAAAACTCAATATTTGTGTTATTTGATTAAATTTCTCAATGCAACTTTGAAGCATTGCATAATTATAATGTTTTGTTAATAAATTCAGCAGGCTTAAGCGTCATGAATGTGAGACCAAACCTTACATTTCTTGAATCCAAGCAGATGGAGGGCTGTATCTGGGGCCTGTAAAATGAAAATGCGAAGACAGAAACTAATAATAAAAGTGATATTGTTAATATATTTTACATTTGCCTTTTTGAAAATTTTATTTATTCATTAATTATTTATTTTTTATAGTTTTAACAGTGGTATTTGTAACCATAGTAAACACATGGAAGCAGGGATCATCACTACCATGGTTAGATGTAACATGATTTCTATAAAACAAACATTTTTGTAATTATAAACAATAGACCTACTCTAAACACATGTAAAAACAATAAATACAAAATTTAAATATTTATAAGTTGTAACAAAAAATTATTGTAGCCTATGACAAATGTAATAGAGCTTAAGTAGTGATATGATAATATTTATTATCAATCTATTTCTGCCTAAAGTACAGTTTGTGTTACTACAGTAAATTCAAGGGTGGTGATGTAGAATTCTGTGCCAAATTAAAATGGTTTCTGCTTCTCGCGCCTTGCTTCTCACTGATTCTCGCAAAGCTGCGAGTTTAAGAGCTCAAGCTTTAATGTTGTTGTGTCAGACATAAAAAAAAACAAAAAACACACCAGTCTTACTTCTTGCATTGCTAAACAACCTCTAAGTAAACTATGATATGCACCCCCAAAATCAAAATAGTGTCATAATGACTTCTTGATTAGAAATATAGAACTTTTACTCATATTGACATTATTCATAAAAATATATGGAACTTTTGCCCTAGCTGGTGTTTGTGTAGTTCAATAAATCTCAAGAGTTCTACTGGCCAGTTCAGAGGCTGTAAACACAACTACCCCTCTTACTCTGTATTCAGTCCCATCACTTTGAAAACATTCTTTCTTTCCCCCTTCATCTATTCCCATTCCCATGTGTTCAATACTCACTCGAACTTGGCCAATATTATGCAACTTGGGCAGACCTCACAGGTGACAGATGGTTATGCCTGAACTGCACGGGGGTCAGGCAGGGCCGGGGAAATCTACTGGGACATGTCTGGAAATGACAGAGGTGAGGGAAAGGTTGGGCTGGACAGTGGGTGAGCGTTTACGGAGAAAGACGCCAGACGTGTATGCTGTCAACACAAACCTACAGGAGCATAGCCTCTGTGGATGAATGCTACAAGACAGCAGACCTGAATCACTTTGGCTTCTGCCAAGTGAACAGGAGCAGATATTGTACACGCTGGTGGGGTTGCTTGCATGTGTTTGTGGCAAGAATAGGTGATGAAATTGATGATTACTTAATTTGGATAGCACTTTTCAAGCAGTATAGAACACAGTGCTTCACAGGCTGTAAAATAAACATTACATACACAATAGTTCAGAAATAGATAAATGATAGAGTAAAGCGGGGATAAAGGCACCACTTCAGAAAATATTGTGGTGTTTTTTTCTAAACGCAAAGTGTCTCAAGAATGAAAAACTAAATGTATTTTTATTAAATGTTGATGAACATAATTTGTGTAATTAATTTGCTATTTGCAATTGCTTGTCAGAAATAGGTATACCGGGGGTGGGACATTCTCATTCTAGGAAGCATTTTATTGGACTAAATGAGTAAGTGCAAGATGGCTCGTCAGTATTTTGTATCTGTTTTTCCAGAAGAGAAAAATTGTGAACTACATTTTAAATGCGCACACCTGTTAAGGTTAATTTGATCTCATTTTAGGAGTACACTAGCCTAAACATGGCCTTAAAGCTAACAGACATGGATGAAAAGCCACGATTTCATCGGGTCTATAAATTCCATCTTACCATACAACTTCTCAAATATTGAGAAATGCAAGACCATAGGAAATGTCAAACAGAAATATGCATACCTTTTACTGCTGCTACCAGTTTTGTTTTCACATGACATCACAAAATTGAAAGCTTTTTTAAAATAAGAGTTGTTTGTATGAGAACTTGTAAAAACTGTGTACTTCTTTGTTGAACTCTGTAGCAAATTGCTTTATTCCAGGAAATGAGGAAGCAGGAGACGGCATACTCTGTTCAAAATAACACAGTCTTTATTCACACAAGATCCTCGCTTTTGGAACACTCCAAACACATACACCCACACACACACACACACACAGACACAGACACACACACACACACACACACATGTTGGTGCAGCTATCCTTATGAGGACTCTCAATAGACATAATGATTTTTATACTATACAAACTATAGATTATATCCCCTAACCCTAACCCTAAACCTAACCCTCACAAAAAACTTTCTGCATTTTTACATTTTCAAAAAAACATCGTTTAGTATGTTTTTTTTAAGCAATTTGAATTATGGGGACACTAGAAATGTCCTCATAAACCACATTTATAGAATAATACCCTTGTAATTACCAGTTTGTAACCTAAAAAATGTCCTCATAAACTACCCAAACCCGCTCTCTCTCTCTCTCTCTCTCTCTCTCTCTCTGTCTCACACATACTCACACACACACACACACACACACACACACACATACACACAACTATGTTTTTATATCATTGTGGGACTCTTCATAGACTTCCGTGCATTTTTTGGATTTTATACAGATCTAACAATAATTTCTATCCCCTAACCCTAACCCTACCCCTAAACCTAACCCTCATAGAGACCTTTTTGCATTTTTACATTTTCAAAAAAACATTGTTTAGTATGTGTAATAAGCCATTTCCCTCGTGGGGACTGCAGGCTGGTCCCCACATTGTAGGTAATCTCAGGTTTTACTATCCTTGTGGGGACATTTGGTCCCCACAATGTAGTATAAACATGTACACACACACACACGCAGTTTGAAGCTTGGCTCTCCGTCTCCACTGCCACTAGCTCCTCCCATTTTTATCTCCGCCATAGCTCACTGAACCACAGACAGCTGTTAGCACAGGTGTAAATCCTTAACCACTCAGCTTCCCCGGCCTCACTCTCCACAGATCGGCACTCAACCGCACACCTGCCTCCACATATTCCCACCACCCAACTCAGGTTTGGGAGCCGTCTGGCCTGCCACAACTCCCCCGCCATTCCGAGAAAGGAAATCAGCCAAAGCCATCTGTGCCCCCAGCCAGTGGACCACCTCAAACTTAAAAGGCGAAGTGCCATATACCAATGAGTGATCCTTGTGTTTGTATCTTTCATGCAGTGGAGCTACTGGAGCGGTGCGTGGTCCCAACAGAGGGTGAGCCCGTCTCAGCGATCTCAGGACTGCCCTTAGATGCTGGATATGCGTCTGCCAATCATTGCTATAAATTATAATATCATCAGATAGGTGGCGACATATGCAGCATGCTGACGGAGAATCCTGTCCATGAGTCGCTGAAACATAGCTGGGCCCCCAAACAAACCAAACAGAAGGGTAACAAATTGGTGTAAGCCAAACAGAGTGGAAAATGCAGTTTTTTCTTGGGACATTGGAGTCAAGGGGATCTACCAATATCCTTTCGTTAAATCCAGTGTCGAATAAAAGCAAGCCACACCTAAATGATCGAGCAATTCATCACACATCGAATTTAGACACCGCGTTAACTTTTCTATAGTCCACACAAAACCTGACCGACCATTGGCCTTAGGGACCAAGACCACTGGGCTGGACCAGTCACTGTGGGACTCCTCGATTACCCCCATATCGAGCATGGCTGTGAGTTCTTCCCCACTTTTTTCTTGTGTTCCGGTAACCGATAAGGGTGGGAACATACGACCACCCCCAGAGTCGTCTCAATCTGGTGTTCTATGAGGTTCGTATGACTGGGTAGAGGTGAAAACACATCGGAAAACTCTATTTGCAACCTTGCAATCTCATTGACTTGGGATGGTGAGAGGTGGTCTCCACAGGATGGTTTGATGGGTGGTTTTTAAGTCCACCTCCAGTCCCAGCTCCGCCCTCTCTGGAATGACCATCACCAAAGCCACAGGTACCATCTCTCTCCATGGTTTTCAGAGATTCAGATGGTAAATTTTCCGTGCTCCACCCATCCATCCATTTCACCTCATAGTCGACATCCCCAACTCGCCATGTGACCTCAAACAATTTAGAGCTCGATGTGGGTAATAACACAAGGACCTTTTCTCCCTGTGAGAATTCTCATAGATTAGTGCCCCTGTTATACAGCCGGGACTGCCATTCCTGGGCCTGGAACAAATTCTCCTGTGTTAGTTGCCCCAATATGAGTTTTGCTCTCAGATCCGGAATGTATTGAATTTCATTCTTAATTTCTGAAGGTCCCTGTAACAGTTCGTGGAAAGGAGGAAGCTGGGGCCGGCTTAACAAAACACATAGACAATACACAATAACACACTGCTTCACACTACATTATGATTTTCCGCTTCACTACACATAAACTCTGTTGGCTTTTCAGCTCAACACAACACACAGTCAGCTTCGTGCATCTCGCTCTCTCGTCTGCCGCTGTCTCCTCTCCTTAAATACTACCGCTGCCCCTCACTGGAATGCGAGACCAGTGTGGCACACAGGTGGACATCATTCACCACTTATCTTCCCGGCCTCGCTCTGCCCAGACATCGCTCTGCCCCACCCTGCTCGCCACAGTCCCTCCTCCCAATTTTCTCTCAGAACATCTAAGATGCCCCGAGGCTTGCAGCCATAAAGTAATTCAAAGACGGAAAACCCTGTGGAGGCTTGCAGGACCTCTTGTACTGAAAATAACAGGGGTTCTAGACACTTATCCCAATTTCACGTGTCTTTGTGTATGAACTTCCGAACCATGTTTTGAAGGGTCCGATTAAATCTTTCGACCAGGCCATCCATCTGAGGATGGTAAACACTGGTGTGGATCGACTTAATCCCCAATAGTTCATAATGTTTGCAGAGTGTATGTGACATAAACGAGGTCCCTGATCAGTTAGGATCTCTTTCGGGATCCCAAAACAGGAGATCATTTTGAAGAGTGCCTACGCAACACTGCATGCTGAAATGTTGCACAGGGGCACTGCTTCAGAGTATTGTGTTGCATAATCCACCAAGACTAATAAAAAGCGATGCCCCCATGCCGTCTGCTCTAATGGCCCAAAGAGGTCCATGCCAATTCTTTCGAAGGGGACCTCGATCAATGGAAAAGGGCGCAATGGCACTTTTGTGGTGGCCGGGGGATTCACCAACTGACATTCGGGACATGTAACACACCACCGGCGTACATCCCAGTGAATGTCCGGCCAGTAAAAGTGGGCCATGAGACGGTTCAGTGTCTTATCTTGCCCTAAATGTCCCACCATCGGATTATAATGAGCCACCTGGAAGACCATTTCTCAGTGGCTTTTCGGAATGAACAAATGGGTTGTGTCTGTTTTTGTTTGAGTATCCTGTGTTACTCAATACAGCCTAACTTTAATAATTGAAAAGTAGGGGTAAGAGAGCACAACACTGGGCTGAAGCTTTTGACCATTAATTATTTTCACTTGGTAGAAGGCGTGTCTGAAAGACTCATCTCTTGTCTGCTCCAGAGGGAAATCCCACATGGTGATGTCCCTGAGGGCTGGAGGGGTGGAGCCCTCACTTTCCTCTGGGTTTCCCTGACATGGAGCTGACGTCGACGTTACACTATTGCAGGACTCATCCACACATATTCCCCTCATTAATGTCTGAAATGCTGGCCAATTCGTACCCAAAATGAGCGGATGGGTGAGGCGCCACTTCTTTTCTATGTTTTTGTCCCTGGAATTGAACAGTAACAGGCACTAAAATGGTATTCGTGTATATCCCCATGCACACACCTCACCTTCACCCATGTGCTGTACCCAAAGCCTCACCTTGAACCAAGCTTTGTTGAATCGAAGTTTGATTACAACCCGAATCCACCAAGGCTTGGTATGTACCCCCTTGGATACTCACTGATATATGGTATGTCCCTGCTTGATTGGGGGTGGCTTGTGATGCATCAGGGACCTGGACCCATGCCCCCACATCCATCACTGGGCATTGATCCTGGATGTGTCTCAGTTCCCTGCAGTGCCAGCACACCGGCCCAGACATTACCCCCACACCTGTGGCCCTGGATTCACCAACCTGGTAGGAAATGGGAACAGAGAATGAGGGGGTCAGAGCCATGGAAACACCATGGGTCCAGGGAGCAGGCTTCGGGGCAATGAACCCCCATCGCCGGGGGGTAGGGACAGGAACAGGATTGGATGGAGAAGGGGAAGAGAGAGAGGGAGAAAGGACAAAGAGAGCTGGAGAAAGAGAACAAGATTCGCTGGCTCTCGGGTTTCGGCACCACTGTAGCAAATCCCTTTGTTCTAGGAAATGAGGAAGCGGTTGATGGCATACTCCGTTCAAAATAACAGTCGTTATTCACACAAGATCCTTGCTTTGTAGTGGAACACTCCAAAATCACACACACAGTTTGAAGCTCGGCTCTACTTCTCATCTGTCGCCGTCTCCTCCACTTTTATCTCCACTACAGCTCACTGAAACCACAAACAGCTGTTAGCACAGGTGTAAATCCTTAGCCACTCAGCTTCCCTGGCCTCACTCTCCACAGATCGGCGCTTGACCACACCCCCGCAAACTGAGTCCACAAACTCATAAGAACATAAACATAGAGTGCTAAAACATAAAAGTCTAAAACCTGTTATTGTTCCATTAATGTGAATACAGTTTTGCTTTTTTCTTATGGCTTTCTTATGGTTACCGTAACCTGTCATTCATTATACCATCAAATTCCACAGTGAAATATCATTTATTCTAAACAATAAAATGTTTCAATAAAGTACTCTCAAATTCAGGTTGTGGGTTTTGATTATCACTTCAAATGTTTCCCTAATAAATTATAAATATTATAAAAGCAAATTTATCATATTGATTGTCTTGCAGATTCTTTTCCTCAAACATTCAGTTAAGATATGTGATTTAAGAAAACTAATAGCCCATGTTTCCTGCAAATCTACACATAAACTAACTTCCAATTCAAAGGCCTGGTTTTGTTTAAATTTGTCCTTTTATGGAAAGCTATCTTAAAATATCTTTTGATCCGTTTCCATATCTTCTCTTGACTGTCAATTAAACTCTGGACTTAATTCTACAATCCTTCTGAGATTTAGTGTCTTTGACTGACGTGACATGTAATGTGAAAACGACGTCTCATGAATACTTGAAGGCCCTAATTACTATTCAGATTTGTGAATGGCCACAATGGAGCCTCTGGTCCTGCTTGTTGTTGACAAATTTAAATCCATACATAATGGTAATTTCCTTGTATATGTAATGAATGTTTTATGCAAAATACTCCAGGAGCTTGAAGTGCCCCCAACTTTCATTGATGCATCAAAGATGGCTCCTCGATGCAGTAATTTCTCACATGCTGTGAAACAGATGACTACAGTACCTTTTTGAGAACTACCTTTATAAATACAAGTCTTGATTCACCCCAGAACATACTGGCATATTGTGTGCAATAATGTGTAGTAAATGAGCTGGAAATAAAGACATACTGAAAAAAATATCTATATGCAGGTATAAATGGTTTATGGCCTCATGATGTACACAAATATTTTAAAGTTTACCACACTTTGCAAATCTACAAATGAAATATGCTACAGAAGATATAGGCCTTATAGTCAGAGCAATATAGTATGGGAGACCATGCTATTTGTAACAGGGATGTTGTCACAAGGGCTAGATTTCTGCAACTATAAGGTTCTGAGTCAAAAAGCCAACAAAAAACATTTATGTTTTCTCTAGCAAAGGTTTTGTAAATTGGTTTCAAACACCTAGTTCAAAACTGTCTTAAATTAGATGTTTTATGAATTCTATCATCAAACAAAAATGTCAATATCATCATATTTTTGTAATAGCTGTTGGGTAAACAAGTGAACTCAATAAAACAATACTGATCTCACTGTGAAGTCAGCGACAGCAGGTCCACAGTTCTTTGGCTATAGAGCTGTTCATCCATAACGTAAATTTGTAAGGCAAACCCAGAAGGCTAATTCACCATGAGTTCCCAGAGGAATTTCCTAAAGGTTTTTATAATGGAGTTGTGAGTGTGAGTGAAGATGCCTGAAAAAAAAAAAAAAACTGTTGTTGCTCTTATCTTACAACTAGGTAGCAATATACTTATATATAAAACACAGTGCTTCAAAATTAATGTTTGAGGTATGAATGTGACGTTTGTAATTTATGTTGTAGAACGAAACATAAGTATCTTCAAGTCGTGTTTACCACAGACCTTATTTTACTCATAAATCCAAAACGCCCATTATGAAAACCCATAGGAAATACAGAGAGAACCCATGGCTCGAAAATGCTAATTCTCTTCAGAATTTTTGTACTACAATCTGTAACCGCTCTGTACTGGCCTCTGCTTACCAAAATTGTAACTACTTCCACCAGTGGCTGAAGCGGGAAGTATTGTTTGAATGTAGGGGCACTTGTGAGCGCTAGTTTCTGGGCAAAATGTCCAGAGAGGGGCGCCAAAAGTGAGTCGAAATGCGTGTGGTTTTTAGTTTAGTTGTATAGTAATGCATATTTTATAAAACCTAACCAGCAGTGGAGTAAAAATTCTGTAGACACTTGAATGAAAATTTAGAGCATTCAATCCAGCATTTAAATGTGCTTTTCAGTCACAAACTTTTGTGGTGTGTACATGGTCATTAAGTACCATGGTACTACCATCTGATAGCATACCTGTACATGGTACCCACACAAGAAGAGACTGTGGGCATAAAAATATGTTTGCATCGCTCACAAAATGAGTACCATTTCATATTACCATTTCATAAGATCACTGCACCACGGTGCCACTACATTAAAGGATTGTGAAAATATGATTACATCACTAACCAAAATGTACATTGGTTCTGACATGTTTTGTTTTTGGACATGGACATTAAGTATTGGACTACCACATAAATACCATGGTAGCAGAGGTGGAATGTAATGAATTACAACTACTCTCGTTACAGTACTTGAGTAAATCTTTCACATTTTTCAACTTTTTAAACATAAATAAATAATAGTACTTTTACTTGAGTTGATTAAAAATTAAGTATTGAACTTCGCTACAATTATTTTTCACCACAATTACAAAGTACAAAAAAGTACATAAAACTTTCTTCTTCCCAAAAATTCAGAAATATTAAGCGTTAAATTTGTTTATAAACTAAAATGCGCTGTGTGCAGCATGAAGGAAGCCCGCAGGGCACAGCAGCAGTTTGCATAAACTGTTGCCGGTGTCCTCTCTTCTCTAGCTTCTTCAAGACTTTCTGCCCTGTCACGATACAAGAACTGTAATACTATGATTTTCTGCATATTTCATTTTATTCTGGAATGGAGCCGTTCATTCAGGTACGAGGGAACCGTCTGAACATGTTTAACCACTGATCAAACTTCACTTGATTTTAAGGTAGGCAATGTTTTTAACTGTCAAACATTAACACAATGTAGTTTGACATATATGTGGGGATATCTTGTTTACTTGCTACTATATGTCTAAAATAAACTTTTAAATACCTTAGAAAGATACAATGCCAATAGTATCAGAGATTAATGGAGACTCGGAGCAAAAATGGCACCAACATTTACAAAAATATGGAGGCAAAAAATACCCAGGCAACGAGTTCCCGTGTTTTATTAATAATATCTGATATAGTTACAATTACATTTATATACTTTCAAAATCAATCCCAAAATTTCACAATTTCTGCCAGGGTATGCAAACTTTTGAGCACAACTGTACATTGTGATCTTCTTTTGACTTTTCACTGAAATTTTTTTCCCCTGCCATCCGGTTTCTCGCACCATCATGCGCACAGACGGAATATCCGCTTCTATCAATCCGCATCAGTTCGGTATTGTACTCCCGTTAAATTCTGTAACCGTTCGCCCCTCTTGTTCAAAATAAACTGTCCAAGCGGGAAAAACTCTCGCTCACTGTGCTGTACTGTACTTCCCTGCTGTTTATCTGTCTGAAAAGCCTCACCCGCTAGAGGCCAAAAGTGTGCAAGGGATGGATGTTATATAAAGAAGGTATGAGAAATCACAAAACATAATGTAACCAAATGCTACAATTTACTTAATAATAATATCTCAATATGTTAAATAACCATAATGTTAATTAAGCCTTTATTATTACAACTGTGATACAATAATACATATACAGAACAACCACTTTTAGTGTTTGAATTAATCACATCTCTCACTAAACACTGTGTGAAATGTTTGTTTTTGCCTTATTTTATTCAGTTGGCATGTAGGAGTCGATAACAGTTTGCTTATTAATCTCAGTCCATATCTGGATAATTGCTGCAATATCATAGAGGATACATTTCCTCTATGATATTGCATTATATTAGTTTTGTACAGTATGTTAACTTAATAGCCAAAATACTTGGACATACATGAATGAGAATAAACCTGAAATAGGAATGTGTTTCAATCACAATGCACATTATGTAGTTTTGAGATGATTTAGAGACATTTAGAATGTTACAAATGGCTATTTTCCATTTAAATAAATGTATTCTTACATTTTTCTGTTTGTCCTCTTGCAGCAATGCAGGTCTTTGGCATTTAGAAGCTGCAAGTTTAGGACCTGTGAGGAGTCTGTTTCTCAAACTACAGACTTGTGATTTACTTGTCTTTTTGTTGTGCATCTGACCGTCCACTTCCCTCTCTATCTCTAATTAGTCTATTTTGACTTGCAAGTGTAAAGCAACTTGTAAGAACTCAATACCTCAGCAAATGGGAAAAAAACCCACTGTACTGTGATTTCCGCATGGTAGTGAAACCATTTTCAATTGTTCTAATAATAAGAACATTTTCTTGAGTACCAAATTAGCACTTTAGAATGCTTTTTTAAGGAATAGGTGACACAGTATATGTTTGCCATTATGAATAAAGAAAAAAAAAAATAAATATCACTTAAAACAATTATTTCAAACCATAATAATATTGGCAATTAATGATTTTGACAGTATTTTTTTTTATCAATTTAATGCATCCTTGGTGAAAGGCAGCATACGTTTATTTCAAGAACAAAAATGTCTTTGTGTTCTAAAAATGGAAGCGTATATACTATATATAATACAATTTTCATAAAGTAACTTGTAACGTAATTACTTGAGCAGTTTTTTGGCAAACTACTTATTTACTCTTACTTGATTCATAATATTTCTTAGTACTTCTGCTTGTACTCAAATGAATTATTTCTTCAGTGGCAGTACTTTTACTTAAATAAAAAAAAATCAGTACTCTTTCCCATTGGCGACCTTAGCTATGTTTCACCCGTTTCAATTGAAATGGGCCCCGCCCTCCAAAGGGCCCCCAACTGACATGCCAGAATTTAATAATTCACCCACTTAAAAAATTATATACTGTTTATATGCACTACCAGTGAAAAGTTTTGAAACACTTACTCATTCTTTATTATAATTTTTCACATTTTAGAATAATAGTAAAGTCATTAAAACTATGGAATAACATAAATGGAACTATGGGAATTATGTTGTGACTAAACAAAATCCAAAATAAATCAAAACTGTGTTATATTTTAGCATCTTCAAAGTAGTCACCCTTTGCCTAGAATTTTCAGAAATGTACTCTTGACGTTTTCTCAACCAACTTCTTGAGGTATCACCCTGAGATGCTTTTTATACAGTATTGAAAAAGTTCCCATCTATATGCTGGGCACATATTGGCTGCTTTTCTTTATTATTTGGTCCATGTCATCAATTTCAAAAACTTTTTTTTTAATTACATTTTAGATTTATAATGAAATAAATTAATATGGTGGCACAATTATATTCTTGTCTACAAAACTAATTTCAAATATTTAATCATACGCCTTCAGATCAAAAGATTTTTAAGATCATGAGAAACATTTCAGTCAAGTGTTTCAAAACTTTTGACCGGTAGTGTGTGTGTGTGTATATATATATATATATATATATATATATATATATATATTGTTGCCGTGGCGGCTGACTGGATTCCCGCAATCGTAATTTCCCTCTCCCGCTTGGCATGCTCCCCCTCTGTCTCTCCCTCTTCTTTGCGCTCTCCAGGCCTGTAATGAGCTGTCCATGGTGCTGAAAGAGCACAAAGCACAATTCATTGTAAACTATCAGTAGTTTCAGACACTTTTAAGTCCCAAGCAAAATATGTTATTGCTGTTGTTGTTAATTTAATATGAGGGAACTGTTTAAGCTGTTTTTATGTCAGCTGATACATAACACATAGTGCTATTCAGTGCCGAATAGTATTTGACGAAGGGCGAGGCTTCTCCTTATTCCAAAGCAAAAATAATGGCATTGTTTCAGTTTTTAATTAAGGGAATTATTTGGATTATTTATATGCTGAGCTGTTGATGCTGAAAGTGCACATAATGCATTTAACTTGAATCTTTGCTTTTTTTCTCTCTTTTGAGTTTTAAAAAAAAATTTAATGATACGCATGCATGCACATACGCACACACACACACACACACACACACACACACACACACACACACACACACACACACACACACACACACACACAAGTTTCAATTAATTTTATTTCATTAATTTTATATGAGGCGTTACCAGAGCCAGGGGCGTAATGTCACATTCTAAATATCATCTCTTCACAATAATATGACTATTTTTAAGAATAAGCTATTTCTTTTTTTTAGAATATTTGAAATGTTTAAGAAAGTGTGATATAATTTGAAAGAAAGCATATCAAATTAACTTTTAAGAAATGTCAGCATTTTTTTTATTGATAGAACTTTAAGTATTAGGACTAAAATGTAGCAACCATGTATGAATTAATATGTTAATATTAAACAAAAAATGATCATATAATTAATGACTGCTGCCAAACATTGCAAACATTGGTCCATTATTATTATTATTATTAGAACTTTATTAATCCCCGGGGGGCAATTAATATAGGGCTACAACAGTGCTTCACACAACAACACAATAACTAAACAAGAATACAGCATACCAGATCACACATTGAGAATAAATATTAAAGATAAATAAATAAATACATAAAAGTTCTATAATAATGATAAGAAACTTTGATATCACCCATTACATATTCGAATAGCCACAAGCACAAAGGTACATTTATATCGATTCGTAAGGCACCTTACACCACGTAGATGCCTCCCAAGGGGCAAAAACTTTGGTCCAGTCGGTTAGAACCAAATAATCAAAGCATTAAATATCCCTTAATGTCAGTGTTATATATATGATCTTACCAGAACAATTTCAGAAGCTTGTGTCACCTCTCTGTCTACACTGCTGACCTTGTCACTGTTTTTATTTTTGTTTTTTTATTTTTTTCTAACATAGATATGCCACTAACATCACCGTTACCATTATTCTAAATTCGATATAATGGCCAAAAAAAAAAAAAAAAAAAAACAGCAACATGGAACAGTCAAAGAACAATATCATTGTTTAGATGTATACTATGACATGATTACTGTTGTCACACACCTGACCTTATTAAAGAAATCCCGAATGTTTGTCCCCTTCAGTTTTTTTTTTTTTTTTTTTTTGTCTGGTGGTTGTACATGAGACATTTTTGGTCATTCATTGTTTCAGTGAAAAAGATAAAAAATTAAGATGTTCAAGATTAAAAACTCACTAAAAGTTACTAAAATGTAAAATGTTTTCATCTCTTTAACAACATTAACTTACGATATTCAGGGATGACTACTCGTTTTGCTCACATCTTGTATCAGGCAGATTGTATGTTGTCATCAGCTCAGTGTCTGTCGCGCTGACTGGCAAGCTGATGGGCTCATTAATATTAATCACATTGTCAGCATTCACCCGATCTGATTTGCTGAATGGGATTACCGCTTTTGAGTTAGTTCCGCCCACTGCAAAAGCAACCAGCTGGCAGAGGCTCCTGCTGTGTCTTTTTAGGCAAACAGCTGCACTTTTTTCCCCTTGCATTACGATAAAGCAAAATAAACATATTAAAATGTAATTATAATTTCTCAAAAAGTGAGGGGGATGAATTGAGTTATTTTTAAAAGTGATGGAGACATGTGGGGAAATGTGAATGGGACATGCCCCCATCAATTATAATGGTTGCTACGCCCCTGACCAGAGCCATTTCTGAATCACAGAACTGTGGCGTCTAATGAACTGCTGAGGCATAGAGATGCCCAACAAATTTAGACAACATTACATAAGGAAGTCGGAAGTCCTGCAATAGTTAAAGAAAAAAATCACTTTGATTAAATGTGGCAAATCAATAATGGCAAGCACAGTCTAGGCTGGAATTGGTGCTGAGATGAACTGACTTGCCCTCCCCATGCATTCAGAATCTGTGCTCCAAATGAGAGGATTCTTGTAAGAGCCGATATTCTAGAGCAGCGTTGAGTGCTGTTAGACCCTTAAGGTGTTTCCTTATGTTGACTTGTCGCAGCTCTACATCTCTGCAAGCCGACTTCACCCCTGTGCCCGAGCAAATGAAAGGTGACAGTGTTCATGGCTTTTTGCGATACCGATCAAAGATGGCATGGATGCAGAAATAAAATGTCACTTTCTTGCCTTCTCAAGAACTGATTTCAGAATGAAACCTTAAATGGGATAGTTCACACATACACACAAAAAAAAGATATTTGACCCTGTCCAAAACTTGCTTGTAAATTGCTTTTAAGTGAATAGCATTAAGAAAAAAGAAGGTTTATCTCATTCTATGTTGTCTCTTCAATTAACTTCTGAAAAACAGACTAATCAACCTTTTTCAGGAGCTGATGTTGTGTGGAAAATAACAACACTGGCATCAATATCACACTACAATAATCATGTCGGGTTTAATCTTCTTGTAACACCCCGAGAGGATCTTTCTTCTGGGAAGCCGATAACCTCGATGTCTTTTCACTAACACATGTTGTTGAAGGTTCTGATTGAAAATTCTTGTAGAAGAACATTATACATATTAGGAACAGTGGTGATGTCCTCAAATAATCAGTGTGTTGATAATGCTAACCTGTTTTCTATGCTTAATCCATCTGGAAATAAATTGTAATTTAATCGTCATATTTATCAAAAGTGACTTACAGTAATTTTATTACAGAGATAATATCTCTGGAGTAATGTGAGGTTAAGTGTCTTACTCAAGGACATACTGTAATGGTGATCATTCATGGAACAACCCTTGTGGGATTTGAACCAACAACCCTCCGGTTACCAGTCCAGATCTGCTATGTCACATTACAGTTACTACAGTTCAGTGGCGTAGCCAGAAAATGACTATTGGGTGGGCCACAATAAAAATGGTTGGGCAAATATATATTTCAAATTCAAATTGTCCAATTTTGTATTTTGTTTAAAAAATAAATAAATAAAATAAATTAGTGTTGTCACGGTACCAAACTTTCAGTAGTAGGTAGTTGTTTTAAATGCTATTTTAAGTTGAGTTAAGATTAAAGCACAAATGCTGTGATTTAATTTTATAAATATATAGTCTGCATGTAATACGCACTTTACAGTGGATTAGTGCTCTGCTTTGTCATCTCATACAATGTGAATGCAGGGCCGTAGCAAGGAATTCTGGGCCCCCTGACATTATATTGCTCTGGGCCCCTTACCTATTAAAAGCAGTTTTGAATATGTTGTGGGCCCACCTGGACCTTTGGGCCCCTAGAATTATTACCACCTTTCACCCCACTAGCTACAGCCCTGCGTGAATGATTCTCAATGTCTGTGGAGTTTCCAGTGTTTGAGCAGTCTGAATTATACATTCATTTAAAGCACACAGCTCGAATGCAGACTAAGATTGCAGCCTTTAGCGGTTTAATAAATCACACTAGGACATGTCACAATTTTAATTTGATTTACTGTCCATTTCAGTGTAAAAGGAGTAACAGAGCACACGTTCAAAATAGTGTGGTTTGAACAGTGTGGGTGGACCCAGGCCCACCTTTGCCCACCCGTGGCTACACCCTTGCTACAGTTACAGTACTTCTGTAAAACCATTATGAATTAATATGGAATCTCCTTCAAACAGAGCAAGAAACTTTCAGAATCTTTCTGTAATTTCTGTAATTACTTTTTCTTTTGACAGTGGTGGCAAATACCAAGTTACCACAGTTTTTGTTCATACAAATAACTGAAGTTAACATTAGCAGACATTATTGTTGCCATGGTAAATTGTTGTCAGGAATTCATTAAAAATATCTATGCAGCCAGGAACGTCATGAACCTATTAAAAAAAAAAAAAAAAAAAAGTAATTTATTTTTTGAGTGGGCAACAACGTCAGCCACCGCACCACCACCCCCATCCCCCCTATTCATATAAATCCTGGGAAACAGTATCACTTTTTTAATTACCACTTAATTTGCAGCTGTTCATCAATAAATGTCTATCTGTAATGGTTGCATTTGATCATGTGGAGTGTATGTCTAACATCATCAGGTGGTTTTACATCACACAATGCATTATATAGGGATTTATAAAAAATAAAAAAATTCAAAATTTTCAAATATACAACAAACAAGGCACCAAAACATTATGATAAACATCTCAACTAAACATAATGGAAAGGAGGGAAAAATAAGAGAAAAAGTTAGGCCATTCCAAGGCTTTTTAATAAATTGAATAAGTTTGTCGCATTTTTGTGAACTAAAAAACAAATGTACTTCATTCAAAAGAATATTGGAAGCAGATTGGGTCTTCATAAATTTAGCTTTGTGTAGAAAGAATTTAGCCAGTATAATTTTGCAATTTATATTATACTCCCTGTCTTTGTTTCCCATGATAATCCCAAACAATAGCCTTTACACTATATAGGGAAAAGGGAGGGATCCCAGACTGTTCTTAAGGGAACTGATAAAATAAAAGCTAATTAAAGTCATGTCTGAGTGCTCAATGACATGCAGCAGCCGCAAAAAGATTAAATATTTTTATCTTCCATAGTTTTGCTACTTAAAGTTTTCATAATGACTGAAAAGGATAGGATTCACATAGAAATATGCAACTGTTTTCTCTAAACATAAAGAAAAGAGAGTGCAAAGATGCTGCAAAAACTATCAAATGCATTTCAGCACCAAAGTAAATTAACAAACAAAAAACATAAACATAATCTATATTAGACTATAATATATATAAATAAATGATTGACTGTTCCACATCAACTAGATCAGACATAGTTGGCAAACGTTAACTGCACTGAAGTTGATGTAATTAATTAATTTTTATTACCATAACAACGCGCTTTCCCTTAGTGCTACTCGACCTTCCCCGTGAGCGCAATCTCCAAAGCAGCCACCGGACACCGCATGTAGTGGAACATATGTGACTTGATTGGACTTGGACTAACAGAATTTGCACATGTGAATAAAGATTTCTGCCACAGACATTTATTTTTACATGCAATAATCATTTAATCTAATTATCAAAGGTACAATTACATTTTGGGATGTTAAAATAATCCATTTAAAATCCTCTTGGTTTAAAAAATAAGGGGGCACATGTCCCCTCATTCTGAATGGGCATGACACCTCTGTATGCAGCTTTACACACCACATTTGTCTGTTACTGAGTTGCCTGATGGCCATTTTGACTGTATTCACTTCGTAAGAGTTTGATGCAGCAGAAGCCCCAAAAGTATTTGGACACTTACTGTAAGTTAAACTTAAAACTGCATGAATTTCAATGCATTAGATAAAGTATCAAACCAAGTGACATTTATTTTAAAGAAAGAGAGCAAAAACACTTTTCCAGCATGGATATACTTAAAATTTCAGTTTGACAAATATTAGTGGAACATGTCCATATTTAATGTGATGAACTACCAGCATGATATATTCAAATGTATTCTTATATAAAGTGCGGTTGTAACACACATACATTTGCATAAACACTGAAACATACAACACTGATGTATTGACAGAATCAAAACATAATTATTTTATGTATATGAACAACTTCAGAGATGTATAAATTATTATGAATCCTTATTGAATCCATCAATATTGAATTTAAGGAATTATTTGGTTCATTTAATTGTGTATATAATCAATGAGATTAATTAAATATTCAGTGCCATCACATTTATGTAATACAGTTGACACATTTACTTATTATAAAGTTTCATTCTGTTCTTTGTGATTTCTGGTGTCATAATCAACTCTTTTCAAAGGATTATATATAATTTTCAGAATATGCTGTGCTAAAAAAAAAAAAAAATATAGACCATAAAATACACCACAAAAGCACAATTAAAGTCATAAAAGTATTCAGAATCCATATGATAGCTTTGTGTAAGGAATAGTCCAATCCCACCACAAGAAGTGTTACGACGTTACGGCGATGTCAAATGCACATTGGCTTTCGCATGTCTTCTGACCGATTGCGACAACCCAGATTTTCAGTGATTAATAATTTAGAAATTGAAAAGGGTTTATGTTTAGGGGTAGGCTTAAGGGATCCAAAATACCTATTCAATTATCTAAATGTATTTATAAAATAAATGATTCATAAATATTTAATGTTTTTAAAAAAAATTACATTTAAGATGCTGTAAATATGTTCATATTATATTTATCAGTGTCTATCCAAACGTATGCACAGCAATGTATAAAAATGAGATTGGGCTGGAGCTACACCTGTGGTTACTCTTCTTCATACATACACTGAAAATTATCTTGGGACCAGTTGGTTAAAGTCATTCCAAAAGAGAAAAGTGAAGTTTGTTATGAAAAAAAGATCTAGCCGCATTTTTTTTAGCAGAAGGCACTTGGTTAGAAATGTAATGCAATAAAAATTATTTTTTTAAAAGAGAGACTAAAGTGTCTAAGTACTTTTTGGGACGGGTCTACATCTTGCCTCTCAATGTCTCACTGACATGTTGGGTAAGGAAGAGAAGAAGACATTGTTTAATTGCTCTTTCACTTAAGGAGAACTTCTCGTCTAGTTCTTCCTTCTTCCTCAGTCGTACGGACATTGAGAAGCCCATTTTGCCCCAAGGGAAATTAAACCCCCTTCGCTCTTGCCATTCCATTAACTTCCACTATATCTCATCCAGACAAACACCCATTCCCTGGCATAGCTCATATCAGTCTTAGTCAAAACTTTTATGCTGAGTACCTAATTTAATCCTCTATCTATCAGATTCCTCTTAAGTTTTCCTGCTGAGGCTAATTCCAGTTGAGTAATCCCTTGCTCAAGCAGTCTGCTCTATACTTAAAAACATATCACCAAGGATTTAAAATGGGCTCCTTTCCGCAGTGCCATTCGATAGTAGATTTGCATACTGGAAAAGGTTTTGTTACACACATGATCTTTCTTGCCCTTTCTCTCGTCTTTATAGGTTAAACTCCCTGTGCAACTGCGGAAGAAGTTGATTAGAACTATCCGTCACTCTCCAGTCATTTATTTTTATTATTACTGGTTGAATTCTACTCTCTTCCAATTACACAGGAGTATTTCAAAAGACTAGCAGTAAGACTTTGTGTGCATGTGCTGTTAAGAATGCCCATCCATTAGACAGTGGTGTGTTGCCTTTATTGATTTACTGTTTGTAAGTCAATCACTGTTCTTTAGGCTGAAAATTAAATTGATAATTTGACTTCATCAGATACATTTTTAAAATTAGCAGAGTCCCAATCAGAAGGTTTAATTTCCATATACATTTTTTGTAAGACTGCGACACATTATCAACACACACTATATTAGTTTTTGTCTTTTCAAAATATCATGTACTGTGTGTGTGTGTGTGTGTGTGTGTGTGTATAAATATATATATATATAGAATTTGACCTCTCTCATCAACAAGGCGTTTCCATCCGCAGAACTGCCCCTCACAGCGGCAGTTCTTTGGATGGAAATGCCTCGTTGATGAGAGAGGTCAAACAGAGCATGGCTGGTTCGAACTGACAAAGTCTATGGTAACTCATATAAATGCTCTGTACAGTTGTGGTGAGAAGAATAGCATCTCAGAATGCTATTCTGAGATGTGGGTTGGCACTGTTTTGGCAGCACGATGGGGACCTACACACACACACACACACACACACACACACACACACACACACACACACACACACATATATATATATATATATATATATATGTTGTGGAGAGCCTCCAATGCCAGAGTCAGTGTAGCCCCTGGCAAAAGCGCTCAAGCACCATGAGTCTAGAGCGGGGCGCTGTGATTGGAAACAGCTGAGGATAATCTCCTTAATCAAGCAAGGGAGATATAAGGAGAGAAGAAGCTCCTTCAATGTGAGCGATGACTGGAGAGCATGTTCTAATGCTTGTTTCTCATCTCCTTTACAGAAATAGATTAGAAGAGAGCCATAAACATGATGCTCCAACACCACAGCCATCAAAACCTAGGGAAGCGGATTCACAGCGGGAAAGATCACACACAGCGGAACAGGAACACATCATCTCTCACCTACACCTTCCACTTCATGTTTGTTACATTCAATAAAAGCCCTCCGGGGAACTTGAGCAAATTCTACCTTGTTGTCTGTGCCTCATTCTCATGCCTGCTACACTGGTGGAGAATGCTGGACTTTTTTATAGAGTGAATAGAGACAAAATCACTTACCCCATGTTGTAGCATCTGGACCAGTCAGACACACAATTATTCATTATTTAATTAATAATCCAACAGACGTCTCAAGACTGTAAAAAGCAAAGGTCCAAGTAGGCCCAAGCAGACTCTGAGATGTCGGCTGACACTAGTCCAGCAACTAGTGGACCTCAGAGAATTTCCGGGGGGTGGGGGGGGGTTTGGTAGCCACATGCAAAGCAATGTGGGAAGAAGTAACTCACTCCATTCCCCCATAGGAAAGACACATAAAGCCCATAAAACAGACTTTAATTCATTCATTTATAGACAAACTGTTCTGTATATGAACATGCATATCCCCAGGACATTGTGTGTATGATAAGTCTCGTATAGTGTCTTTTGTACTATATACCGTTTTAAGCATGCTTTATGACAGAACCACTAGATAATGTAAAATTATTGGTATTATGCTTCCTATCAAATTAATCCTTGTGTGACTCTCTACACATTGGTGTATCTCAACTCCTTATAGCATGCATTGTATGCTTGTTATATTAATCAGAGCATAAAGAGGCACAAACTGCCAGCTTACTCCAATCATGCAAATGAGTCAGCTTCCAAACAAAGGAACTTTTCCCTCTGGAAAACTGCACCTTTCTCAATGGTTAAGCCAAACTCGAGAGGAGAGACCTCCCTCAGGAGATAAAGGGCACTGTTAGAGTGACCTCCCTCCTCTTCTCTCTCTCTTCTCTCTCTCTCTCTTCCCTCTTCCTTTTCTCCCTTCTGCTCATGGTTGCTGCTCGTGTGGGTCCGACTGTGATGTCGCAGGTCGGCAGGCCTTAACACATCAAGGCATGTGTAACTTCCTCGACCATAATGGAGTCAAACTAACACTGCAAGTTCATCATCATTTCTTCATCAAGAAATTGACTGCAACTTCAACACCATCGACTCAAGGAACCATCAAGACTTTCTCCTGAGACTGCATCCGGGCTCTCTCTCAACAGCCAAATTGCAAGTATCGTACAATTAACTAACTAAACAGAGGTTTAGTATAAGCTGTGAACCCCTTTGTTAACAAAGGTGCTTTGAAGTAAGAAACTGATGGTTCTTTCAGATGGTTAAATGACTCTTGTCATAGCTTCTTTCCCCTGTTCTCTTCTGGTTTCATTCACTTTCACTTTTCCATTTCCCATGTATGTGTGATTTGTGTGTATGTGTTTGTTTAGATTAGTTATGTGTTTGTGATTAAGTTAAATAAAGCTTTTATGTACATTCTTACGAGTTGATTCCCTGTCTGCTTGTAAATCAAAGTCAATTTAATGATTTGATCACAGCTACATGCTAAGAAAGAGTTATTTTTCTGTGGCCACGAAAAATATCCTTTCTGAGAGTTGATAGACGATCAATACTGAGTGTTCACTGGACGAACAGATTAATTGATTGTAATGTTAATTCAGCTACATCAAGTTAATTCTATTGACTGATCCAAATGTTTATAATTAATTATAACAAGTTATGGTTAATTATTCATATTTCCATTTTAAAGATAATTTAACTGTGGTATATTTTGATAAATAATCTCATCCCTGTTTATAAAAGATTTTGCTTCAAAGCTGTACCTAAATATGTGTAATATTATTTTCAATAAGCCATGAGAATAATATTACTCCAAAAAGTGAATTAACCATAATTCCCTTATTAAAGCTAATTCCTTACATTAGAAATTGTGAGCGGATACAACGAGACGTTGTATTACAATTTTAATGGTGGAGAATTTTATTCAGACAAATAATCTAGTTATTTGTCATTTATCTAATTTATAATGGTTGTTGAACATGACTAATTCCATTATAAACTTCCTTACATAATAATGTAGAATAAGGACTGTTTAATTTAATTCCTAGCTCACACATACTGTTTCCCTACATATAGTGCTGGAGGTATGCGGGCACTTTAACCCATCCCGTGTACATTTATACTACCAAATTCATTACAGTGTTGTCTGATCGCAATTCCCACAGTTTCCGCTCTCTCCCAACATGGAAGATTGCATGCATCATCTGGCTGAGATTACACTATGCCAACAACAGATTTCGGAACAACTCGCACTGGGATTAACCCGAACGGAGCAAAAGATCACGCAGCTATGAGTGGAAACAGAAGAGCGAGCGTGAACTGGAGGTAAGAAATACAGCCCAACAACTACTAAACTCTCAGAGCAGGATAATGCAGAAGACTAACTCTATGCCTTCAAAGTTGTGGCCATTTGTGAGGGGTGGGTACCGGGGGAGTGGGCTCACATTCTAGCACCCTTCCCTATGGGGGAAGCGCAGCAAGCATACTATTCCCTTCCGGCTGACTTGTCGGGAGATTATGATACTTTGAAGGTGGAAATTTTTGGCTCGAATGGGCTTGTGCACAGCTCAAAAGTTCCATGAGTGGCTGTGCGATTCTCAAGCACCAATTAGTGTCCGAGCCGTGAAACTTACCCGCTTGACAAATTTGTGACTCCTAGGGGGAGCGCCAACCCTAGAGAAAATAGCAGAAAAAGTGAATGTGGACAAACTTTTAAGACCCCTCCCCCACCCTATTCAAAGATCAAGACCCATCTACAATGACAGAGCTGATCGAGGCAGTAGAGCTGGCAGAGGCAGCGATCACCAGGGATGGAGAAGAGAAAGAAGCGGGGTACCAATGGAGGGATTTACCAGAGAGGAGAATGGCGCAGGGCACCCAGCAGATGGAGGCGCCACCAGTGGGAGCGGACATCAGTGATGAACCGATGCCAACAGACCCAAATCACTGGTAGTCCGGGCCTGGTTTGCGGGGTGCACATTACATCGGACCATCTCCCCACTAGAACATACCGGGAGGTCCACGTCAACGGAAAGCATATCCGGGCGATGTTGGTATTGGCAGTGCTGTCAGTCTTGTCCAACCCGGAATCCTGCCCACGATAACCTGAGAGAAAGCACTAATCCCCATAACATGTATACTCGTGCGATGCACTATGTACCCTCCACCATGGCCAAAGTCATGGCAGTAACAGGAAAATTTAGTTAATGGAGTCCATACACCATGCTTTTAGAACCCTTAATACTTCATTTAGTATGCTGTGATTTGAGATCTGGATACTCAGATTAAATATTAAAGAAACACCAGCACTTTCAGTGAAAGTTTAGAGGAAATGTACTTATATGCATTACATTGTTTGGTGTTGAAGTCCTTGATGTCCTTTGGCTTGGCTTGTGGAAGTTGTGTTTAGTTGGTCTTGAAGTTCTGAAGAAGTTGGAGGGTCAATAGATTGATGATGGAACTTCCAGCGGAGCCTGGAGGCTGTAAAAGTTTGCAACTTCTACATTCTAGAGATTTTGTGGACTGAAGAAGACACCTGCGTGGTGCCTTATGGTCCCAAGGGAGATTTTCCCTTGGAAATTAACATGGTGACAACATTCAAACTCGTCTGCTGGAACAGGAGAGACCCCAGAGCCAGGCCTCGGCCCTTTTCCCAAGGAGTAGAAACTCGGCCCTTTTCCCAAGGAGAAGAAACTGAGGAACTTGAATTAACTTTTGTGGTCAGGTATGGTCTTTTAACCCTTTCGGTTTGGTCCAACCCTGAAAAGGCTCTAAGCCAAACAGAAGCAACTTTACGATGCCACATGATCACCTCTTTCCCTCTTTCAAAGTTGATTTACAATCCTTTGTGTAAAGGCCTCTTAAAATTCCCACTTGAAAAAGTACATGTTTTAACCATACATTTTATATCTTAAATAAAACATTTATAACAATAAAATGAATTCACCCATTGTTTTCCTCACGGAAAGGCAAACTTTTACTTATCAAACACGATATATCTGCTCTGAATAATAGTTGAATAACTATTTCAACATGGACAATACACGATTACAAATCATAATCATTAGTTATACAGGTGCATCTCAATAAATTAGAATGTCGTGGAAAAGTTCATTTATTTCAGTAATTCAACTCAAATTGTGAAACTCGTGTATTAAATAAAATCAATGCACACAGACTGAAGTAGTTTAAGTCTTTGGTTCTTTTAATTGTGATGATTTTGGCTCACATTTAACAAAAACCCACCAATTCACTATCTCAAAAAATTAGAATATGGTGACATGCCAATCAGCTAATCAACTCAAAACACCTGCAAAGGTTTCCTGAGCCTTCAAAATGGTCTCTCAGTTTGGTTCACTAGGCTACACAATCATGGGGAAGACTGCTGATCTGACAGTTGTCCAGAAGACAATCATTGACAACCTTCACAAGGAGGGTAAGCCACAAACATTCATTGCCAAAGAAGCTGGCTGTTCACAGAGTGCTATATCCAAGCATGTTAACAGAAAGTTGAGTGGAACGAAAAAGTGTGAAAGAAAAAGATGCACAACCAGCCGAGAGAACCGCAGCCTTATGAGGATTGTCAAGCAAAATCGATTCAAGAATCTGGGTGATCTTCACAAGGAATGGACTGAGGCTGGGGTCGAGGCATCAAGAGCCACCACACACAGACATGTCAAGGAATTTGGCTACAGTTGTCGTATTCCTCTTGTTAAGCCACTCCTGAACCACAGACAACGTCAGAGGCGTCTTACCTGGGCTAAGGAGAAGAAGAACTGGACTGTTGCCCAGTGGTCCAAAGTCCTCTTTTCAGATGAGAGCAAGTTTTGTATTTCATTTGGAAACCAAGATCCTAGAGTCTGGAGGAAGGGTGGAGAAGCTCATAGCCCAAGTTGCTTGAAGTCCAGTGTTAAGTTTCCACAGTCTGTGATGATTTGGGGTGCAATGTCATCTGCTGGTGTTGGTTCATTGTGTTTTTTGAAAACCAAAGTCACTGCACCCATTTACCAAGAAATTTTGGAGCACTTCATGCTTCCTTCTGCTGACCAGCTTTTTAAAGATGCTGGTTTCATTTTCCAGCAGGATTTGGCACCTGCCCACACTGCCAAAAGCACCAAAAGTTGGTTAAATGACCATGGTGTTGGTGTGCTTGACTGGCCAGCAAACCCACCAGACCTGAACCCCATAGAGAATCTATGGGGTATTGTCAAGAGGAAAATGAGAAACAAGAGACCAAAAAATGCAGATGAGCTGAAGGCCACTGTCAACGAAACCTGGGCTTCCATACCACCTCAGCAGTGCCACAAACTGATCACCTCCATGCCACGCCAAATTGAGGCAGTAATTAAAGCAAAAGGAGCCCCTACCAAGTATTGAGTACATATACAGTAAATGAACATACTTTCCAGAAGGCCAACAATTCACTAAAAATGTTTTTTTTTATTGGTCTTATGATGTATTCTAATTTTTTGAGATAGTGAATTGGTGGGTTTTTGTTAAATGTGAGCCAAAATCATCACAATTAAAAGAACCAAAAGACTTAAACTACTTCAGTCTGTGTGCACTGAATTTATTTAATACACGAGTTTCACAATTTGAGTTGAATTACTGAAATAAATGAACTTTTCCACGACATTCTAATTTATTGAGATGCACCTGTAGTTATAAAACTGATTACAAGTCATAATGTCAGGTTTCAGAAGGATCAGAAGCAGAGGTGTGATGATAACACAGTATTTATTGAGAGAAAAACACAGATAACCAACACAATGAAAATCTTCTCTGGCAGAAAACAAACAGTACTGTGGTGTGTAAATTCAACAGGCAGAGATACTGTAAGTCCAACAAATGATAAATCCAAGGCTGGAGATCAGACAGAAAACACAGGTATATCCTGGAGATAGAAGTCAAATGTGAGAAACAGCAAACACTAGAAAAGATACAAAACAAAACTGACAGGAAATATAAGGCTGATTGAACAGGGCAAATGGCACGAGACAATCTGGCACAAGACAGCACACAAAGGGAGAATAAAAAGGGACTGCAATCAAGAGAAAATAGAAAGCAGGTGCAACAGATGATGAGCAGTATTCAGCATGGAGGGTGTGCTGCCATGTGAACTGTCAAAACAAAACACACAAAGAGGGGGAAATACAAAGACAAGGAGAACAGCAGCAGATCACTCGACAACCCTGACACATAAGATATTTTAAAGGTTACAATCAGGTTATAATAAATTGTGTAAGATGAATTTTTACTATCAAAAATAGACTGTGCATTGTGCAGTGTAGAATGATGATACAATGAAGTCTTTCGATGGTGTTATAGTTCATACTATATGTATATGCATTGTAAAACTGTAAAATTGTCTTTTGAAGAGATAAGAAAAACAAAAGTTTGTGTCCAACTAAAAACAGTTCAATGGTTCAGATTCAGTGCGTGTCTGTTAAATCTCTCTGTCTTGAACAATGAGTTTTAAGCATGTGATGGGTATAATGGCTGACTGTCACATGATGGTCATTCAGTATATAATTTTAAGTGTTTGTGTGTTCTGACTGAATGAACTGAACAAAGGAGCTTCTTTTGATATCTGGAAACCCCAGGCTTCCATGGTCACAGTTCTTTCTCTGGAATGTGTTTGCCAGTTATGGGGGTTTTGGGTAAAGTTTGGGTTTTTATGGACACCTTTTTTGTGTGACAGTTACACTGGCCAGTTGCAGATCAGCTCAGACTGCTTGGCACCAGTCCAAATTTCTAGCTTCTTAATGCTTAGAGGAATTTCCCAGAATTATAGGCCATCTTGATGTAATTCTGTCTTAATTATTCTTAATTTCGTTCTGCCTGGCTACCCAGATCCTGCATCTGCAAAGCTTAGGAGCAACAGCCCTCACCTCATCGTTTTGTGATTGAGCATGTGCAGGAGATGAGAGAGAATTGAAAAAGTGATGCAATTATCCAGAGAACACATGCAAGAGGCCTAGCACACCCAACAACAGATATACAACAGACCTGCTCAAGCCATTGAATTACTACCAGGAGACTAGGTATTAATTCTGATTCCCTGTGCTAATTAAACATTTCTCACCACCTGGCAGGGGCCCTACACGGTGATCGAGAGAGTGGGACCAGTGAACTACAGAGTCCATCAGATAGGACGAAGAAGAACAAAGCAAGTATACCACAACAATCTTATGAAGAAGTAGGTCGAACAGGGCCCCCACAGACTTGCTGCCCTAGTCATGGACATGCCACCCGTGGTCTCCTTTGGAGACCAGCTGACATCGAATCAAAAACAGGACCTCACTCAACTGCTACAGGAATTTAATCTATGTCTTCTCAGAGACCCCGGGCAGAACTCAAGTAATTTCACATGACATTTGAACACCACATGGCACTATTTTTAGACAGCGGCCCTACTGGGTCTCAGAGGCTCAGAAGCTGGCTATTGAGGAGGAGGTACAACAAATGCAAAAACTTGGAGTAACTGAGGAGTCACACAGTCCCTGGTCCAGCCCGATAGTCATGGCCTCAAAGCCTGATGGCACCTTCCGGTTCTGTAATGACTGCAGAAACCTCAACAAAATCTCAGAGTTTAATGGGTATTGCATGCCAAGGGTGCATGAGCTCATCAAGTGGCTAGGAGGGCTCGGTTAATCTCCACTCTGGACCTGACCAAAGATTACTGGCAAGGTTACTGGCATGTCCCATAAATATTGTCAGCAAAGGAAAAGACCCAATGCACCCCCAGTGGGCACTAGCAGTACTGAGTTCTCCCCTTTGTCTTACATGGGGCTCCAGCTACATTTCAGTGTATGATGGATATCATCCTCCAGCCCCATTGATGTTATGCTGCGGCATACCCTGATGATGTAGTCATTCATGGTGAAAGCTGGGAAGAACATCTCACCCATCTCTTGAAGGTGCTGGTAGAACTTCGTAGGCCCCCCCCCAAAAAATGCTATTTGGGACTCACAGAAGCACAATACCTGGGTTATCAGATCAGAAGAGGACTCATTAAGCCACAACAAGCAAAAATCAGGGCAGTCAAAGAATATCCCCGATCTACCAATTATACCCAGGTACGTGCTTTCCTTGGACTAGATGGATACTATCGTTGCTTCATACCTCACTTCTATTTATCCTGTCTCCTCACAAACCTGACCAAGAAAGGACAGCCTGGAAGGATCAGGTGGTTGGCAGTAGAAGAAGAGGAGTTCGTAACCCTGAAGGAAGCTTTTACATCCAAGCCAGTCCTTCATGCTCCTGATTTCTCCTCTCCCTTCATTCTACAGAAAAATGCAAGAGTCTCAAGGGGAGGAGCATCCGGTGGTCTTCATTAGCCATAAGTTAACCCCGGCTGAGACCCAGTATGCAGCTGTGGAATGAGAAGCTCTGGCCATGAAGTGGGCAGTCCTGGAGTTGCGATATTACCGCCTCGGTCAAAGTTTCACTCTGTTTACCGATCACACCACCCTCCAGTGCATGTTGAAAGCAAAGAACTCTAAAGCCAGAGTAAAATGCTGCTTTTTAGCACTCCAGGACTACCACTTCACAATGAAACATCGAGGTGGCTCAACAAACGGCTCGCATGTTCCACAGCAGGTCAGATCTGGTGAGTAAACCCCACCCCCACACCCCACATCACCACCCTCACTATTATATCATGTTCTGAGCAGGAACAGGCCAACATTTGGGGGGCCTCAGAGCCTCCGAGCCTCCAATGCCAGAGTCAGCATCGCCCCTGGCAATAGCGCTCAAGCACCATGAGATTCATCATATCAAACATTATTAGAAAGAGAAACTTAAAGGGTTAGTTCACCCAAAAATGAAAATTCTCTCATCATTTACCCACCCTCATGCCATCCCAGATGTGTATGACTTTCTTTCATCTGCTGAACACCAACAAAGATTTTTACTAGATTTTCTCAGGTCTGTAGGTCCTAACAATGCAAGTGAATGGCTGCCAAAATTGTGAAGCTCCAAAATCCAAAAAAGGGCAACATAAAAGTCCTCCAGACAACTCTGGTGGTTAAATCCATATATTCGGAAGCAATATTTACATTTACATTTATTCATTTGGCAGATGCTTTTATCCAAAGCGACTTACAAAAGAGGAACACATAAGCGAATCATCTTAAGGAGACAGTGGTATGAAAAGTGCCATATTACAAAGTTTCGCTAGCATCAGAATAGCATTCATAGCCGTTCTTTTAAGACAGAAAGTGAGTCAACTTCATGGATGGATTTTGCAAGTTCATTCCATCAATGTGGTATGATGAGCCGAAAGTCCAGGAAAGTGTTTTGGTGCCTCTTTGTGTTGGTACAACAAGGCGACATTCCTTAGCCAATCGCAGGCTTCTAGTGGGCGCGTAGCTCTGCAGAAATGATTTTAGGTATGCTGGAGCAGACCCAGTGACTGTTTTGTATGCCAGCATCAGAACCTTGAACTTGATACGTGCATCATCCGGCAGCCAGTGAAGAGAGACAAGGAGTAGTGTAATGCACTCTCTTTGGATGATTAAAGACTAGGCGTGCTTCTGCATTCTGGATGATTTGCAGGGGTCTAATTGCACATGCAGGGAGGCCTGCAATGAGAGCATTTCAGTAGTCCAGTCTAGTTATGACAAGTGACTGAACAAGAAGTTGTGTGGCATGTTCAAAGAGGAAGGGTCTTACCTTCCTGATATTGTTTAGTGGAATTTACATGATCTTGTGGTCTTTGAGATGTGGTCTGTGAAATGTTGTTTGTTATCGATGGTTACCCCTAGATTTCTGACCGTTTTGGAAGGCGTTACTGTAGTTGCACCCAGCTGCATGGTGATGTTGTGTTCAACAGCAGGGTTGGCTGGAAAGACAAGGAGTTCGGTATTGGCTGGGTTAAGTTCAGGTGGTGTTCCTTCATCCAGGCCGAGATGTCTGCCAGGCAGGCAGAGATTCGAGCAGAAACTGTGGTGTCGTTGGGCTGGAAAGACAAGTAGAGTTGCATGTCATCAGCATAGCAATGGTAAGAGAAACCATGTGCCTGAATGATGGGTTCCAGTGATATTGTGTATATAGAGAAGAGAAGTGGCCCAAGCACTGAACCCTGAGGTACCCCAGTAATTAGCTGATGTGGCTTGGACACCTCACCTCTAAAGGCTACCTTGAAGGACCTACCTGAGAGATAGAAATTAAACCAGTCAAGCACAGTTCCTGTGATGCACAGCGAAGAGAGTGTGGAGAGTAAGATCTGATGGTTGACTATGTCGAAGGCTGCAGAAAGGTGATGAGAAACAGATAAATATGTATGTCCTTTTATACTATAAATTATCCTCCCTGCCCAGTTAATCTCCACTTCACTTTCACATTCTCCTTCTGTTTTTGGTGATTCACATTCTTTGTGTATATCACCCCCAACTAGGCAGGGAGGAGAATTGATGATAAAAATTGACTTAAATATTGATCTGTTTCTCACCCACACCTATCATACCGTGTTTGAACACATGGATTTAACCACTGGATTCATATGGATTACTTTTATTCTCCCTTTATGTGGACTTTGGAGCTTCAAAATTTTGCCACCCATTCACTTGCATTATGAGGACCTACAGAGCTGAAATATTCTTCTAAAAATCTTCATTTGTGTTCTGCAGAAGAAAGAAGGTCATACACATCTGGAATGCCAGTAGGGTGAGTAAATCATGAGAGAATTTTCATTTTTGGGTGAACTATCCCTTTAAGTGTACATTGCCAATGCATTATTGGACACTATATATACATATATAAAACATATAGAATGCTGAAGTTTAATTTGTTGAAGTTTAAAATCTCAAAACTATTGTAGCCAGTGGGTTGTAAAGAAACAACACATGATACAAAAATAACTCCACACATGCAATCCATAAGCATGCTTCAAAAATAACCCACAACAAACACTCAATTTTAACATATGACTCCTGTGAACACAGACAAATATAAAACATATTGAATGCTTAAGTTTAATTTGCTGAAGTTTAAAATCTAAAAACTATTGTAGCCAGTGGGTTGTAAAGAAACAACACAGGGTACAAAAATAACTCCACACATGCAATCCATAAGCATTGCTTCAAAAATAACCAACAGCAAAAGCTCAACTTTAACATGTGACTCTTGTGAACACAAGCAAAACTCTGGTATTAAAGGGGCCACGTCCAATTACATGTTAAATTACATGGAAGTCTCCACTTGGCTACATTCTCCCCTGCTAAAAGTCATTGTCCCAGATGGCTTAATACATATTTTTCACTTCATAAACAGCTTCTCTAAAGAACACACTACCCAGGCTTGTTAACACCTGCGAAATGGCTTCAGGACTGAGTGAAACAGCATTGCATGCTGATTTTGGCTCATTAAATGGGTTTGAGTGTAGTCTTTTGACTTTTAGTCCTTCTTGGTGCTGGTACAGGCCTTTTTATCTCTGGTTCAGACACCCTAGGAGCTGTGCCAGTGTCAGGCTCAACTGTCCCTGGACCAGGCACTCTAGGAGCTGTGTCACTGCTAGACTCAACTCTACCTGGTACCAAACCTTGTTGTTCAATGTTCCCTGAAATCAGTACAGGTTCACATATCAGGGCTTCAGCGGCTGACACAGGGTTTTCAGTGTTCACATTCTCTGTCTCTTGCAGACAAGGATATGTGACCTCTCCTAACATAACAAAATCAGGATCAGAACACAACCTCAACCTGATCAGAAAAAGATTCTCCGCTTGATTTTGGCATTGTGGGAGAACGGGCTTCAGTCATTTCTTGATCAGGAACAGAGTTAACACAAGGATGCAAGTCAACTCTATGGACTCTCTTTATAGGACCACCCTCAAGGGGATCAATAGTGTGTGTAGTACCCTGCACATCTATGACCATGTATACAGTAGGACCCCATGAATATTGTATTTTGCTCCTACCCAAATGGCTGTAATGCAGGTATAACTGCTGACACATATCAATCACAGGGCAATAGACCTTGTCGTTAAAAGGGTCTCTCAACACCCTTGTGTTCAGTGTATTCCCTGGATTATTCATGAGCTTCTCTCAATATGTCTTGGTGAATCACTAACCAATCATGTTTTCTGTCCACAGATTGCTTTTGACCTAGCATCTACTGGAAGATGTGGGTTGACTCCAAACAGCAAGTAATTTGGTGAGTATCCAGTGGTTGCATGTGGTGTTACATTATAAGCATAAACCAACTCAGGAAGGTTTTTTTGCCAATGCTTTTTCTTTTCAGGGGGAAGTGTATGTAATAGATCATGGAGCGTTCTGTTAAAGCGCTCGCAATTAGTGTTACCCTGAGGCCAATAGGGTGTGGTGGGGGTTTATTTACACCATACATTTTACACAGAATAAGAAAGTTACTTTTTCTGCAATAAATGACACTTTTCAGGCTTAACTTTGAGACCTGTTTCTTTTTAGTCTGTTAAAGACTGCTTCCAGTCTCTGCAAGTGCTAAGGGAAAGTGGGCGAGTAGACTAGTATGTCATTAAGGTACACTAGCATGATCTCAAAAATTAGATCACCCATGGAAGCCTGCATAAGACATTGAAATGTTGAAGTTCCATTGCAAACCCCAAAGGGCATCCGAGAATACTCAAAGATCCCAAATGGAGTCGTAAATGCAGTCTTATGCCTGTCTTGCTCATGGACAGCAACCTGATGATATCCACTTGCTAAATCACAGGAAGAAAAGAACTCTGATCCTTGTAGTGCATCAAAGCTTTCATCTATGTTAGGCAGAGGAAATGCATCTCGCCTGTTCTTTGAGTTCAGCTGCCTGTAATCGATACAAATCCTGAGACTGCCATCAGAATTCCTAACTAGCACGATAAGTGAAGCTTAAGCACTAGTGCTTTCTTGGATCACTCCTTTCTTAAGGTGCTTGGTGATATGTTCTATGACTTCCCTATACTGAGTGGGTGGGATATGCCTATAAGGCTGGGCCAACGGTACATCATCCTCCACGTGAATCTCATGTTGCACTTTGTCTGTAAAAAGTAGAGTACTTCATGAACAAATCACTCAGCTCTGCCTGCTGTTCAGGAGTACCACCAATGTGTAGCTTGTTGAGAAACTCTTTGGAGCTGTCCTCAAATAAGTGACTGTCTTTTGTATATACACTGATCTCTTCAATATCAGTAGACATTCTCTGAAATGTCATCTCACTGGACTTCACACTCTTGACACGAGACAGAGTACCAAGTCTGATTCTAGCCTGTTACCAGATATCTTCTGGGGAGAGATTCACAACTTGCACAGGGAACAACAGTTTCTCTGAAGACACAAGAGAAGGAACAACAATCAGACCTCCAGGTAAGTGTCTGTTTACTGGTTCTAACAGGAAGTCACATGAACCATCATTTAACATACTCTTTGCTCCCTTGACGATTACTTTTGTAATTGATGAAGCAGTTATGTATACCATGTCTTTTCCAGCTACTCAGACTACACTTCGCTTCTCTAGAGTGCTAGCACTCTGCATCTGCTGAAATGTCTCCCTCCGATCAGACTGCAACTCTCCACCTAGGGTACTATCAAACTCAGCATGAATCAGTTGTATACATTTGCTAATGATGTTCATGCCAATGTGGGCTGGTACAGCAGAAGAGTTCTGTGAGCCTCTGACTACTAGAAATCCACACTCTGGTAGGGTAATACCCATTGTTTCAACCTCCAACTCAAGATAACCTAGGTAAGGGCATGTGGTAAGGACATCTACCTGGTAGGTAAGGTATGTCTAAACCATTGGCAGCTTTAATTGTCAGCAACCTGCTGCAGACAGCATACCTTCATCCTCACCAGACAGGTGTTCCCTGAAGAAACTCCCAGAAATAGTACTGACTTGGCTTCTTTAGATTAGTGACAGAACATTTTCCCACAGCACGCCTGAGTAGTTGGACACGACAAGTAGTGATATTGGCTGAGCCTATGGACTGCGCTTGCACTGCCTGGCTCATAGTGAGCGAGGGTACAAGGTTTCCCTGCTGCACTGACAATGTAGCAGTCTTTGTGACAGTCTGTTTGTTTTTCTTCACACACCTCTTAGCTATGTATCCTACACCATTACACCAGAAACATATTGGCTGGCCATCATCTGTAAACCTTGGCTGCATCTTGAGTTTACTATGAGCCATAGGTTCTGACTTAGTGCACTGCAAAGTGAGTTTCTCGACAGATTATGTTAGCTCTCCTATAGCTTTTCCTTGTTCTGCTACAATAAAAAAAATCTTCTAGAGTAGCAGAGCTTCTGCTGTCTCAGACACAACACTTCTGTTGCTGACTAATTTTGTTACATAAGATTTAGGATCTTCTTGAGACCACATAAGTGCTTCATCTCGCACTTCAATTAGTGTTGACTGTGGCTTGTCTCTCACAAGCATACGATGCTTCCTTCTAAATCCTTCATTCCTAATCCCCTCAATGATCTTGGATTGACAAATTCACATTTGATATTGCATTTGATGATTGTTTCAGGATAGAACTTAGAATTTGGAACAAAGCATGAGAATACAGTAAGTACAAACATCCTCGCCTTACATTTGTTTACAGCTATAGAATGTTTGCAATAACTCAGACACAGTGCACTTTTCTCAAAAAGCTTCTCTCAGGTACACAAATGATCACATGATCTCTTTGGTTCATTCCCCATCCATAATTTGACCTCCGCCAAGGCTGCACCCTTTAGGAGGTACAGTACAAGATCTAACTGGTCCTCTGTATTCTGATTTCTAGCATGTCATATCCTGTCTACTTCGTCAATCCAACAGTCTCCCATCTTTGCTGAAATCACTACAAAATGGTTGGATGTGACTCTGTCTTGGCACATATACATAGGACCTGGTTGGCTCTCTACTCAAATTGCTGATAGCTGCCATGGTCTCATCATGCTTTCTGTTGAGTTCTTGAATCTATCCCTGAACATCATGCTCATCATCAGTGTTTTGTATTACAGGACAATCATCATCAGATTGTGACATTTTGAAAAGTCTTAATCAGTCTGTAACTGTAACATTTGCAGGAACGAGGCAAGAGAAGGAGGATCTAAGTGCAGGCTTATTTAATAAATACTCAGAGAAATAAACATAAGAAATTAAAAACATGAACACAGAACAAACCATTACATCCATCAAGGTTAACAACTGACAAAGACAGAGAGAACACGAGGGCAATATATACACAAGAACAAGGTTAACAAGACAGCTGGGATCAAGCAAGGGGAAGACAGAGAAAAGAGACACAACAAGGAAGACACAAAACTTCAAACTAAAAGTCTTAATTCTCCTAGCGACATCTAGTGTCCACTAGAGCAAATGTCCCAAGTGTTTCAGAGCCCCCCATGTAAGGAATGGATCCTGACACATGAGGTGGAGTCGCAGTGCAGGAGATGGAGACTCAGAGGATGGAGCTGCTGGACAGGGATCAACAGATTGGATGGTGGTCACTAGACTGGGTTCATACTGGAAGTGGGTGGCTGCTAGACACTGAACAGACTGGTAGCTTGTGTCTGACAGGTGCTGGTTACTGGGATGAGCAACAGCCTGGTGGGCATTGCTGGGGACTGAACAGGATCGTCAACAGTCACAGGGGACCGAACAGGCTCGTCAACATCCTCGGGGAACTGGACAGGCTTGTCGACAGCCTTGGGGAACAGGACAGTCTAGTTGACAGCCTTGGATAACTGGATAGGCTCGTCGACAGCCTCAGGTAACTGGATAGGCTCGTCGACAGCCTCAGGTAACTGGACAGGCTTGTTGTCAGCCTCTGGGAAATGGAAAGGCTTGTCGACAGCCTCGGGGAACAGGACAGGCTCGTCGAAAGCCTCGGGGAACAGGACAGTCTCGTCGACAGCCTCGGGGATCTGAAAAGGCTCATCGACAACCACCATGGTCAGGAGCACTAGCAGCAACTGGGAAATGGCTCCCGTGGCTGGGAGTGCTGGCGGTGACTGGGGAATGACCTATGGGGTCGTGAGCACAGGCAGTGACAGGGGAATGACCTCCATGGCATGGGCACTGGCAGTGACAGAGGGACGACATCCGTGGCCATGAGAACTGGCAGTGACAGGGAACGACCTCCGTGGCCATGAGGGCTGGCAGCGACTGAGGAGCAGGAGCCCTTCTCCTCCTCCTCCTCATCCTCCTCCTCTTCCGGATGGCCATGAGCACTGCTGTGGGAACGGCATCCGTGGTCGAAGACACTAGCACTGAGACAGACGAGGCTTCAGGCGCTGGCTCTGGGACGGACGAGGCTTCATGCGCTGGCCCGGGGACCGACGAAGCTTCAGGCGCTAGCTTGTTCATGGTGGAGCCGGTGGAGGGCCCGGAGACAGGCATAGACCAGGGGACCAGGGTGGAGTCAGTGGCCAGGGAAGTGGCTCTAGAAAGAGAGTGAGGTCTGGCAGCCAGGGAGGCAGAGAGCCAGGGGGGCAGAGCCGCAGGAGGCAGATACCCAGAAGCCGGAGCCGCAGGAGGCTGAGACTCAGGGGGTGAGCCACAGGAGGTGGAGACTTAGGGGGTGGAGTCACAGGAAGCAGAGCCACAGGAGGTGGACACTCAGAGGACGGAGCTGTGGAAGACTCACAGGGCGGAGCCGTGGAAGACTCAGAGGGTGGAGCCGCTGGACAGGGATCAACAGATTGGATGGCGGTCGCAGGACAGGGGTCATATTGGAAGTGGGTGGCCGCTGGACATTGAACAGACTGGTAGCTTGAGTCTAACAGGTGCTGGTTACTGGGCTGAGCAACAGCCTGGTGGGTGGCTGCTGGGGACTGAACAGGATCGTCGACAGTCACAGGGGACCGAACAGGATCGTCGACAGCCTCGGGGAACTGGACAGGCTCGTCGACAGCCTTGGGTAACTGGACAGGCTCGTCGACAGCCTCGGGTAACTGGATAGGCTCGTTGACAGCCTCGGGTAACTTGAAAGGCTCGTCAAAAGCCTTGGGGAACAGTACAGGTTTGTCGAAAGCCTCGGGGGAACTGGACAGGCTCGTCGACAGCCTCTGGGAACTGGAAAGGAGACTAGATCCATTGAGTTGGTCAGTTGTTCTGTAATATTTGCAGGAATGAGGCAAGATAGTGAGGATCTAAGTGCAGTCTTATTTAATAAAAACTCAACAATTAAGCAAAACTAAAGTTTTATCTAAAACAGCCATATTATGACCAGAAACCGCATTTGTTTGAAAAAGTTTTGTAACAATTTGTTTGTGTGCTCTTTTCACGTTATTGGCAAGAAGTCAACAGCGGAGATTTCTTATATTATCCACCGATATGGCTTGGCAACAGAAGACGTCCAGAAAAGGAGCGCAATGAATTACATATAAACAATAGCAATATTGTGTTAACAGGTGTGTGTACATGTGCTAAAAAGTTCATTAGAAACTTTTTTTAGTTTGCTCTTTTCAATTCAGTGTCGGTCTTTGAATTTGCTTCATGTGTTTTGAAGTGATATTATTACTGAGTATAAAAATGAATGGTGTTATTCCTGAACTGTGAGAAGTGACAATGTTTTCAACTGTTTCATGCTGTGATGCTCAGTGAATGAATTCTACACTAGTAGTACTTACTACTTGTACGGTAGTTAGATCTTTTGTCGTTCTAAATGACAAAAGTGAATTACAGGCATTTTTCCTGCCTGTAATTCACTTTCTTTTGAGTGTTTTTGCAGTCTTTGTCTTCTCTTAAAAATGTGATTTGGAAAAAGGTGTGGACAATAATTAGATATAAATTATATTTATTTGTACAGTGCTTTTCATAATGCATATTGTTTTATAGGTGTTTTACAGAGAACTTTGAACTTTTGTGTACAGTGTTTATAATGTATGTCCAAATAAGTGTATTTATTTGTATTGCATGTGGTTCTTTTTGTACGGTACAGTTTACTATGTGGCCGCTAATGCATACTGATTTCCTACACAAGAACAATAAATTAAATCTATCAACAGGATCAGTAGTTCTGTCAACATATATATATATATATATATATATATATATATATATATATATATATATATATATATATATATATATACACACTGGCAGCCAAAAGTTTAGTATAATGTACAGATTTTGCTGTTTCAGAAGAAAATTGGTACTTTAATTCACCAAAGTGGCATTCAACCGATCAAAAAATATAGTCAGGACATTACTGATGTAAAAAACAGTACCATCACTATTTGAAAAAAATAATTTTTTATCAAATCTAGACAGACCCCATTTCCAGCAGCCATCACTCAAACACCTTATTTGCTACCTTATTTGCACCTTATTTGCTACCTAAATACCTAAATTGCTAATTTGATACTAGAAAATCACTTGCCATTATATCAAACACAGTTGAAAGCTATTTGGATCGTTAAATGAAGCTTAACATTGTCTTTGTGTTTTATTTTGAGTTGCAACATTATGCAATAGACTTTCATGTCTTAAGGTCAATATTAGGTCAAAAATGGCAAAAAAAAAGAAACAGCTTTCTCTAGAAACTCATCAGTCAATCATTGTTTTGAGGAATGAAGGCTATACAATGCTTGAAATTGCCAAAAAATGGAAGATTTCATACAAAGGTGTACAATACAGTCTTCAAAGACAAAGGACAACTGGCTCTAACAAGGACAGAAAGAGATGTGGAAGACCAGATGTACAACTAAACAAGAGGATAAGTACATCAGAGTCTCTAGTTTGAGAAATAGACGCCTCACATGTCCTCAGCTGACAGCTTCATTGAATTCTACCTGCTCAACACAAGTTTCATGTACAACAGTAAAGAAAAGACTCTTCTTTTCTTTAAAAAAAAAAAAGCTTCTTTTGAAACAGAAAAAAAGAGAAAAGGTTAGAGTGGGCAAAGAAACACAGACATTGGACAACAGATAATTGGAAAAGAGTGTTCTGGATCTTAACCCCACTGAGCTTTTGTGGGATCAGCTAGACTGTAAGGTGCATGAGAAGTGCCCAACAAGACAGCCACATCTATGGCAAGTGCTACAGGAAGTGTGGGGTGAAATGTCACCACAGAGTATCTAGACAAACTGACAGCTAGAATGCCAAGGATCTGCAAAGCTGTCATTGCTGCACATGGAGGATTTTTTGATGAGAGCTCTTTGAAGTAGTTTAAGAAGTTCTGCATTTTTTTTATTTATTTATTTTTTTTTTTTGTGTAATTGCAATTTTTCATGTTATTAATGTCCTGACTATACATTGAGATCAGTTGAATGCCACTTTGGTGAATAAAAGTACCAATTTCTTTCCATAAGAGCAAAATCTGTACATTATTCCAAACTTTTGGCTGCCAATGTATGTGTAGCCAGTGGGATGCAAAGAAACAATATAGATACAAAAATATCTTTTGGGGTTTTATTTTGATGGCTGTAAAAAAAGAAAAAAAAAACAAACAAAAAAAACAAAAAAAAAAAAACAAAAAGAAAAACGGTACAATGAAACACAAAAATGAAATACGGAAATGAAAAATGGAAATGAAATAATCAGGAGGCCTTTTTCTTAGAGAGAGAGAGAGAGAGAGAGAGAGAGAGAGAGAGAAAGACATGAGAAGCAGGAGCCTTTATTTGTTCTCTATTTAATCTCATTGCTTTTTAGGAGAAATAATTGAGGTATTAAAAAGATCTCAGTTATGATTTGTCTTTCCTGCTTAAGTGTTCAGTTCTAAATTTGTCTAGATGATCATGGATATAATGTATATTCTCATTGTGCTGACTCTGCTTACTTGTGATGACAAAGGGACATTGACCCTTACACCTGTGTGTATCACAAACCATTTTGAAGGCAGGGTGTGAGTGAGTTAATGGCTCTTGTCATTTGACTTTGATTTACTCAAGTAGTTTGCACACACAAGGCTGCTCTGCTGGGGCAAAAAGGACATGCCGGCAATGGATAATATTGTCTAAAATGTTCCAGTCAGTGTATGAGAGACCATTATAATTATTCAATGCGTTACTTTTATATACTGTGTTCTTGAACCTTCTTCATATTTTTATTGTATTTTTTTATTTTAATTGTGTAGTGTACTACTTATTTATGCTTTGAGGCATATCACCTGATTGCAGGAGCAAGTCCATTGACAGTTAGTACATTACCACAAGTAGCTATTTGTATAGCAATCATTCAAATTTCCACAACTGCACAAATCACTTGTCTCTGTATTACTAAGCACTAGTTAGAGTTGTGTTATAGATTATTCACATTAATGGGTTACTGTTAAAGATAAAAGTCCACCAAGACACCAAATTATTTGCAATAAGTCCCAATCTGACAGGAATGCATTATCATCATTATGGTGAACATGGAGACAGTGTTAGATTGTACAGATGCATAAATCTCATGTGGTCCTATGGTAAGTCACAAGTCATTTTTACCACTGCCCTTGTCTTCACTTCTGTTCCCTTTTAGAATCCTTTACTGTAGCAATATTTGTAAAGAAGGGACACAAATAGACTATTAGTTATTAGTTAACTTAAATTTTTTAATTGTCCAAATAAAAATAAAATGTTTTGAATCATCCATCAATGTTCCTAAAATGTGGAAAATGGTGACATTCCTCCCAAGGATTCTTTCTCATCTATTTAACATATTAGGGAGTTTTTCTCGCCACTATTGCCTTTGGCTTGCTCACAAGGGGTTTGTGATGCAAACTTTTGTATTTCTGTAAAGCTGCTTTAGAACAATATGAACTGTAAAAAGTGCTATACAACTAAAATAGAATATAATTAAATGGAATAAATATGATTTACGAATTGGCAACAAAAATCATGGTTAAATATTGCAATTTGTTTAACATCCTTTAAGTAGCCGAAGGCATCTTGCACATGTTGTAATACACTGATGAAAGAGTTTTTAATGCTTTATTGAATTCATATATTGTAATAAAAAAAAATTTTTTTAGCGATATTAATGGAAAGAGAATCTAAAAATGTTACAGTAAAAATGTTGATTTGTCAAATGTACATATGTATCTAATCAGCCAATCATGTGGCACCAGTGTAATGTATAAAATTATGCAGATATGGGTCAGGAGCCTCAGTTAGTGTTCACATCAACCATCAGAATGAGGAAAAATGTGAAAATTTCAATTGTGGCATGATTGTTAGTGCCAGACGGGCTTTCTGCTGATCTCCTGGGATTTTCACACTGAACAGTCTCTAGAGTGTAAAGAAAATGGTGCAGAAAAATAAAAGTCCAGCGAGCGGCAGTTCTGTGGGCGAAAACGTATTGTTAATGGCAGCACTGATTTAGGGCCATATCGCACTCTTGCTCGTGTGCCATATATATATATATATATATATATATATACAGGGTTGGGGAGTAATGAAATACATGTAACGGGATTACGTATTTAAAATACAAAATATAAGTAAATGTATTCCACTACAGTTACAATTTAAATCATTGGTATTTAGAATACAGTTACATTCAAAAAGTACTTTGATTACTGAAGAGATTACTTTGCATTTTATTGTCATTTATTTAATTTAATATTTAGTCCTTTCAGACAGAAAAATGTATACATATAAATGATGCGATCCAAAGTGCATTTGAACAGTGATAAGACCTCAGGGCAAAAAATATATTATTGATCATTTTTTTTTGTATTGTTTTCCTGTAAAAATATCTAAAAATCCTTAAAACAAGATCAACTGGATTCATCTTGTTTTAAATACAACACTAAAAGTAACCCTCCCAACCCTGTATACAGTGGCATGCAAAAGTCTGGGCGCCCCTGATCAAAATTTCTGTTGCTGTGAATAGCAAAGCGAGCAAAAGATGGCCTGATTTCCAAAGGCTTAAAGTTAAAGATGACACATTTCTTTAATATTTTAAGCAATTTTACTTTTTATATTAATCTTTTACAGATTCAAAATAACAAAAAAGGAAAAGGGCCAAAGCAAAAGTTTAGGCACCCTGCATGGTCAGTACTTAGTAACACCCCCTGGCAAGTATCACAGCTTTTTGTAGCCAGCTAAGTGTCTTTCAGTTTTTGTTTGGGGGATTTTCGCCCATTCTTCCTTGCAAAAGGCTTCTAGTTCTGTGAGATTCTTGGGCCGTCTTGGATGCACTGCTCTTTTGAGGTCTATCCACAGATTTTTGATGATGTTTAGGTCGGGGGACTGAGAGGGCCATGGCAAAAACCTTCAGCTTGCGCCTCTTGAGGTAGTCCATTGTGGATTTTGTGGTGTGTTTAGGATCATTATCCTGTTGTTGAAGCAATCCTCTTTTCATCTTCAGCTTTTTTACAGATGGTGTGATGTTTGCTTCCAGAATTTGCTGGTATTTAATTTAATCCATTCTTTCCTCTACCAGTGAGTGGAGCAGGACATGGTCGTGTGTCTGTCACTGGGGAGAGAGGAAGAGGTAAGGACCATCACCTGGTGATTAATGATGCATAACACCTGTTTCTCGTTACAGTGACGACGGAGATGGGCTTGAAAAGGCCGCAGAGAACGCAAATGAGGCAGAGAGAGTTGCGTGAAGCTGAAAAGCCACATCTGTATCTGAAAGCCTGTTTAGTGTTGTGTGAAGCTGAAAAGCCTGCTCTTTGTTTATGAAGCTGAAGAGCCTGCTCTTTGTTTATGAAGCTGAAAAGCCTATACTTTGTCTGTGAAGCTGAACGCTTGAATAAAAGCTGATTTATCTGAACTGCCAACCCGCTTCCCGCTTCCTTCCTGTTAGAACCTTTACCCAGTGAAATGTTCCCCTGTGCCACTGGCATCAACAAAAGCCCAAAGCATGATCGATCCACCCCTTGCTTAACAGTTGGAGAGGTGTTCTTTTCATGAAATTCTGCACCCTTTTTTCTCCAAACATACCTTTGCTCATTGTGGCCAAAAAGTTATATTTTAACTTCATCAGTCCACAGGACTTGTATCCAAAATGCATCAGGCTTTTTTAGATGTTCATTTGCAAACTTCTGACGCTGAAATTTGTGGTGAGGATGCAGGAAAGGTTTTCTTTTTATGACTCTTCCATGAAGGTCATATTTGTGCAGGTGTCGCTGCACAGTAGAACAGTACACCACTACTCCAGAGTCTGCTAAATCTTCCTTAAGGTCTATTGCAGTTAAACAGGGGTTTTGATTTGCCTTTCTAGCAATCCTATGAGGAGTTCTCTCTGAAAGTTTTCTTGGACTTCCAGACCTCAACTTGAACTCCACCATTCCTGTTAACTGCCATTTCTTAATTACATTATGAACTGAGGAAATGGCTACCTGAAAACGCTTTGCTATCTTCTTATAGCCTTCTCCTGCTTTGTGGGCATCAATTATTTTAATTTTCAGAGTGCTAGGCAGCTGCTTAGAGAAGCCCATGGCTGCTGATTGTTGGGACAAGATTTGAAGAGTCAGAGTATGTATAAAGCTTGCATCACCTGGCCTTTCCAAATGATGATTGTGAACAAGCCATAGCCCTAACAAGCTAAAAAGGTAAAAGTTATCTGAGAGCTAAAATCTCTTAGGGTGCCCAAACTTTTGCATGATGCTCCTTTCCCTTTTTTCATTCTAACATTGTACAAAATAAAAATAATACACTAATATTACTTAATGTTGAATAGAATGTTTCTTTTTTTTTTTTACTTTGTGCCTTTTGGAGATCAGTTAATCTTCTACTCAACTATTCAAAGCAACATAAATGTTTACCAGGGGTGCCCAAACTTTTGCATGCCACTGTATATATATATATATATATATATATATATATATATATATATATATATATACACAGTGGCATTCAGTGGATTCAGACGTTTTGCTAGACATTTTAGTTGGAGGCACAGCTCTGCTGTTCAAGAGACGCAGGCGAGGGAGACGAGCCGATGTGCTGGTCAAACTCCGTCGACACGGATATCTAACAGCGCTGCCGAGTATTCACTTAGCGAATCTCCGCTCTCTTCCTAACAAAACGGATGAACTACATCTCCTCACCCACACAAACAAGGACTTTTAAACCTCTGCTGCCTCGTGCTTCACAGAAACCTGGCTGAGTGAAGCCATTCCGGACAGCGCATTACATCTGCCAAGCTTCCAGCTGTTCAGAGCGGATCGTATCATGGAGTTAACGGGGAAAACGAGAGGCGGTGGAACATGCTTTTATATCAATGAAAGTTGGTGTACAGATGTAACAACGTTAAAGAAGATGTGCTGCCCTAATTTGGAAGTGCTCTTTATTAACTGTAAGCCTTTCTACTCACCGCGGGAGTTTTCCTCGTTTATTCTGGTGAGTGTGTATATTGCGCCAAATGCGTGTTTGAATGTGGCGCTGCAACAGCTGGCTGATCAAATCACAGACACGGAACAACAATACCCGGACTCAGTTATTATTATTCTTGGGGATTTTAACAAAGCAAATCTCACACGTGAACTACCCAAATACAAACAGCACATCACATGCCCCACCAGAGACAGGAACATACTGGATCATTGTTACACAACAAAAAAGATGTATATCGCTCTGTCCCTAGAGCAGCTTTGGGACTCTCTGATCACTGTCTGGTTCATCTTCTTCCAACCTACAGGCAGAAATTAAAATCAACCAAGCCAGTAGTAAGGACTGTAAAGAGATGGACCAATGAAGCAGAGCGGGAACTACAAGCCTGCTTCGCATACATGGATTGGAGTGTTTTGAGGCTGCAGCCACAGACCTGGACGAGCTCAGAGATACTGTTACATCATATATTAGATTCTGTGAGGATATGTGCATTCCTACTAGGACTTATTTAAAGTTCAACAATGACAAACCATGGTTTACAGCAGAGCTCAGGCAGCTTCGTCAGGCCAAAGAGGATGCTTACAGGGGTGGGGATAAAGTCTTGTACAGTCAGGCCAGGAACACACTGAACAGCAAAATCAGAGTGGCTAAAAGAAGATACTCTGAGAAGCTGAAAAACAAGTTTTCAGCTAATGACCCTGCATCGGTGTGGAATGGCATAAAACGACTCATAAATTACAGGACTCCTACCCCCAACCCTGTAGGGAACCAACAACAGGCTGACGACCTGAATGTGTTCTACTGCAGATTTGAAAGGCCCAATCTCACACCCCACACCCACTCTGACCTTCAATTCACACAAACACTAACACCTCCTGCAACCCTCCTCCTCCCCCTCCTGCTACTCAACCTGCACTTAAGATCTGTGAAGATGATGTGAGCCGTGTCTTTCGGAAACAAAAGACAAGGAAGGCTTCAGGCCCAGATGGCGTCTCACCAGCGTATTTTCAATCCTGTGCTAACCAGCTGGCCCCCATCTTCACACAGATCTTCAATATATCACTGGAGCAGTGTGAAGTCCCATGCTGCTTCAAACGCTCAATCATTATCCCTGTCCCAAAGAAACCAAAAATCACAGGACTTTATGACTACAGAATTGTCATCCTGACGTCTGTGGTCATGAAATCATTTGAGAGACTGGTGATGGCCCACCTGAAGAACATCACTGGACCCTTTCTAGATCCCCTTCAATTTGCTTATCGAGCAAACAGGTCTGTGGATGATGCAGTCAACATAGGATTGCATCATATCCTGCAACATCTGGACAGACCAGGGACATATGCAAGGGTCCTTTTTGTGGACTTCAGTTCAACTTTCAACACCATCTACCCAGCTATACTCCAGAATAAATTACACCAACTTTCTGTTCCCATGTCTATCTTTCAGTGGATTACCAGCTTTCTGACGGACAGGCAGCAGCTTGTGAGACAAGGGAAACTCACTTCTAGCACCTGTACAATCAGCATTGGTGCCCCCCAGGGATGTGTGCTCTCCCCATTACTCTTCTCCCTCTACACCAATGACTGCATCGCCAAGGACCCCTCTGTCAAGCTCCTGAAGTTTGCAGACGACACCACTGTCATCGGCCTCATCCGAGATGACGATGAGTCTGCATACAGAAGGGAGGTTGAGCAGCTGGCTGTCTGGTGCAGTCAAAACAACCGTGAGCTGAACAAGTTCAAAACGGTGGAGATCATTGTGGACTTTAGGAGGAACACCCCAACACTGACCCCCTCACCATTCTAAACAGCACTGTGGCAGCAGTGGAGTCATTTATGTTCCTGGGCACTACCATCTCACAGGACCTGAAGTGGGAGACCCACATTGACTCCATTGTGGAAAAGGCCCAGCAGAGGTTGTACTTCCTTTGCCAGCTGAGGAAATTCAACCTGCCACAGGCGCTGCTGCTACAGTTTTACTCAGCAGTCATTGAGTCTGTCCTCTGCACATCAATAACTGTCTGGTTTGGTTCAGCTACGAAATCAGACATCAAAAGACTACAAAGGACAGTTCGGACTGCTGAGAGGATTATTGGTTGCCCCCTGCCCCCCTTCAAGATCTATACACTTCCAGAGTGAGAAAAAAGGCTGGAAAAATCACTCTGGACGCCACTCACCCTGCCCACTACCTTTTTGAACTGTTGCCTTCTGGCCAGCGCTTCAGAGCTCTGAGCACCAGAACCGTCAGTCACAGGAACAGTTTTTTCCCTCAGGCTATCCATCTCATGAACAGTTAAATTGCCCCATTGAGCAATAACTATGTGCAATACACAGTTTAGTCTTTCTTATATTTATCCAACATATCCAACCTCTTCTGCCATTTCATTCCTCTGAAAAAAAAAAAAAAAAAACATTTGCACTGTACATAACAGATTTGTATTTGCACTGTACACAACAGATAACAGATTGTATTAGATTTGCACTACCCAGGTGTATGTGTGTATGTATGTATGTATGTATGTGTGTGTCTGTACGTATGTGTATAATTAGTTTTATTTTGTATTTCTTATTATTATCTATGTCTTGCTGCTGTTTTTGTATTGTTTTTGTATTGTTTTTGTATTGTTGTACACTGGAAGCTCCTGTCACCAAGACAAATTCCTTGTATGTGTAAGCATACTTGGCAATAAAGCTGATTCTGATTCTGAATATATATATATATATATATTTTTTTTTTTTTTTTTTTTTACAAGACAAAATGAGTGCTTTTGCAGTAAAATATTTTTAAAATTATGTTTTATTTGTTGTTTTTTTTTTTGTTTTGTTTTTTGTAAAAAGAAAGTAACAGGACATTCTTTTCAGAAGTCAGTGTGACGCATCAGATTTGATTAGATTTTATTTAAAAAGTTATATTTCTTCTTAAACCTTATTAGTTATGTACAATAGGGTGTTTATTTTACCTTTTATTTTGTTTAGTTAATGTTTATTGTAATATTGTAGTGTCATGTGTTTTAACCTGATTGTGTTTTGTCTCTGTTTGTAAAACTGTGCACTGTCTATATTAGCCATAGTTCATGAAAAAGCCCATTTTCTATTACTATGGTTGTTCTTAGTGTATTTTAAAGTACAGAACAGATTTAAGTAATTCAGGTTAGTTGGTATATTTAACTAAGATGTATTTCTAAACTGAAATCTATCTTATCTGTTAAAGATCTGGAAACACTGATTCATGCTTTTATATCCTCTCACCTTGACTACTGTTTAGATATTTAATATTTCAGAGTACCATCTGTCCTGCCTGCAACTAGTACATAATGCTGCTGCAAGGCTTCTGACAGGTACTAAAAAGAGAGAACATATTACATTAGTGCTGGCATTTCTTCAATGGTTACAACATTATATTAGTTAATGATAGATACGGTTATGAACTGTAAAATACACAAGCATTAAAACAAATTTCTGTAACCATAATTATTTTTGCAATGTTAAACTGTTTGTCCAAGGACTATCATTAAGGACAGTACATTAGGATTCTCTCTCATGCATCCTCCTGCATTAACCCTGCATGCATTAACCCTGTCAAGTTTATTGAGCACTAACATGTTGATGGACATCGTAATACTTTATACTGTATAGCTTGTATCATTAATAAAGGTCAGTTAGCGATAAGAGACAATAAATGCACTGTTCATCATTTTCATAAATAAGGCCCTCATTTAATACAGCACGGCAAAATCACTTTGGGTTATTTGGATGTGTATCTAAAGTATTAATGCAGGTGTTAGCCATAAGATTACATTTCCAGGACACACAGCAAAGCGACGTTCATGCCAGTTGCCTCCAAAGATAGGGAGTCTGTTCTATGATGTGAGGACCATTTTCCTGGTGCTGTGATTGACAACGCACTCCAGCCACAAATTATCTCTCCGACCAGCTGTGCAAGCTTTGGACAGATTGTTCTGTTACCTTACACAGTAACAAAAGATTGCAAGGTTGCAGAAAGATCTTTTGATGTCTATTTAGGGTTCACCCGTGATCAATCCATTTAGTATTTCAGCATGATATTTATAACAATTGCAAATAATTTTTATATGTCATCTGATGTTGAGGATGTTTAGACAGAATGTTTAAAGTTGACTAAAAAATGAAAATTCATTCATACAGTAATTTACTCACCCTTGTGTCATTTAACCCGTTTTGTGTGAAACACAAAAGGAAATGTTTAAAGGAATATCCTTGTCTGTCTTTTCATAACAGTGCCAGTTGATAAAGACTCAATTTAAAGCTTAAAAAAGCTACCCAAAAGTGTCATAAAAGTGATCCATGCAACTCGTGCGTCATATTACAAGTCTTCTGAAGGCATACAGTATGATAGGTACTGGTGAGAAACAACCTGAAATGTAAATAATTTGTTTGGTGAAAAATTGACGTCCATTGTGCGTTCATGAGTGCTATGAGAGAAACACATTCACAGTAGCTTGCGTTTTCACATAAGAACTTATTGTTTTCACTGCTAAACAATGCAAATTCTCACTTGAACATGCAAGCCACTGTGAACGATCTTCTTTCATAGTGCTTATGAATGTACAGCTGATGTCAAGATTTTAATCATTTCAACACTAGTTTCTAGCCTGTTTGTTCATTTAGACAAGGGGAGACCGGGGAGTTTTGCAATGCATTTTGTTTCAACATCTCTAACTCAGTGTTTTGCTGTAATGTCTCAAACTTTTTGATAGTATATTTCCATATTTGTCTGCTACAAATTAAAGTAGTTCAGAAATCTACAATGTATTGAAGTTATATATCAAATCAAACAAACAGTTCTGTTGTTTAACATTAATTAAGATGATAACAAATACAATTATAAATCACATTTATATTTTCATTTAAAGTATATTTTCTTTACCTCTATTTCAGTTTTTTTTCTCTCTCCTGACAACCTGGTCTCATAGAATCACATTACTATACCTACATTATACCTACACCTACAACACAAGAGGTGCTACAACAACAATAACATTTGTTGCCTTTAACACAAATCACGAGTAAAACTACAGATTATGATTTCAAAAACAATATTTTTTTGCACTATTCCACACAAAATGCTATATTATGACACCAATCATGTTTACTATAGTGCATGACTACAATGATACATTTCAAAATTTGCATTTCATAATCAACTTACAAGTCTGTTTGAGTGTGATCAAAATTGCATGGTAGCTCAACTGATAAAGCGATGCACTTGCAATGCAAAGGACTGGGATACGAGTCCCGAAGAGCATGTGAGCCAAAAGTGTTATAAAAGCACCACAAAATAATGTGGTTGCTTCAGCAATTGTATTTTTCATGTCACATTTGCTTTTCATGACACTGTCAGTTAGGTTTAGGTTTACAGTTTAGGGTAGAGAGGTAGGATTTGTTGATTTAAAACTCGATAAAGCATTAAGATTAAAACTACTTATGTTTGAGAGAACATTTAACTTGCTTTTAGCAACACTCAGTGGAATTGCCGTGATACATATATAGTAATGAACCACGTTATATTTTGCAAAAATGTCGCCACAGTCATGTAATTTTCATAATATCAGGCTCTTATTTTTCATAGATTCTTAGAACTATTGTCAGTTTAGGAGGGTGGTGGGTGTATGATTTCTTATTGGTTAAATTGATGCTGTAACAACTTACCACATGTTAAAACACTCCCGATCTCCCGTATAAATCTCAGTGAATCTGCCCATATGTTGACCTGTTTGTTATTTCCAAAGGATATAAGTAGATTATTTCCTTAACTTTTGATGTATTGCTCCACCAAAGAGGAACATCTTGTCATTTGCTCTTTGATATTCAATTACTCATGCTTTGTAAAAAAAATAAAACAAAAAACAAGCGACACGGCACATCAGGCATATGCATGATATTGATGATTTAAATAAGAAATAAAAGTGCATGCAATAATACGATCTGACTGAAGAGGCATCGCAATTATAAATAATTGCTGGTTTGAAGACAATGTGGGTGGATGCATTCAAAGGATCATGAAATACAATCATTCACAGCATAATGTGTCTTGCATTGCCAAGGCCTGGAATGGCCATTGTGAAAGCAGGATGGGAAAAACGGAATAACGTGCACATGATAGGCTCAGAAATATTATTGTCTGCAGTGTCTGATCCCTTCATTTTGGGTATTATTATTTCTTTAAGGCACATTGGACTTCTCAGTTGCTCTATTTGGGATTAAGTTTGTGAAAGCTTATATGAGCCACGGCTTTAAGACTTTCACCTAAGGTTCATTTCTCTGCACCTAAAAGACACAAAACAGCGGTACTCAACCACTTTATGGATTACGTTTTTTCTTACTTTCTTGTATTAAATTTGGATTATTTTAGTAGAGAAAACCACTGAAATATTCAGTCTCAATCAATATATTATTTACTTTAATAAAAGCTTAAACTAGTGATAGATTTCACAGAAAACACTTTTGCCAGTTTTATTAGATTTGCTCTCGCTTGTTATTTAAGAAAGAAGTCATATTGTCTGGAAAAACAATATGACAGTGGTCTGTTCACATCATGCCTGATGAAGTGGGACTTTTTCTCAGTTTATTAAGAAAGTAACACAGAAAGCTCGGATTTTCTCTACAAATAATGTGTCAAAGTACTACACTGAAATTGTTGTCTAGGGTTGGGAAATAGAACCGGTTCTTATTCAGAATCTTTTTTTTTTTTGACAAATACTGAACCCTAATAATTTTTTGTGGATCACACACAGAAATGATGGGGTAAGACAAAAACATCCTCAATGCAGACCACACACGTGCGCACAGACACACACACGGTGCAGCTATCCTTATGAGGACTCTCCATAGACATATTTTTTTTATACTGTACAAAATATAGATTCTATCCCCTAACCCTAACCCTACCCCTAAATTTAACCCTCACATAAAAACGTTCTGCATTTTTACATAAAAAAAAAAAAAAAAAAAAAAAAAAAAAAAAAACTTCGTTTAGTATGATTTTTAAGCGATTTGAATTACGGGGACACTAGAAATGTCCTCATAAACCACATTTATAGCATAATACCCTTGTAATTACCAGTTTGTAACCTAAAAAAATTTCCTTGTAAACACCCAAACCCACACACACACACACACACACACACACACACACGGTGCGGCTATCCTTATTAGGACTCTCCATAGACATAATGATTTTTATACTGTACAAACTATAGATTCTATCCCCTAACCCTAACCCCTAAACCTAAACCTCAAAAAAAAAAAAAAAAAAAAAAATTATGCATTTTTACATTTTCAATAAAACATCATTTAGTATGTTTTTTAAGTGATTTGAATGATGGGGACACTAGAAATATACTCATAAACCACATTTATGGCATAAAACCCTTGTAATTACCAGTTTGTAACCTAAACAAATGTCCTTGTAAACCACCCAAACCCATACACACACACACACACACACACATACCCTGCAATCAGGCTACGGACACATTTTCTGGGAGCCCCAGAGGTAAACTGATGGAAACATGCCGCAGGTTTCTCATTCTAAACACACCTGCTAACCCCCTGAACAAATCATTTATTTCTCTCTCTCTCTCTCTTATCTCACTCCATTTTCCTTGTTTTCTGTATCGCAACACTCTTTTATGTGACTTCATATTATGCTAATATTTAGGGCCAAGCAATTAATATACAGCAGTTAATCATCCTAACTGTAGGCTGTTTACATCTGCCAAACAACATAGCAACTTACAGAAGGGGTGTTTATTGCCATTTAAAAAAGCTTCAAACCTAGTCAGAACTATTTGTTTTATTTTAAGTGCTTTTTATTTTATATGAGGTTTGCAATTTTAGCAACCATGTTACCATAATTCGGGACATGTCTGAATATTGTTTAAAACCCTGTTTTGTGTGATTACTGTATAAACTATCTCTCTCTTTCAAAAAAAAAAAAAAAAAAAAAAAAAAACGTAATTATTAAATAAACAAACATTAAATAAAAATATTAATGAAATCCTATGTAAAAGATTCTGATAATAAACATATTCCAGAATGCGTAACAAGGTAGCAAGTAACATGATTAAAACATTAATTGGTGTGATTTCTTTATTTTCTTAAAATAAACATTAAATAATAAATTATATATATAAATTAAATTCAATGTAAAATGTTTTATAAAATATGCCAGAAACAGGGTAACAAGTGTGTGTGATTACAGATTTAGTTTTAATACAGTAGCTAGCACACAATCACACCATATTTATGGCCAAGCCAACCGTTTTCACTAGTCCTAACATCCAAATTGCCCATCACACAAACATAGGCGCACACACACACACACACACACACACACACACACACACACACACACACACATACACGCACACACACACACGCACGCATGCACACACATCCCCTTTTACACAAGTTGGATATTCACACTTCCTTTGTGCCTCTCAGCATCAGGTGTTGACTGTCATAGGAACCTGTACCAAAGCATGCCACACACCTACCAGCTGATGTGACTCGGACTCTCACACCACAGTGTCGAGTCACCGCCATGCCAACGGCAGTCTCCAGGACAACCAGGTCCCATCTGAAAGCATCTCTCCCCATGCTCTGTCAGAATTTAAGCTCATTCTCTGGTTTAGAGTTTCCAAAAAAAGACCTGCCACATTTTTTTTTTTTTTCTATTCTGTCTCCACATTTTCTGAAACTCTGGTAAGACTCCATGTCTACATTAACAAAGCTTTGCTATCACTCATCTGAAAGGGCAGTTCTTCCACAGTGGCTGAGTTCGGAATGGCATACTACCATACTACATACTTACTATTTCTCCCATAGACGGATATAGCAGAAGTAGTAAAAGTAGTATGAGTAAAATGGCATTTCAAACTCAGCCACTGTCTACAGTTCTAAACTATGTGAAATACTCCACAGGTAGAGCTCTTTGGCGAGACAGTGAACTGGGCTGTCTGTCCCCTGAGATACTGTAGCATGTTAACATCCTGGGCAGTCAATGAAGCAGACATTCTGCCTAAAGTTTGGAACCCTCCAGTGTTCCTAAATGTTTAATTCCTCCATTATGTAATAATGTAATATTGTAGGTCTTTAATCTAAGGCCACATTCACACTAATAAATTGTTCAAAAATGCATCAATTTCACTACGTTTATACCTCTAATCCACACTAGAATGATGTTTTCCTCCTTTGAAAAATGCTCACCATTACTGCATACTTGGAAAATGATGATGAACTGAAAACGGAGTTGTGTGGATGTGACTTAAATCCTGGAATCCTGTAATTTCTGAGAGTCTGAGTTGGCTGCAATAGATGGCAAAGAATGAATTATGAATTGATATTAAATAATAAAGTAAAGGGGTTAAATAAAACGAGTTAATTTAGATGTTATCTCATAAAGAACATTTTTAGGTTACCTGACAAAATACTTTTTTTTTTCAGTGTAGCATCATTCAGAATAGTTTTATTAAGTTTACTTACTTGAAAAGATTAAGCCAGATTCCAGTAGTCTGCTGCATCCTCTACTATATAGCACTACCGGTCCACAAGAGTTTGTAGCCGTGTTTATGCCGTTGAGTGATTTCCATTATTTCTTTAGTGAATCTAGCGCTAAAGCAGTTGAGACAGTGTGTGCAAATAAACAGCACTTTAAGCTGGCGTCACACCAAGATTTTCCTAGTGTTTTTTAGGGGAGAGCAATATTAAAATAATCGCCAGCCAGGCAGAGGGAGATGAAGGATGCATTAACGTCACTTAGTGGGAGGTGTTAATCACTTGACTGTCAAGACTCCCTTCTGAGTTAATGGCTTCAAAAACTGAAAAAAATAAAATAAATAATAATAAAAAAGAAAAATAATAAAAATAAATACCCTATCAAAACTGTTAGAAAAAAATCATTCTGTCACAGAGGCTGGGTCTTGTGTTCTTGTCAAGTGACTAATGAGCTTCTTCTTCATCATTTTCATCGCTGCATTTTATCACAAATGCAATGGTAATCCATTGTGATTTTGTTACCAAGTGTTTTTCCTGCCTTTTTTCATCCATTAAAATGACATCAGAAAGCGGATCCACAATAGTCTGTTTTATTGAACTTCTTTACTCACTGAAAGCTGCATATGGACATACATGTTCTACAGCAAGCCTTGAAGGGATGAATACACAATCACGCTCTTTCTAAAGGTAAAGTTACTCCATTAATCACATCCTAAGGGCATTTTCACACCTGGCTCGTTTGAAGAATTTGTTTCGGAACCTGGTGTGCTTCCTCCCTTGGTTTGGTTCGTATAGGCATATATGAACACGGCAAATGCACTCGATCCGCACCAAACAATCGGTCCGAGACCGCCTGGATGGAGAACAAATCTGTAGGTCAGCTCGGCATTGTAATTTATCATCAAAATACGGATATAGACTTTTGGCAGCTATAGATACAGTATAAGTCGATCTTAATGATTGCTTCTCTCTTTTGGATAGTGACAAAACAGAAACAGATAGGATGGTGTCAGCAACTTTTTGACAGATAAAAAAGGTGGCTTCACTCTTTTTGAGTGTACTGTATATGTGTGTGCAAGTGTGCAGGCAGAAGAGGGAGAGAAAGAGAGCTCTGTGACTGTGAGAACAGGAACTTTTCAATGCAGAAATCATGCAAAAGCAACTAATGATGAATAAAAATAACCACAATGGAAATTTTACAGTTTTACTCCGTTTTAAAATATAACCATGTGAAAGCGAACTGAACCATCAAGAAAATGCAACATTGTAACTATATTATCCCCTGTTTCTGTACCATTCAAGAAAGCTACATGTTTGAAAACACCCTAAATCACTTGATTGCAATTGTTTATGCTCATGTGGTACTCCTGTTGTTATTTCGATGAGCTCCACGTGACAGGGAATCAGAGAGAGAGAGTTGCTGTGTCGGTATGTTTGTCACCCCTCCACGACTTTGTACCGGCAAGTGTGTCATACCTCTGACTAAAGAGAGTGAGATCTCAGCAAAACAGTGTGCATGTGTGACACCCTCGGCCAAAATCTAGTTGTTTGGAGTCTGCTAGTGTGGCGCTTGCTTTATATGCGCAATTCATTCTTAGTGAATTCCCCCTCAGTGTTTTAGTGTTTGGACAGTTCCACTGAAAATATTAGGGAACAGAACACCAAAATGAAACAGTAACCTAGTTTAGCAATGCAAATCTGCCCAAAACTTGACCCCCTGCTGGGGTTGGAACACTTGAAACTGAGCAAATTGCAAAACATTTGATACTGACCTTCTGCAGCACATCAAAAATGCCATGAAATTATAATGTGATCCTTAGAGCAACCTACATAAACAGAGTAAAGCTGAATAATGTATAGAGCGGTGCTCCCTTATTCCAGGGTTAGTTCCTCCCAGAGGGTGATGCTCCTCTTTGTCCAGTGTACCTTGGGAAATGATTAAGAGCAGAGGAGAATTCAGGTGGCTCAGAATTGTAGACCAATACATCAGTGGCGTTTGTTGGACTTTTGAAATGAAGAGGCAGAGTGCCATCTCAGGTTGTTTTTTTTGTTGTTTTTTTTCACAAAGTCCAATGTAAATTCCTATTTCAATTCCAGTTGACATTTACATAGCTTTCAGGTTAAACCCATACAAATCTGAAATCTAATTTATCACAACAGATGATATAAAAAAAGTAGGCATGCATAAAAATATATTATATATATTTATATAAACATTAAAAAATGCAACATAATAACAAAAATACTAAAAATGGCTGTTGACCTATATGTCCTATACACATATTTTCCTTAAATCATAGTTTATTATACTATAATTTGAATAGGCTATGTAGCCTACATATATGCCTATGATATGATAGGTGAGGGTGAGAAACTGAACAATATTTAAGTCCTTTTTTTCTCTAAATCTCCACTTTCACATTTCACGCTTCTGAAGATATGGATTAAACCACTGGAGTCGTATGGATGACTTTTATGTTTCCCTTACAATATGTGATTTTTGGAGCTACAAACCTCTGATCACCATTCACTTGCATTGTATGAACCTACAGAGCACAGATATTCTTCTTAAAATCTTTATTTTTTTACCCTGCAGGAGAAAGAAAGGCATATACATCTGGGATGGTATGAGGGTGAGTAAATGATGAGAGCATTTTCATTTTGGGGTAAAATCTTCCTTTAATGGTGCTTGCATGTGCAAAAGTCACTGCCACAATGCTTGGTTGTTTTAGTGGTTGTCAGGGCATTGCTCTTTTTAGCATGTTGCCTTGCAGTTACTACAGTGTTCTGGGTTGTTGCTAAGGTATCGAGAGGTCATTGCTAGTGTATTTGAGGTCATTGTTTGGTGGTTGCTCACTGCCCCAAGTCAAAAGAGCCTCTGAATCTCTTTTATTGTCCTCTAGATTAAATTCATACGGATGAGTGCTTCAAAAAAGTAGCACACCTCTTCTCAGCAAGCCACTTGATTTGAGGTATCATCCATGTCTGCAACACAAACTGTGTGGGACGCAGGTTTGCCAGCTGTTCCGTATTAGCTGGGATGTCCCGTATTTGGGCCAAAATTAAGTTGTTCCATACGGGATGCCGTATTAAAAAGGTTAGTTCACCCAAACATTTTCTCTTGAGTTACTCTCATGTCATCCCAGATATCTATGACTTTATTTCATCTGCTGAACACAAATAAGGATTTTTAGAAGAATATCTCAGCTTTGTAGGTCCATATAATGCAAATGAATGGGTGCCAAAATATCAATCTGTTTCTCACCCACACCTATCATAGCGTGTCTGAACACATGGATATAACCACTGGAGTCATATGGATTATTTTTATGCTCCCTTTTTGTGGATTTTGGAGCTTCAAAATTTTGACACCCATTCACTTGCATTATATGGACCTACAGAGCTGAAACACTCTTCTAAAAATCTTCATTTGAGTTCAGCAGAAGAGAGAAAGTCATATACATCTGGGATGCCAGGAGGGCGAGAAAATCATGAGAGAATTTTCATTTTTGGGTGAACTATCCCTTCAAGTCATCTGGTTCTGGGGTTTGTTTAAATCCCTAACCCTTAAAATGAGCAATAGTTCTAGTGATGCCTTCCTTTGCAAACACTACAATGCAGTTTAATGGAATTTTTCCCTTTCGCCTTGAGCAAACACAAATCTTGAGGTTTATTGTAAAAGTGAACTCATTTTCAGGTGGGAATAGATAGTGACCTAGTTGTCCCTCACCTTAATTACAGCTGTCATACTGTAGTGTAGTAAAGGTCATGACAAAGTAACTGACTTGCCATGAATGCAAATGAAGAGAAGAGCTTGTTTCACAGAAAGTCATAGCCAAACAAGGAGGCCTGTGGGCATTTAATCAATACAAAGGGGAAATTTTGCAGTGTAAGTTACATTCTGCACATTTATTATTATTTTTTTTTTTTTAGAGTTTACGTTGTTACCTGATTTGCCTGCTTTGAGCTTAAACAATGCAGACTAGATAACTAGAGGCTAGAGGTGGGGAAAAAAGTTTTGATTTCAAATAATGCAATATTTTACCTCACAAGGCTGTATTCTAATGGCAAGAATCAATGTTTTTAGTTACATTTTTCAGATCTATTTTTTTTAAGGAAAAAAAAAGAGATTGAGCACCACTCAGAGCAAGAGAACAAAAGGCGAAACATACTGTGGCATTAGGTCAACAAACACATTAATATTTTTAATCTAACAAAATACGAGCTCGAACAGGGCCAAAAATAGCTGTATCCAAATGCTTAAGCATACTCCGAAATTGATGTTTAGTTTCCGTTCTGTGTAAATTAATTACTATATGGATGTAAATGCGGCCCTCATCCTCATGTAAAGACTTCATAACAATCAAGTTTGCAAGTTCTGACCTTGATAACCATTTTACAATTTATGGCCATTATTATAGGAAGAATTCACTGTAGATACATGGAAATCACTTTGTTTTCTGTATAGAGCTGCAGATTTGTGAAACAGGCATCTATATGTGGCATTTTGTGATTTTATTTTACAGTATGTACAATATTTAAATTAAATTCATTTTAATTAATTCTACCTGTACATACCCTTACAGGTGCATCTCAATAAATTAGAATGTCGTGGAAAAGTTCATTTATTTCAGTAATTTAACTCAAATTGTGAAACTTGTGTATTAAATAAATTCAGTGCACACAGACTGAAGTAGTTTAAGTCTTTGGTTCTTTTAATTGTGATGATTTTGGCTCACATTTAACAAAAACCCACCAATTCACTATCTCAAAAAATTAGAATACATCATAAGACCAATAAAAAAAAACATTTTTAGTGAATTGTTGGCCTTCTGGAAAGTATGTTCATTTACTGTATATGTACTCAGTACTTGGTAGGGGCTACTTTTGCTTTAATTACTGCCTCAATTCGGCGTGGCATGGAGGTGATCAGTTTGTGGCACTGCTGAGGTGGTATGGAAGCCCAGGTTTCTTTGACAGTGGCCTTCAGCTCATCTGCATTTTTTTGGTCTCTTGTTTCTCATTTTCCTCTTGACAATACCCCATAGATTCTCTATGGGGTTCAGGTCTGGTGAGTTTGCTGGCCAGTCAAGCACACCAACACCATGGTCATTTAACCAACTTTTGGTGCTTTTGGCAGTGTGGGCAAGTGCCAAATCCTGCTGGAAAATGAAATCAGCATCTTTAAAAAGCTGGTCAGCAGAAGGAAGCATGAAGTGCTCCAAAATGTCTTGGTAAACGGGTGCAGTGACTTTGGTTTTCAAAAAACACAATGGACCAACACCAGCAGATGACATTGCACCCCAAATCATCACAGACTGTGGAAACTTAACACTGGACTTCAAGCAACTTGGGCTATGAGCTTCTCCACCCTTCCTCCAGACTCTAGGACCTTGGTTTCCAAATGAAATACAAAACTTGCTCTCATCTGAAAAGAGGACTTTGGACCACTGGGCAACAGTCCAGTTCTTCTTCTCCTTAGCCCAGGTAAGACACCTCTGACGTTGTCTGTGGTTCAGGAGTGGCTTAACAAGAGGAATACGACAACTGTAGCCAAATTCCTTGACATGTCTGTGTGTGGTGGCTCTTGATGCCTTGACCCCAGCCTCAGTCCATTCCTTGTGAAGTTCACCCAAATTCTTGAATCGATTTTGCTTGACAATCCTCATAAGGCTGCGGTTCTCTCGGTTGGTTGTGCATCTTTTTCTTCCACACTTTTTCCTTCCACTCAACTTTCTGTTAACATGCTTGGATACAGCACTCTGTGAACAGCCAGCTTCTTTGGCAATGAATGTTTGTGGCTTACCCTCCTTGTGAAGGGTGTCAATGATTGTCTTCTGGACAACTGTCAGATCAGCAGTCTTCCCCATGATTGTGTAGCCTAGTGAACCAAACTGAGAGACCATTCTGAAGGCTCAGGAAACCTTTGCAGGTGTTTTGAGTTGATTAGCTGATTGGCATGTCACCATATTCTAATTTGTTGAGATAGTGAATTGGTGGGTTTTTGTTAAATGTGAGCCAAAATCATCACAATTAAAAGAACCAAAGACTTAAACTACTTCAGTCTGTGTGCACTGAATTTATTTAATACACAAGTTTCACAATTTGAGTTAAATTACTGAAATAAATGAACTTTTCCACGACATTCTAATTTATTGAGATGCACCTGTATGTCTTCTGCATATTACATTCCCCCTTGCCAGGATGGGAGGGTTACTTTTGAAATTTATTCCACTACAGATTGCAGAATACATGCTGTAAAATGTAATTTGTAACGTATTCCATTAGATTACTCAAGGTCAGTAACGTATTCTAAATACTTTGGATTACTTCTTCAGCACTGGTAGATTTTTTCACTTGTTTTGACTATAAAAACTCTGCCAGTACAGTAAGACAATATACACATGTTAAAAATACATTCTCTGAAAAACCTAAATATCTTATGCAGTGTTGTTTCTAAAACAAGATCAATCTAATTAATCTTATTTTATGGATTTTTTTGATATTTTTTCAGGAAAACAATACAAAAATTATTATCAGTAATAAGATTTTTCCCCTAATATCAAAGGTCTTACTAGAAAAAAAGAAATTATGATCCAACATGAATTTTCTTGATAAAAAAATATGATCGTGCCTGGTAACATGTGCATGTAAAATGGCTAGAAATAGCATTTTAGCTTAGCATAAAGATGACAATTTACCCAAGGTTTATTTCTATTTCTTCTGCTCCAAACTTATTTCTCTGTCTGCTTGTATGAATGTAACACATCATAAGAAAGTGTTTCACCGCTGTTCAAATGCACTTTGGATCGCATCATTTATATGTATAAATTTTTCTGTCTGAAAGGACTAAATATTAAATGAAACAAATGACAATAAAATGCAAAGTAATCTCTTTAAAAATGATTTAAATTGTAATTGTAGTGGAATACATTTACTTATATTTTGTATTTTAAATGCAACCTTCGAATCAGACTGATCATTGTTTATGTAAATGTGATTACTTCCTGGTTTCCATGGGACTAAAACTCATTTTTCAGGCCACATCCACATAAGTACATTTTATTTTATAAATGCATTGATTTTGCTGCATTTACACCTCTTGTCCACACTGGAATGGAGCATTTTAAAACTGTTCTCCATTACCGCATACTTTGAATGTGGGTGTGGCCTCAGAGGTTGCTCATGCAACATGCAAGCAGTAGTGATAGAGGGAAAGGTCGACACACTTAAAATGGTGCAAAAATGTATGAAGGTGGATAACTCTTGACAGTAATTCGACAGACTGTGGTCGATTTCAGGGTATATGATTTGGTATTAAAAACATTCGAAAGCAGCATGTCGATTACCTGATCATTTGCTTCATTTGATCAGGATTCATTATTTCCTACCAGTATTTTTGAAAATTTTCCTTAAACATTAAAAACATTGTTAAACTTTCTTAAAACAAGATACAGTTACTTGATAAGCAAAACGATTGCATAAGAAGTGGAGTTTACAGAGAAATCTAACAGAAATTACTGAGGCTTTTGCATCAATGCTTTTCTTCATAAATGACTTTCTCGCTCAGTATTTTTGTCTTTGTGTACAGTAGAAATATCTAAACATTTAGAATTGTTTTTTTTTTTTTTTTTTGCTATTTGCCAATGTGATAAGAAAATATAAGTTTGTTTTTCATTTGAATTAAGTTAATTTTTCTTAGTCCATTGGCAAATAGGTTTTCTAAGTTCTAAGATTTTCTAATTAAAAAAAGAAAAAAGACAAAAATACTGTGTAAGGAAAAGGATTATTTATTTATTTGATTTATTTTTTTGCAGTGAAAGGTCTGCATACATGCCCCACCTTTTATGACCTGACATCTTCTTGCTCTGGAGCCCCTCAGTCAGCTTACATGATGTGACAGACCCTCAAACGGGCTTCCTCTGTGCTTCTACAAACCTTATTGTGTGAGTGTTCATGCAGTGTCAGTGTATGTTGTGCCATGGTCATCTCACTCGCAGTGTCTAATGAACCATGACCTCTGAACAAGTGCAAAGGGATTTCAGTTAAAGCACAACATTAAAAACCCATGCAAAACCACATCATTATATTCGATGATAAACACAATTGAATATTACTCTCAAAAGAGAGATTTACAGTGCACTCTGTTAATGATAGTCATTTATCGTAATTCGTAATTGCATGTTAGTCATATAATCTTTTGTTTTATAAAGCAATTATAAAAAAGAATGTGGCACCCATTGTTTAGCGACTTGTCAGGAAAATACATGGAACTGAATAAGTCATGGAAATTTCTCTAGAACTAAACAGTTTTTTTTTTCAGCAACACTTTACATTGATGTTACCTTTGTTGATGGTTTAAAAAGAGGTTCATTAATGACTAATAAATAATTTACAAATGTATTATAAATAATTGATATGCAGTTACTGTATAACAATATGAATAAGAAGGGCAATTTTCATGTAATACTTGCCAAATAGTGAGCATTTGAACATATATGTTATAAATGCTTAATAAAAGGGGGGCCTAAGTAGCTCAGCGAGTACTGACGCTGACAACCACCCCTGGAGTCGCAAGTTTGAGTCCAGGGCATGCTGAGTGACTCCAGCCGGGTCTCCTAAGCAACCAAATTGGCCCGGCGGCTAGGGAGGGTAGAGTCACATGGGGTAACCTCCTAGTGGTTGCGATTAGAGGTTCTCGCTCTCAGTGGGATGCGTGGTAAATTTTGAGTGGATCGCGGAGAATAGCATGAGCCTCCTGTGCTGTGAGTCTCCGTGGTGTCATGCACAGCGAGCCACATGATAAGATGCGTGGATTGACTGTCTCAGAAACGGAGGCAACTGAGACTTGTCCTCCACCACTCGGATTGAGGTGAGTAACCGCGCCACCATGAGGACCTACTAAGCAGTGGGAATTGGGCATTCCAAATTGGGAAAAAAGGGGATAAAATCAAAAAATAATAAATAAATAAATGCTTAATAAATACACATTCATACTTGTATTAATTAAACACATAAAGTCCCTTTATTCGTGATTTATGTCACAATGCAACAAAAACAGATTATTATAGTTAGATTAAAAAGAGGGATTATGTAATTTTGCTACAGTCAGCATTGTGTTTATATTCATTACTGTAATGTTCTTGTCACATTAATGTCAAAAGAATGGTTTTACCAAGTCCTATTATCTAAAGTCCTCTGCAAAAAACACTTTTCAGGTCATCATGCTCATGCACACCATATATCATATAATTAAGCCTGATGACCATTAAACCATACTGAACTTTATGTACATTTGAATAAGTGTTATGAAGCATTCATAACACATGTGAGGTAAAATGGCTCACTAATTGGCAAGTATTGCATAAAAGTGTAAATTTTTATTCATGTTGTTATAACCACTTATAAGTTATTAATAATGCGTTTGTAAATGGCTTATTAGCCATTAATGAACACCTTTATAAACCCTCAACAAAGGGAATGCTAATGTAAAGTGTTATCGTTTTTCTAGTTATGCTCAACTTTGAAGTATTTTATTCACTTTTCTTTTATGGGTTCAGATATTTTTTTTAGGTGAAAAGCCAGATTGTAAAGAACAATAACAGCACACATCTCCTCAAAAAGCTGCACAATTTGAGGTATCATTTATGCCCATAGTTTAAACGATGTGGGACAAAGTTTAATACCTCAGGTTAGAGGTTTATTTAATTCCCTAACCCAAATAATAGTGATGCTCTCCTTAGTAAACACCACTAATTAAATGTTATTTGTTCTTCTAAAAGTGCCTTCAGTTTAATAAATCAGTTTGATAGTGCAAAACAGATTTGATAGTCCACTTATGCACCATGTGCTATTAAAACCATCATTGTGGCAGTGGCCATGTGCCACATGTCTAACACAATATGACAAGCCACATTCCCTGCTTTTATTATACAAGCATGACTGCAAGATGAAATTGTGCATGCATGTGTCAACACATGCACACCATCATGCAATGAATGCATTAAAGATATTGCAAACATCCACCGAGCCATGCACCCTCTTTCTCTCATATGCAACACATACCTTTTCCATCAGGCAATTGTCATAATTTGGCTGATTCGGGGACTTTTCAAATCAATGGTAGCTATATCCTAGCGGCCAAGGGCATCAAACATTTGCCTGGAATCTAATCAAACAACACCCAATCTCATTTGTGAAATGTCAATATGATATCTGGCACAATGGCAAATGACAGACAGGCATTGACTACAGTGTACAGTCGACTTTATTTTTCAATTTGGCATGAGTGATGGAAAGTGTGGCAACAGAGTCCACCTAAGGTGAGAGGTTAAAGTGGAAAATGTTAATCTGACCACAAAGTGTCAGCAGAGAAGCACTCCCACACTGGTTTATTTTTAGAAGATGTCCTTGTTTGAATGCTATGATCGAAAAACACAGTCACCCTTAGGATATTACAGATGCATTTTCCCTTTTCTTTTGTTGTTGGTTCTGTTGAACTTGTGTCACCCCATCTGAAAAGCCAATGAATTAATTACAGGCACTGTTCCAAAACCTAGTGAGCTGCCTTGCTGTCTACCGCAAGACCGATTTATACTTCTGCTTCAAACCCACAGTGTAGTCTGATGTGCACCTCTCCAAAAATGTAACTATGCATCGCGTCGATGCAGACCACAACTGCTATTATTGTTCTGATTTGTAACCAGAGATGCTCCACCAGGATGATTAAAAAGATATAGAAGGTAACATCACATTTTCACCAAGATTATTTTAAAATCTATGCATCATATCACACTGTATTTGGACTCATTTTAATCTGGAACAACTGCTGTTTATATATTTTGTTTCATGAAGTTACAAGTGAAACGCAACAAAAGCTACATCTGTTTACAACTTACTAAAGGACTAGTTTACACAAAAATGAAAATTACAGCAAACATACAGTTCACAGCAAAATAACCATATAAACAAAGACATTGGTTAAAGTAAATCAGTTAAGAACATCAAATAATGTCTACAATATCCTACATTTATTTCAATTTCGGTTGAAAAGCGCCCTCGCGCTCCTCGTCTCACCCGCACTTACACACTCTCACACGCATACATACACGCATGCACACACACACACATACGTGCACACACTCTCACACGCGCATGCGCACACATACACTACCTTGATACTCCAATGCCTTTAAGCTTTTTCGAACTAGCAACGAAGGCTTGAGCTGTATCAAAGCTAGATACACTTGATCAATACAAAAGTTTCTATATTATCTGAAATATCTCTGGCAAACACCCTCGCGCTCCACCTCCCCCTCTCTTAAGCTCACACACACGTGGACACACATACATATGCACATTATGCACACACTTACTCACGAGTGAAAAACAGAACTGTGATGTCAGCGCACACCTGCATCTCAGTAGGGTTGAAAACAGTTGTTAAGGTTTACATCAGAGAAGCTATATACAAAAATGGTGACACTCGCTGCTGCTGAGAAGTGCATACATTTACATCTTGCCGATTTTGAAGCGATGTTACTTCTGACGAGAGCTGCAACAAAAAAGGTAATCCCAGAAGCGATCTCTCTCAGTTTCTAAGTGTCTCTCTTTCAATCACTCAAAAACACACACGCACACGCATGCATACACACACGCCCTCACACACTACCTTTTTACTCCAGTATGTGCTCCAGTAAAGCAGTGCAAGTGTTGCTAGTTCTAAAGTGAAGTTTCTGAACTAGCAATGAGGGCTCAGACTGTATTAAAGCAAGATGCTGAATCCATGGCGGAAGAAGGTAGTTCCACTCATAAGAGCGTTTTAGGGACGAAAACCATAAAATGTCTTGAGATAAAACCCTGAATGATGTCTTAAGGTGTGGTAACCATGGTATAAGTGGAATAATTTACTCCGCCCCGTTGTATTATTGAAAAATAATGCACACCTGAGGTGTGCGTTGTGACCGCAAACCACCTCGGGTGTGCATTATTTTTAGATTAATCAACAGTCCATTGCCAATTATTCCTCACTTAAAGTACATGACAACAAGCACTGTTGATCTCCTTGTTTCATCCCAACCTACAGTTACATCAGCGATCACAGGGAAAGCACGAAGGTACATTCAGCTGACATCTCACCATCGTCACCTTAGAAACGGTATGTTAAGTGCTATGTTTACGCACCGTGTAATGATTTGACTTAATTTAAAAATAAATAAATCCACAGGTCCGAAATATCCCTTGATCCACAACTTGAATAACTCAAACATGCATAAGTGATATATCTTGTTTACCAGTTATTTTTAACAGTAGCCTAATTCATTAACAGTAATTAAACAATTCATACATTTGTACTAAACACCTAAATGTATTAAAATAAACTGAGAAATACACAAGAATTTTTTAAGAGATGCCAAAAAAATGCCAATACTTGCATTCCTTAAGTGTATTAATATAAATTATATTTAAACAATAGGCTACGTGCACATATTATTTGTTGGTTATTTTAAACCATGCACATTTTGTTGAATGCCATTTTTGCAGTCAAGTGCTAAAGAGATTTGGTGGTCAGATTTTGGTAGAGTGTGGGTTGCAGAATAATGGTAAGTGTTTGTATTTACATCAGATATGCTGTACAATTGTGATCGCTTTATTCTCTGAGTGGAACACAAACTGAAATTATTTGTGTACATGGGCAATTTGGGCAACCGCATTGGTAAAAATAACCTCATGCTGAGTGTGGAATAGTTATCATTTCTCCATTGAGTTTATTTAAAGTGTTAAACCATTTGAACTCAAATCGCATTTTCATTACATTCACAGTATCACGTTACTGACATTGCTATAAAAACAGACCATTTCAATTTATTTTCAGAAGGATAAATTGCCTCAGGTTATCTACTGAGAACCATAAACTCATTGTCACTGGCAAAGACAAACATAACATAAATATATAAGTGGGTACCCTTCCTTTATGCCCTGTCTGAGGTTGGTGGAGGCAAAGCCTTGTGCAAATATTCCATTTGGTTTGGCAGTTTACTGAAAGATTTCATAGTAGCCAGATTAAGGTTATTTTCGTAAACTAAAATTAAAACTAAATGTTAAACTGTAAACGTAAACTGAAATAAAAAACAAAAATCAACATAATTAGAAAAACTGAAACGAAACTAAAATACATTTTCATGGCTCTGAAAAAAACTAAAATAAAATAAAAATAATCTTAAAAAATATTTAGTTTTCATTTTTGTTGCAATAAGTTTTTTAACCTTTAAACCCACTATCACCTTAACATGAAGATGCCTCTAGGCAGCGATAGCACGAGCAGATGGCCTATTGCCCTCATTACATTAGCAAAGACAGTGCAGGAGGGAATCACTACAGTACATCATGGAGAGACGCAAAGCAGGTAGAAAACAAGGGTGACCAGCAGTCGGTCCCGGTTTTACGAGGTGTGTCCTGGTGTCCTGTCATTTCTCTAAAAAAATATAGTAATGTCCCGGTTTCAGCTGTTAAATTTTTTTTCTTTGAAATTAAATATCTTCAACGTCCTTCTTGATATCCTGTCTGGTATCAATTGCAGGGAAAGTGAAGATATTTTATTGCATTGCACAATGATTTGACGATACTTTCATTCTATCAATCCGCAGCAATACACTCAGAATCTATTTGGTTACCATGACAATGAATCATGTGCTTGCCACTCTCTGCCGCTCTCTTTCATCATCCAATGCGAATTAGAAGCCGATCTATTTATTTGCAAAACGCGTGAAAATGGAATTGAATTGGAATTGCTGTCACTGTAAATGTTCACTTTTCCAAGGCCACAGTGTTAAATAAGAGATTGCAGGTCAAGCACTTAAACTTTTAAATTCCAATGTTGCAAATTTTGTGTAAAAATGTGTAGCTGACAAGACATTTCAAGCACTGACAAGTCAAATCATTATTACATATGCAAAATGACAACATATGGATAGAATAGGCAATATGGAATTTGTACATTTTACAAATATCTAAAATGTGGTTAAAATCATATAAAACAATATAAAATAAAATAATATTTCACATACTAAAAGATGTTATATTGAATTAAGCTATTTATTTTAATACAATGTATGTATTTACTGTGTATATAAACTCAGCAAAAAAAGAAACGTCCCTTTTTCAGGACACTGTATTTTAAAGATAATTTTGTAAAAATCCAAATAACTTTACAGATCTTTATTGTAAAGGGTTTAAACAATGTTTTCCATGCTTGTTCAATGAACCATAAACAATTAATGAACCTGCACCTGTGGAAAGGTCCTTAAGACACTAACAGCTTACAGACGGTAGGCAATTATGGTCACAGTTATAAAAACTTAGGACACTAAAGAGACCTTTCTACTGACTCTGAAAAACACCAAAAGAAAGATGCTCAGGGTCCCTGCTCATCTGCGTGAACGTGCCTTAGGTATGCTGCATAAAGGCATGAGGACTGCAGATGTGGCCAGAGCAAGAAATTGCAATGTCCGTACTGTGAGACGCCAAAGACAGTGCTACAGGGAGACAGGAAGGACAGCTGATCGTCCTCGCAGTGGCAGACCACGTGTAACAACACCTGCACAGGATCGGTACATCCGAATATCACACCTGCGGGATTGCAGGTAATCTCAATGCTGTGTGTTACAGGGAAGACATCCTCCTCCCTTATGTGGTACCCTTCCTGCAGGCTCATCCTGACATGACCCTCCAGCACGACAATGCCACCAGCCATACTGCTCATTCTGAGCCTGGATCTCAATCCCATTAAGCACGTCTGGGACCTGTTGGATCGGAGGGTGAGGGCTAGGGCCATTCCCCCCCAGAAATGTCTGGGAACTTGCAAGTGACTTGGTGGAAGAGTGGGGTAACATCTCACTGTAAAAACTGGCAAATCTGGTGCAGTCCATGAGGAGGAGATGTACTGCAGTACTTAATGCAGCTGGTAGCCACACCAGGCACTACCCCGCCCCCGCCCCTGCCCCCGTTCAGTTTATGTCTTAGTTGTTGAATCTTTTTATATTCATACAAATATTTACACATGTTAAGTTTGCTGAAAATAAAAGCATTTGAAAGTGAGAGGATGTTTCTTTTTTACTGAGTGTATATATATATATATATATATATATATATATATATATATATATATATATATATATATATATATATATATATATATGCATGCATGTATGGTGAACCCCCCAGGTGTCCCAGTTTAAGGCTTTCAGAATCTGGTCACCCTATAGAAAATACAGTAGTCATGTGTGGGACTTCAATTATGACACATTTGAACCTTTATTGGAATGACTATTCGTTGTGTTGCCAATGCATGATGTAAGAACAAAGAGAACAGAAACAATATAATATCCAGTAATTTATTCTGAATTTCTCTCCCCGTTTTCCCCATTCTGTATGTTTCACTTGATATAAAAACTAAAATAAAAACTACATGTAATGAAAAACTAAACTATAATATATTTAAAAACTAAAACTAACAAACAGACAGATTCATATTTTATTATGAGACTGTTAGTTGTATCTGTGTGTCTGGGGAATTATTATTATATTTATTTTTTCTATTTCTAACCCATAAGATTCTCAATGTTTTAACATATCTTGGGAGACATGGGATTTTTTAATCATGCAAAATCAGCTTACCTTTCTTTGCTAAGGATGGAGATCTACATGTTGCAGAGCTAACAAAGAAAAAGCATCTTCGATTTTACAGATGGAAGCCCTGCCATTTATAGCAAAACCATGAGTACAAACACAGCAGTCTATATACTGTGTGATAATATATATATATATATATATATATATATATATATATATATATATATATATATATATATATATATATATATATATATATATATATACAGGTTTGGGAGGGTTACTTTTGAAATGTATTCCACTATAGATTACAGAATACATGCAGTTAAATGTCATTTATAACGATTACTCAAGGTCAGTAACATATTCTAAATACTTTGGATTACTTCTTCAGCACTGGTAGATTTTTAGGCTTGTTTTGATATAAACTCTGCCAGTACAGTAAGACAAAATACATGTTAAAAATACATTCTCTGAAAAATCTAAATATCTTATGCAGTGTTGTTTCTAAAACAAGATAAAACAACTTGATCTTGTTTTAAGGATTTTTAGATATTTTTACAGGAAAACAATACAAAAATTATTATCAAGAATATGATTTTTCCCCTAATATCAAAGGTCTTACTAGAAAAAAATAAATTATGATCCAATGTGAATTTTCTTGATAAAAAATTATGATCGTGCCTGGTAACATGTGCATGTAAAATGGCTAGAAATAGCATTTTAGCTTAGCATAAAGCTGACAATTTACACAAGGTTTATTCCTATTTCTTCTGCTCCAAACTTACTACAAACTTACTTCTCTGTCTGCTCGAATGAATGTAACACATCATAAGAAAGTGTTTCACCGCTGTTCAAATGCACTTTGGATCACATCATTTATATGTATAAATGTTTTCCATCTGAAAGGACTAAATATTAAATGAAACAAATGACAATAAAATGCAGTAATAAAAGTAATCTCTTCAGATATCAAAATACTTTTTGAATGTAACTGTATTCTAATTACCAATGATTTAAACTGTAACTGTAGTGGAATACAGTTACTTATATTTTGTATTTTAAATACGTAATCCCGTTACATGTATTTCATTACTCCCCAACCCTGTATGTATATATGTATATATATATTATATCTATATATAAAATCCCAAATAGTTAAAAATGAATAAACCAGCCTATATATGTACTCTTTATTAAACACACAGCATATTCAGATACTCGTTGTTTTATGTATACAAAATATAAATTTACAAATAAAAAATTCTTTGGAGTTAACTTTTTTCTAAAGTATATAAATCTTTAATACTTAACAGTCAATTATAGAAAAAAATGCCTTCACACTGTTGCATTCACAAATGGATGTATAATAACAAATTACAGGCTAATTTAAAAGTGGTGTCGATTTAACAGATTTGAAAAGTTAGTTCATCCATAAAATTAAATTGCTGTCATCATACACACACCCTCATGTTATTCTGAACCTTAGACATTTTTATTCTGTGAAACACAAAAGGAGATATAAAGCAGAACATTAGGGACTGTCATTCTCAGTCACAATTTTCTTTCATTGTATCTTTCTTTTCTATTTAAGTGAGTGGTTCACTGAAATTCAATATTGCAATATCTTCTTTTGTGTTTCACAAAATAATAACATACAGGTTTGAAACATGTCCCTTAAGAGGACACACAGAGAGAGAGAGAGAGAGAGAGAGAGAGAGAGACGGAGGGAGGGAGGGAGGATCACCCCAGAAATATTCTACATTCCCTAGCAATAGTTTTGCATTCCCTTGCAAAAAAAAAAAAAAAAAAAAAGTGGTTTTAGTACAGTAATCATAGTTGATCGATGGCATTTGTAGTAAAACCCAGTGGTGATTTCTCAGGGCCAGCAAAGCCTTCTCTGCTGGCGTAACATGCCTAATAAATAAATATTTCATTTTTATTTTCAATTGCTTTCCACTCCTAATTCATCTACAAACAAATAGCAAAAAACAAAAAGTTTATCCAATCAGAATTTATTCCTCAATGCTTACAAGCAAAGTGTGACAACTGTTTCACAAATCCCATGCCCAAAGCCATGCTCCAAGTATAAACACCTCGTCCGTTTGGGGAGGTGTGCGTGCAGTCAGTGGAGGCTCACGGTGCAGAGCCAGGCAAAAGTATAAACAAGGCTTTAGCTGAAGCAACGTGTGAGTCTGAGCTCCACCCCGTCAGGCCTTCAGAATTTCCACAGAATCCCTCTACACTGCAGTGAGTAAGTATCTAAAGTCAGATTGTCAGATTCATCAAACAATCAGATTGACTTATTTGTTCTTCATGGGTGTGATCTTTAGGATATGTCCCGGTTGAGGCCTTCTAGCTGGCCTTGAGTGACGCAATCACGCTTTAAGTGATGTTCGTAATTTGAAAGCAAAGAGCACGAGATCTTGCTGATGAGTTGGCTGTCATCACTGCTATTATTGCCATTGAGAAAGAGATCCTTATGGATTTAAAAGCCTGAGATGAGCAGGAAAGGAGGACTGATTTTAACTATTATAGCAACATCAGGAGTTTTCTAAGTGTAAATTATGCTGCTTGAGCATTCAGTATCGGTTCAAGTTTTGAAAAGTAACCGTGTACCCTGATGAAACAAAATTTAATGCAAGCAAAATTTAAATTGCAATTATTATTAGAGAGCTTTTTCTTGGTATTAGACCTCCTTGGTTCTGGCTTTCGTGTGTGGACGTGTCAGTTAGTATTATTAGTTGACTGCCACGTAATGTATGATAGGCATACGGTGTCTTATTCATTGTGAAACTGTGTTTTCTTATTGGCATGAATTGCACTGAAGGCCTAGACTTAAAATGCACAGGCCACAGCTGGTAAAACCATAATCACAAAACTTACTATAGTTTTAGTAGTAACCATATTTTAAGCATGATACTTGTAGTGAAACCATTGTTATAACAGAGGACAATGAAAAGTATGGAAATAAAATTAGAATTTTGTGGTTCCTCTGGTTTTACTACCATAATAAACTATTGTTACTGCTGAAAAAAAAAAAAAAAAAAAAAAAAAAGAATTAAAATTTAACCATTATGAAAATTAAACCTTGTTTTACTAAAGAAACCATTGTTTAACCATGGTATTTAAAAACCATTACTACTAGATTTACCTGAAGTAAAACCATGGTTAATGTATTGTGAGAGAGCAATAATAAAGGGTTTGTTCACCCAAAAATTTTAATTCTCTCATCATTTACTCACGCTCATGCCATCCCAGAAGTGAATGACTTTCTTTCTTCTGCTGAACACATTTGAAGAAATATAGTAAAATAGTTTAGCTCAATAGGTCCTTATAATGCAAGTGGATGGTGATCAGACTTTTGAAGCTCCAAAAATCACAGACAGTCAGCATAAACATCATTCATACGAATCCAGCTGTTAAATTAAAGTCTTGTAAAGCGACACGATGGTGCGAAAAAGATCAATATTTAAATACTTTTTAACTCTAAATCATTGCTTCCAGTCAGCAGCAGTATGCACATGTGACGTAATTTCGTTGTCATGTTCACGCAAGAACTGACGCACGTGCAACACATGCAAAAGAGCAGCGCTGTTTACAGCTGAGTAGGAGGAACGCTGTACAGAAGCTTAATTGGTTTTTATTTAGATCTGTTATTATCTGTTTCTTTACTCACAGTGGTGCGTTTATGTGCTTATCCTGGATGTCTCAACTGAGAGGAGAACGTGAGATTACGTCCGTAACATGCCAATGCAAAATCATCACAGGAGATGTGTACGCAGCGCTCTCATGAATGTGTATACGGCTGCTGACCAAAAGTGATCTTTTTCGCAACAAAAGCGATCGTATCACTTTAGAAGACATTAATTTAACCGCTGGAGTCGTATGAATGAAGTTTATGCTGATTGTCTGTGATTTTTGAGTGTTTGATCACCATCCACTTGCATTTTAAGGACCTACTGAGCTGAGATATTTTTCTTCAAATATGTTCTGCTGAAGAAAGAAAGTCATACACACCTGGGATATCATGAGAGTGAGTAAATAATGAGAACATTTTCATTTTCGGGAGAACTTTCCCTTTAACTTTATGTAACTGAAAAGGGAGTTACATTTTGATCTGTTGTCACCCAAAACTGAGTGTTCACTGTACATCTTGCCATTTCAGTCTCTAGGCATGATAATGATCTCTAGCTCGATTAAACTTCCTAGTGCTTGATGCATGCACAGAGTGCTAGATGGCGCTAGGAAGTGTAATCGAACTTGAAATCATGATCGCCAAGGAGGCTGCTGATGTGATTTATAATGAAAAAGGAGTTCTATTTTGGTCTGTTCTCACCCAAAACCGACTAGATCACTTCAGAAGACATTCATTAAACTACTGGATCGATTGGATTACTTTTTTGCCGCCTTTATCTGGTTTTTGGAGCTTCAAAAGTCTGGCCACCATTCACTTGCACTGTATGGACCAACAGAGCTGAGAAATTCTTCTAAAAAAAATGTGTGTTCTGCAAAAGAAAGAAAGTCATACACATCTGAGATAACATGAGGGTGAGAAAATGATGAGATAATTTTAATTTTTGGATGAAATATATCCCTTTAACTTGAGGGATTCTCTGCAACTGGATCAAGTTCTTTGCTCTTGCAGTTCAAGTTATATTTGCATACATCTCATTTGGAAGAAAACTTGTAAGTAGACAGCCATTCATATAAAAGCAGAAAAAAGTCTTGTGTGGTGTAGGTAGGACTGGAATAGACGTCTGTCTAGGTTGACACAGGTTTAGGCCAACATCTGTAAATTCTCGGCCTTCAGCTGGGGCTCACAGAAAAACAGAAGACCTGCAATAAAATAAAAAAAAAAGCAATTAAAATATTGCCATATTACCCACTTGAGTATTAAATCTTATCTGATCACAGGAGTATACCCAATATTATAGCAACTCTTATGATGCCTTTAAAACCCTATAAAGGTTTTTGTATCCTGGGCGATACAGCATTTGAGAGGCTGAAGCGACGAGCATTGAGTAAGTTGGCCAAATTTCTGTGAAAATAATTGAAAATAGAGTCAATGCAAATACTGAGGTCATGTGACTTTGTATTAAAACTCAGGCATCAATTCACAGTCTTATTTTAAAGTAACGTGGCAGCATTGTGTGAAATCTACTGACCTCACAGCAGATGTTCCTACCTTTTGCATGTTGTTTTCATGAAAAATAGACTACCTGCTGCAAAATTGTCAATAAAAGTAGTATGTTGAAGAAAAAAAACATCAATGTTTAAAAAAAATAAAATAATATGTTAGAAAATATCAATAAATTAATGTTTTTTTGTTGTTGTTTTTTTTATTCATAAATTAATTTATGAGTTAGTTTTATGTTCTTGCCCTTTTAAGGGTTAATGATCAACAGGCTTAAAAATATTTTAAGTACTTTTTTCCTAGAGTAATTCATGTGCATCAGTAAGTGTACAGGCAACATTTATGATGAGAAAGCCTTTACCATTCAATGATGTGCTGTGATGCGGCTCTGTTGAGGAGTTCCTCACTAAAGGTAAAAGAAAACTGCATTTCAACAGTGGGTCATTCCATAATACACTCAAGTCTTATGAATGTAAATTCTAGAATTATGAAGAAATAACAGGTTATTCTGTTTTAACTCCACCCTACAATATATCAAACATTATCTTGAGATATTTGGCACTACAATACAACACAAAAAAATAAATAAATACCACTGTCTTCTGTATTTGAGCCTCTTTGGGGTGGATTTACTGCAAAGTAAATAAATAAATAAACAAATAATAATAATAATAATAGTAATAATAATAATAATAATATATATATATATATATATATATATATATATATATATATATATATATATATATATATATATTGTCTAAAAACTATTACCTTCTGAAGCATGAAGCAAATGAAACAGGGATAAGGCACTGGGCATCTCTCTGAAATAGAAAAATACTTACATGTCACATTGTTAAGCAGTATTATTAACAGTCCTACTACTAATCATAATAATAAAATCATCATATTTAATCCTTTAGGTAAAACACAAAAGACACCAACTGTTTCCCAGCACAATTTATAGGTACAGCAGATGACAATGTATTTAAATGTATGTTATATAGTTGTGAAACATACAATTGTAATATTATAAAGATAATTTAAGACGTCTACTTTTGCCATGCTCATTTGGACCTCTATGAACATTAGTGCAGAAAGTGCCACAAGGTTTGTCCCTAACATTAAAACACAGTCTTTGAGAACGTAATGATAGTTTTAACATTTATTCACCTTGTGTATTATTGACTCAGTATGGCGGCGGCACCACTGCAGGCTCCCACGCACATCATAGGAAATTCGCGAGCAGAAGACAGAATGAACTAAAGTTAAAGTTTAGAAAATAAGTGAAATTGATCATGAAGTTGACTATCTACAACAACTGAAATGAGTCCAACATGGTGAACTATCTAAATTTACCTCTAAAGTTACCGGCTGCCTCATGGAAAACTAGTCAGTGTGCAAATAGGGCATTTAATTACAAAATTACCAAGCGGGAATGTTTTTAAAACACTGAAGGATAAAAAAATTCAAATCTAAAAGTGATATTCAATGATAGACTGATAAAACATTGGGAAAAATGATGAATAAAAGTACATTGTGGTGAGCAGGGTGGAGCCGAGCGGCGTCTGGGCAGAGCGAGGTCTCGCGTTTCAGCGAGGGGTGGCAGGAGTACTTAAGGAGAGGAGAAAGCAGCAGACGGGAGAGAGAGAGAGATGTGTGAAGCTGTTTGTGTGTTGAACTGGAAAGCCAACAGAGTTTGTGTGTATTGAAGCTGAAAAGCAAACCTTGTGTGTACTGCTGAAAAGCGGCCTTATTTTGTTCGATTGAAAAGTGCAACAATAAATGTCTACGTGTTTTGTCAAGCCGTCCCCAGCATCTTCATTTCCACGAACCGTTACATACATTTATGCTTACCTTTTTCTAGTGACGCATCCACTGATGGTTGGCCCGGTGCAGATACAAAATGCGCAGAACTCCGACTTCTCTAACCAAAATTCAACATAGAACAAATGTTAAGATTTCAAACAAATGGGTCGGCGGTACAATGAATCAAACTTATTCCGACGTTGAATATATGTTCTATTTTCGACCTAACAATGTTCTGACGGACCGACTAAATAGTGAATTTTGATTCAACATTGAAAATTGATCGACGGCTGATCCTGACCCTTACAACTAAAAATAGATGTTGAATTGACATCTCCTTGCTATCTGGGAAGGAACAACCAAACCTAGAAGTTAATTTGGAGAGTATATTTTTGTAGCCTATTTATCTCTCTCTCTATATAAGTTATATTGAAGCCTATATAAGTAGGGATACACCAATATAGAAATGTTGTACTTTTGGGACACATCTAGATTTAGACCATCTAAAAACCTGATAATAACAGAACAATGTGCAGGTGCATTTTACTTTAACTTTCCTATGCCCTTAATCTATCATCTGATCAAGCATATGGAACGTACACCTGTGCACTACAGTGGGTAAGCAACTACAGCCTTACAACTGCAGGCAGTATCACCGCGTGAAAACTTTCAATTCTCACACGTGAGACGCGTTCGCAAAATCACCACCAGGAGGCGCAAAGGGACACTTTTGTCACCATTGTTTAGTAGTGTGAAAAAAGTGAGAGTTATTATGATTAAATTGCTAATATTATTATCGTATTTTTTACATTTTGATATGAAGGTGATCTAACAATGCAAAATTAATGGCAGCATTAAAGTTATAGCTTAGTAAGCTCATTAATTGATATACAGAAAAAAAAATGCTCGAATTGCAGACCTTTTCAATAAATTAAAACGTCCTGGTTACTTTCGTAACCTCCCTTCCCAGATGGAGGGAACGAGATGTTGTGTCGATGTAGTGACACTGCCCAACAAATAGGGACAGGCTAGCCCAGCCGAGGCCTCTTTTCCTCTTGTTTCTCCCCAAAAAGAGTGGAATTTGTTCCTGGGGGCCATAAATGTCTACGTCGGTGGGTGTTACTCCCAAGGGGAAGGCACCGCGGAGACCACATTTTGAGTGGAAATATGTCACATGGTCTTACCGAGTCTTGTCGGAAGTATGTCATGTGGAGAAGCCGCATGGTAGGTCCTACCCAAGGGGGGAGGATTTTCAACAAACATGGTGACCGTGGGCAGAGGGGCCTCTGCCCAAGGAAGACGCAGTTTACTGACAGGGAAACGATTTAGCGTAAGATATCACGTGGGGTCACCTACGGGGAACCAGCACATGTGGAGCACCTACCCCAGTACAGGGCCTAATTAGCACATGTACTATTCCAGCAGCGAGTTTCTCTGCAAACTTGTCTGCCACTGGGCTAAGGAGGAAAGTCATCCAGGGAACACAGCTTGTGGACACGACTGGGGGTCAAAAGCACACGTCTTCACCTCAAGGGAGGGGAAAGGCGCTATGCACAAGCGGTACACCCGGCCAGCTGTCCCAGAACTTACCTGCTCGTACCTGACAATACACGGGATGAAACCGGCTCAACCCAGAGATTGCAGAACCTTGCAAAGGTGTTGGGTGTTGCCCAGATGTCTGCCAAAGAGGCACCACTGGTCAGGGCCCAGGAGGCCGCTACACTCCTAGTAGAGAGGGCTCGTAACCCCACGGGGTGCGGCACGTCCTGAGCGTGATATGCCATCATGATGGCGTCAACAACCCAGTGGGTGATCCTCTGTTAGGAGACAGTGCTTCCTTTCCGCTGTCCACCAAAGCAGACAAAGAGCTGCTCGGAGCTTCTAAAGCACAGTGTGTGGTCCAAATAAATGCGTAAAGCATGCGCCGGACACAGCAACACCAAAGCTTGGTCTGCCTCGTCCTGGGGCAGTGCTTGCAGGTTCACCACCTGATCCCTAAAAGGGGTCATGGGAACCTTGGGCACATAGCCTGGTCGGGGTCTCAGGATCACTGACAGAGAATGCCTGCAGTTCCCCTACCCTTTTGATGGAAGTGAGCGCAGTCAGAAAGGCAGTCTTCAAAGAGAGTGCCTTAAGCTCGACTGACTCCAGGGGCTCAAAGGGAGCTCCCTGTAGACCCTGAAGGACTACAGAGTGGTCCCACGAGGGGATGAGGCGCGGTCTGGAGGGATTCAACCTCCTAGTGCCTCTCAGGAACCTGATGATCAAGTCATGCTTCCCCGAATACTTACCATCCACTGCATTGTGATGTGCCAAAATGGCAGCTACATACACCTTCAAGGTGGAGAGGGACAGCCGCCTCTCCAGCCTCTCCTGCAGGAAGGAATGCACCGATCCGCCTGCGCATCTCTGGGGGTCTTTGCGTCGGGAAGAACACCACTTAGCAAACAGAAGCCACTTCAAGGCATACAGGAGCCTTGTAGAGGGAGCCCTAGCCTGAGTGATCATGTCTACCACCGCGGGTGGTAGGCTACTTAGGTCTTCCGTGTACCGTCCAGGGGCCAGACGTGGAGATTCCAGAGGTCTGGTCGCAGGTGCCAGATGGTGCCCCGTCCCTAGTCCTTCCTCAGGGGAATTCACTGGGGGGCTGTGACGAGGAGCGTGAGGTCCGACAACCACGTCTGGGTGGGCCAGTAGGGTGCTACTAGGACGACCTGCTCCTCATCCTCCCTGACCTTGCACAGGGTCTGTGCAAGTAGGCTCACTGGGGGAAAAGCGTATTTGCGTAGTCCCGGGGGCCAGCTGTGTGCCAGCTCGTCTATGCAGAGGGGTGCCTCGTCAGGGCGTACCAAAGCGGGCAGTGGGTGGATTCGGCTCCTTGAATATATATATATATATATATATATATATATATATATATATATATATATATATATATATATAATAAATATGTACACACACACACACACTCTACCGGTCAAAAGTTTTGAAACACTACTCATTCTTTATTATATATACAATATATATATATATATATATATATATATATATATATATATATATATATATATATTTATATATATGGGTTTTTGTTAAATGTGAGCCAAAATCATCACAATTAAAAGAACCAAAGACTTAAACTACTTCAGTCTGTGTGCACTGAATTTATTTAATACACGAGTTTCACAATTTGAGTTGAATTACTGAAATAAATGAACTTTTCCATGACATTCTAATTTATTGAGATGCACCTGTATATATATATATATATATATATATATATATACACACACACACACACACACACACACACACACACACAGAGCCCCATCCACCACTGTTTTTTTCTTCTCTTTTTTTCAAACAGATGTCAGAATAAATCCCCAAAAATATATTTTTGTATCCTGTGTTGATTGTTTTCAACTCATCAGCTACAATAATTCATCTGCAGAACTGAGCAATATAATGTTAAACAAAGAAAGAGTATATGAGTTGATTTGTTTCCCGATTACATGTCAAAGTACCTATCAGTTTGCAGTAAGCGAGTGATTGGCTTAATATGTCACATGTGAGCAAGCTGATTGGCTAACAGATAACAAGTTTAAAGAATTTATCAGCTTGCAGCATAGTTTGCAGAGTTTCATGAATGATTTTACTTCCAGTATTGGAAAAAAATATCTGATTATTTATTTAACATTGGCTTTTCAATCAAAGTACTTTTGTCCCATCTGGAAGCCTGGCTAATGATGATTGGTTGAGCTCTCAAATTGGCTGGACTTCACAACAAAAGGCCAATAATTGAAATGGTGATGTACATGATTGACTGTATGAAAAGCAGCGTATGACTGCATACAATTTGAAAAGCACCACTACTGAGTGTATACGAATGAAGTTATTTTCAATCTGCTGTAACATTTATTTTAGCTTTCAGAATCCTCTCCTTTTTTGATTATTGCAAACAGGTCTGAGTTTGAACAATTATTTTGTTTTTTCACTGCTTGAGTAGTAGTTTGAGAAGAAGCTTTTTAGAACAACATTGCAGACACCAAAATAAAAAAAAATTATCTGTGCTTCTCCACTCTTGAACAGCACCAGCCACCACTGCCTTTCAAATATCATGACCCATCGTAACCATATGATCTTTGCCTTTTCTCATATTGTACCACAAACCAGCTCATTGATGGGTTGAGAAATGACCTGTTGACAGCCTTTGTTGTGTTTTGAGTACTGCATGTTTACTTCTTGGGCAACCCATGGGTCTGATGACAGGACATTTACATCATGGTTGGCATAGTACTTACATCAATTCTTAGGGCTAAATGAGGCAGGCAGCTACGCTTGCACTCATTAAGTGCAATGCCAATTTCACTCAAGTCCTTTGAATCCAAACTAGGAAAGCTATTGTGATCTCCACATTGGCTAATTTCTTTTTAATGGAACATGGTCTTGCTTAATTGTCTTTATTGTACTGGACATTTTGAATGTAATTAATTTCAGAGTAAAGGCATATACAAGCTTATTAACCTTATGACACAAATGTTTTATCAGGAAAATTGAGAGTGATTACAATCTGACTGAGTGATCTCACGTTCTATATATATATATATATATATATATATATATATATATATATATATATATATATATATATATATATATATATGCCCAGCGCTTTATCACATATTTGCAATCAAGTTTCCATATAATAATGTGACAGGTTTCTGAATGCCGTGAAAATCCATGAGCTCTGACTTAGTGCCATCTATTTATTGGCTACAGAGAAATAAACACTTATATGAAAACTAGGTGGAAAAGAGCCTATTAAAAGGATTATATTAGTTCTGGATAAAAAATGGTGGCTCTTTGTTAGCATGGATTTTAAAGCATTTCTAAATAACATGGATGATCTACATATAGTGTTTTGTGTGGTCAAGAGACAGTCATGGTGGAAAATAAAATCACAAATGAGATATAGTTATCTCCAATAAGACGTATCAATGTATTATCCTAGACAGCAATTAGGTTAAATGAAAAGCAATGTGAAAACTCTGCCATGTTCATGTTACTATGCAAAAGAAACAGTGCTGTATTGGTGTCTATTACATTCATTTTTTATTCTGAACATGAACTTGAATGAGATTTTAGAGCTCCTGTGGAGGTAAAAATAATCAATGAATAACATAACATTTTCTGTTTCTCACTTAAAGCTTTCTATGACTTAGAAAGATTTGTAATATAATGCACAAGTCTTATGAACTACATTTATGGTCAGTGTCAGAGCTACCGGGGTGGCCTTGGGGTGTCGTTTTTTCTGTTCAGTACCCACAATGTGCAACTCTATTATGAAATTAATAAATCGGTAAAATAATTTGCTTTGAGCACTTGCAAATCCTAACACGTTCTAGTGCACCATTCTCTAGGACGGCAGGTGATGCTGTGTACAGAGGCAGCTGAAGTCGCACGCTCCATATTCAGGCAGATTCACATATTGCAGTTGTCTGTTGTGCTTTCAAACTCTCATTGAAAAGGAATTGTGACATTGCGGATATATTTTTCTGTGCAGCTTCCTGTGCTTTTACTTCGCAGACACCTCTCCCTCGTGATGCTGTCTGTCTGCACCACAGAAATAACAGTCTGCCCATAAATAAGTCTTTTTTATTGAAGCCAAAAATGGCTAATGGATATATTAGCGCCTAAAGGTAAAGATAACCCTGTGCCTAATATAATCTAAATGACATACAGTTTCTTAATATTTTTTTCTTCTAAAAATAAGATAAAAGCATGCCCATTGAATGTTTGAACTTGAGCTCTTCATCACACTGTTATGAAGTTCACACCAGCGAGAATTCATGTAAGCAAATTATATTCTTTTATATTTAGTCTGTAATCTAAAGCTGCACTACTATTGACATCTATAGTTGAATCCTGAAATTGCAGTCAACTTGTGGAGGAAAGATGTATGTGAGTTGTGCTTCGGCACTGCTCTTCTGGCAGATGAAACTTATGGTTTGAGGTTACCTGGACACTGCTTGTGATCATCAGTTGGAATTTTTCACCAGCAGAGCCAGAGTCATTATGTGCTATATTCATGTTTATATGATGTTATTCATTTAAACATTTATAACTGAGATATTACTTGCTTTAAGATAAACTACACACTTTTTTTAAAAGTAAAAATTAATGTGATTATTTAGGTGTTTATCCACTACACATTAAAGTTTCTATTGTACTACACATATCAATTCAAGTGGTGAAACCTGCGAAATGGCTGATATGAGTCCATTGGAAGACCTTTAATTATTTTTTATAGTACAATCTACAGACTCAGTGGACAATGCAAGTGAACTGTAACACTATAATAGCCGAGACAAGGTCCGGCCATTTCAGCGGGTAGTTCAGCGTTGTGGCAGGAGGGACACAACGTCTCATTCCCTCCATCAGGGAACGGAGGTTACGCAAGTAACCAGGATGTTCCCTATCTGTCACTCACTTGATGTTGTGTCGATGTAGTGACACTAGGAGTCCCTATACAAAACGCTGCAACTGGCTGAACTGTGTTACGTGAACTGGTGGTGTGTGATGGGCAGACAACTGTGTGCCTCGTAGCCAGTGCACCAGGCCGACACGTAACCTCCCCCAACATAGTTATGAGTGTCGAACAGCCCTTTGGGGACAAGTCGACCACCCAAAAGATAGAGACAGGCTAACCTAGTCGTGGCCTCTTTTCCCCTTCTTTTTTCCACTCCCTAAAAAACAAGGGGGATTATCCGACTGGGCCGCCAGGTCTAGTCAGGGGGTGTCCCTCCCAAGGGGAAGACACCACGGAGACCACACCTCGCCCAAAGAGAGGGGGGGGGGGAGGTATATAAGTGGAAAATATGTCACATGGTCTTGCCGACCATGTGGAGAAGTCTCATGGTAGATCCTACCCAACGGGGGAGGAGTTACTACAAACATGGAGACTGTGGCAGAGGGGGCTCTGCCCAAGGAAGACTCAGTTTGCCAACAGGGAAACGAATTAGCACAAGATATACATCGCATGGGGTTACCTTACAGGGAACCGCCACATGCAGAGCACCTACCCCAGAACAGGGCTCTTAGTTAGCATGTGTACTGGGCCGGTAGCGAGTCTCTCCGAAAACTCGACTGCCACAGGGCTTGGAGGAAGTCAACCAGGGAACATAGTTTGTGAACACTACTGGGAATTAATGGCATACGTCTTCAACTCAGAGGAGGTGAAAGGCACTATGTGCAAGCGATACACCCGGCCGGCTATACCGGGCTTATCCACTTGTATTGCGTGCCACTACCTGGGATGAAACCGGTTCCACCTGGAGGTTGTAGAACCATGCAAAGGTGTTGGGTGTTGCCCAGCCCACTGCTCTGCAAATGTCTGTTAGAGAGGCACCCCTGGCCAGGACCCAGAAGGCCGCTACACCCCTGGTAGAATGGGCACGTCCTGGCCATGATATGCCATAGCTATGCCGTCAATGAGCCAGTGGGTGATCCTCTGCTTGGAGACAGCGCTTCCTTTCCGCTGTGCACCAAAGCAGACAAAGAGCTGCTCAGAGATCCTAAAGCTCCAAATAGATGTGTAAAGCATGCTCTGGACACAGCAACGACAGGGCTGGGTCTGCCTCCTCCTGGGGCAGCGCTCGCAGGTTCACCACCTGGTCCCTAAAAGGGGTCGTGGGAACCTTGGGCACATAGCCCGGTCGGGGTCTCAAGATCACGTGAGAGTAGCCCGGACCGAACTCCAGGCATGTTTCGCTGACAGAGAATGCTTTCAGGTCTCCTACCCTCTTGATGGAAGTGAGCGCTGTCAGGAGGGCAGTCTTCAAGGAGAGTGCCTTAAGCTCAGCTGACTGCAAAGGCTCAAAGGGGGCTCTCTGTAGACCCTGAAGAACTACAGAGAGGTCCCATGAGGGAACGAGGCATGGTCTGGAGGGGTTCAGCATCCTGGTGCCTCTCAGGAACCTGATGATCAGGTCATACTTCCCTAAGGACTTACTGTCCACTGTGTCATGGTGTGCTGCTATAGTAGCAACGTACACCTTCAAGGTGGAAGGGGACAGCCGCCCATCCAACCTCTCCTGCAGGAAGGAAAGCACCGATCCGACTGCACATCTCTGGGGGTCTTCCTGTCAGGAAGAACACCACTTAGCGAACAGACGCCACTTGAAGGCATACAGGCGCCTCGTAGAGGGGGCCCTGGCCTGAGTGATCGTGCACAGAGTCTGTGCAAGTAGGCTCACTGGGGGAAACGCATATTTGCGTAGGCCAGGAGGCCAGCTGTGTGCCAGCGCGTCTATGCCGAAAGGTGCCTCGATCAGGGCGTACCAGAGCAGGCAGTGGGAGGATTCTTGGGAGGCAAACAGGTCTACCTGTGCCTGTCCGAATTTACTCCAGATCAGCTGGACCACCTGAGGGTGGAGTCTCCACTCTCCCCTGAGGGTAACATGCTGTGACAGCACGTCCGCTGCAGTGTTGAGGTCGCCCGGGATGTGAGTGGCTCGCAGCGACTTGATGTGCTGCTGACTCCAGAGGAGGAGACGGCGGGCGAGTTGTGACATACAACGAGAGCGCAGACCACCTTGGCGGTTGACATATGCTACCATTGCTGTGTTGTCTGTCCGAACGAACACGTGCTTGCCCTGGATCAACGGCCGGAACCTCCACAGAGCAAGCAGAATTGCCAACAACTCGAGGCAGTTGATGTGCCAATGCAGCCACGGGCCCGTCCATAAGCCGGCAGCTGCGTGCCCGTTGCAAACAGCATCCCAGCCCATTTTGGAGGCATCTGTCATGACCACGACGTGCCTGGAGACCTGCTCTAGGGGAACATCTGCCCGTAGAAACGAGAGGTCGGTCCAAGGGCTGAAGAGATGGTGACAAACTGGCGTGATGGCCACGCGATGTGTCCCGTGGCGCCATGCCCAACTCGGGACTCGAGTCTGAAGCCAGTGCTGAAGCGATCTCATATGCATCAACCCGAGTGAGGTGGCCACCACTGAGGATGCCATATGCCCCAGGAGCCTCTGAAAGAGTTTCAGTGGAACCAATGTTTTCTGTTTGAACGCCTTCAACAGGTCAGCACCGACTGTGCACGCTCGTTAATGAGGCGCGCTGTCAATGAGACTGAGTCCAACTCCAAACTGAGAAAAGAGATGCTCTGAACCGGGAGGAGCTTGCTCTTTTCCCAGTTGACCCGAAGTCCTAATCGGCTGAGGTGCGAGAGCACCAAGTCCCTGTGTGCACACAACATGTCCCGAGAGTGAGCTAGGATTAGCCAATCATCGAGAGTTGAGAATGCGAATGCCCACTTCCCTTAATGGGGCAAGAGCTGCCTCTGCGACCTTCGTGAAGACGTGAGGGGACAGGGACATGCCGAAAGGGAGGACCTTGTACTGATACGCCTGACCCTCGAATGCAAACCGCAGGAAGGGTCTGTGTCGAGGTAGAATCGAGACGTGAACGTACGTGTTCTTCAGGTCTACCGCCGTGAACAAATCTTGATGCCGGACGCTCGCCAGAATGCATTTTTGCATCAGCATCTTGAACGGAAGTCTGTGTAAAGCCCGGTTCAGTACTCGCAGGTCCAAGATTGGCCGCAACTCACCGCCTTTTTTCGGTACGATGAAGTAGGGGCTGTAAAACCCCTTCTTCATCTCAGCTGGAAGGACAGGTTTTATCGCACTCTTCCGTAGGAGGGTGGCGATCTCCGCGTGCAAGGTAGCAGCGTTTTTGTCCTTAACCAAGGTGAAGTGGATACCGCTGAACCTGGGCAGATGCCTGGCGAACTGAATCGCGTAGCCGAGTCGGACGGTCCAGACCAGCCATCGCGACGGACTGGAAAGCGCAAGCCATGCACCCAAGTTCCGCGCGAGGGGGACCAAAGGGACAACATCGTCAGACGTACCAGCAGGTGGGGCCTCGCGGCGGGGCGGAGCTCGAGGTGCCACACCATGTTGTGGCCGTGCTGAGTCTAGGGACCTCGAAGCACTTACCTGGCTCCTTGTGACCACCCCGGAACAGCCTGGGACAGGGGAGGAAAAGGCCTGTCCACGCAACCCGTGGAGACTGTCACATCGGGGGTGGATGTGTGCCACAGCTGGGTGCGCAGGGGCGGGGAGACCGCCGCTGGAGCACCAATCCTGCATGGGAAAAAAGGTGGATGGTGGTCGTGATGATGACAGTGCACACCGGGTATGTGACCCAGGGAAGGAGGAAACCGCTCTTTTGCTGAACTGTTGGGTACTGCAGCCACTTGGGCATGCGGCGAAATCAAATGTAAAGGAAACAAAAGATTCTCCACCCGGCCCTCCACCGGGGGATGGAGTGGTCTTACTACCAGTTCCAATGCAGTGGGTTTCATCGACCCTGAGTCGTCCGTCTCAGGGGCGCTTTGACGACCTTCGTGGGTTCTTGTCGGCTGGCCGTGAGACGGGTGGCATCTGCTTCCTGCAGTGGGCTCCACACCGGGGCCTGGCCAAAGCGGTGGGCTGCAGCGGAGCCTGTGAAGTCACCGCAGGGGGATGCCCTTGGCGACGAGCAGACGGGGTGCGGGATCTTGAGCCGCGCCGGGGTAGGATATGCCGGATAGCCTCCGTCTGCTGCTTCACCGTCGAGAACTGCTGGGCAAAGTCCTCGACGGTGTCGCCGAATAGGCCAGCCTGGGAGATGGGGCAAGCAAGGAACCGTGTCTTGTCGGCCTCACCCATCTCGAACAGGTTGAGCCAAAGGTGGCGCTCCTGGACCACTAATGTGGACATAGTCCACCCGAGAGTCCGCGCCGTGACCTTCGTCACTCGGAGAGCGAGGTCGGTCAACGAGCGCAGTTCCTGTATCAGATCTGGGTCAGAACTACCCTCTTGCAGTTCTCTTAGCGCCTTGGCTTGGTGGACCTGCAGGCTTTGGCCGTCAGGGACGACGTGAACCTACAGGGCTTGGACGGGAGCTTCGGGCGTCCGCCCCAGGTGGCCACGAGCGCCTTATCCACCGGGGGAATTGCCGTATAGCCCCTGGCTGCCCCGCCATCGAGGGTAGTGAGGGTGGGGGAACTGAGAAATTGGGGCCGGGCAGTAAAAGGTGCCTCCCATGATTTTGTCAGCTCCTTGTGCACTTCCGGGAAAAAAGGCAATGGAGCGGGGTGCGGCTGCTTTGAGCAGCGCCGTGAGCCCAGGAACCAATCATCGAGCCACGAGGGTTCAGGGGAGAGCGGAGGGCCGACGCTCGTGGCCGCCCAGGAAAACGTGTCCATCATCTCTGCATCAGCCTGTGACTGGGCAATTGTCCCCGAAGGGGGGAGCCCAACTGAGGCTTCTGCGTCCAACCGGACAAGCCCGCTCTCCGATGCTGCGCTCGAGAGCTCATCAGCTTCGTAGACTCCGAACAAGAGGTCTAACTCGCCGTGAGACGAGCCGGCGGACTAATCTGGAAGCCCGATCAGGGCAGATGAGCGTGCTGGGGAATGGGAGGTCCGCGGCGGGATACCCGGTGGGGTCCCTAAATCGCCCCCTAGTGCTAGCCACGCTGGCCTCAAACCCATAGGTAGAAGGACCGAGGCGGGGAGCTGCTGGGGTGGCTTGCGAAAGCAGTGAGAACATGAACCATCCACGAACGCTGCCTCCGTGTGGGTCGCGCCCAGACACAAAAGACAGCGATCGTGACCGTCTGTAGTTGAGAGGTAACGACCGCAACCAGGAATAACACACAATCGGAAAGGCATCTTTAAAAAGACGTTCCATGTGTGCCGCTCTTTTAGAGAAATATACTCTTTCAGGAAAATATACTCTCTTTTTTCTGCCGAAGCGCCCAGGGGCATTCTCTGCAGTGCACCAGTGCAGAGGAGGGAGAAGCCACTGAAATGCGCCGTCAGATCCAGCAGAGGTGTATGAACAGTCGTGAGAATTCAGCTCAGTGAGCATGACTGTTCGGCTCTGAAGAGAAAATCTGAATGAGTGGTTGCATACCAGTTCCTTTTATACCCATATGTCCGGGGGAGTGGCATGCAAATACCATTTTGACTTTTCTGGGTTACAGTGAGACACTTACAATGTAAGTGAATGTGACCAATTTTTGAACGTTAAAATACGTAAAAAAATATTAAAAAATTAAAAGTATAGCCACAAGACAAACAATATTCATGTAAACATGATTTTAGTGTGACAACTTGTCGTATTAACCTTTTAACCTTTCATTGCCAATTTTACAACTTCGTTGCCATGATGATGTAATGCCAACAAACCCTAAAATGACTGCAAAAATGACAAATTAACCAACTTTACAGCTCAAATAATACATGAGTTTTAACAGAAGAATTAATGTAAGTGCTTTTAAAAAATTCTAAGCTTCACATTTCTGCCTTTAAACATCCAAAAATTGGTCCCATTCACTTCCATTGTAAGTGCCTCACTGTAAACTCGATTTTTGCTTTTTTTTTTTTAAGAAAACGAGGGACAAGTAATCAACATTATGCCACAAATGCTGTTGATTGAGCTTAACTTGTATTGAACCCAGAATATTCCTTTAAGCTTGTAATACTGACAGCTTTAAATAAAAATCATTATTGTAGGCTTACAGTAGTGAAATGGTGTAGGACAAGGACAAGGCTTGAATAGCTGCGATGGTAGGAATATTCCTTATTACAGTCTGGGAACACGATTAATTGCATTTTAACACGTTATTATTTTTATATAATTAATTGCACTGAATTAACACGTTAAATTAACAGCCCTAGTATAGTGAAAGATGACACCTCAGAAATTCCAAATGCCTCTTTTATGTATTTCATCATGGCGCCAACTTTGTTTAGGGTGAGTAATTAAGGGCAGAATTTTCATTTTTGGGTGAACCAGTCTCTTGCTTCTCAGTGTTATATATATATATATATATATATATATATAAATTACCCTAGCAATCTCATGTGTCTTCTCCTGAGTTTCAGAAGATCTCCACTATGTCTGAAACTGTGCTTAAATTTGCAAACATGTCAATATCTGAAATCAAAAATCTGAGATTTCAGTATAGACACAAACATTTTTCATCAAATGAAAAAGCAACCTCTGAGCGAAACCTCTCAGGCAGTGCAATATTGTTATTTAGAGATGTGCTCACATTCGCTGATAAATGGTGGTTCACAGAAAACCATGCGATTTTCATCACCATTATGTCCAACGACATGTTGGTTTTGAAGAATTCAAAATATCAGCGACTGATAGCATGGTAATGAATGTGGAAGAGAAGATATATAGAGAGAATAGATCAAATTCACTGACAAGTAAAAATGCATCAGCTCATCCATCTTCTATTTATGACAGTGAGCTAAGAGCTGTGGAGCTGGGCTATTGCAAATGTCAGAAAGTAAACCATAACTCCATGTTTAATCCATTTCACGGACAATCACTTGAGCTCTTCAGCTAGTATGGGGTTATGAGCAACATACTCCATAGTACTGGAGGCATAATGATCATTGTGTTTTATAAATATCCTGGCATATGTAGCTCCAACTGTAAAATCACCTCATGTGGCTGCCACTGCATGCTTTCATTTTGTGTTTTTCATTCTAGTCTTTTCTTATTTGACCTTGATCTTATTAACTTTGTGAAAGTAAATAAAATGAACAGATGAATATAAATCACTAGAACTTTATACATAGATTGATAATACATAGAATGATAATACTAGTCCATAAATCCAGCGACATCCCACTTTATAATGAATATGAATGATCCAATTGTATCACATTGGCTGCAAATAAGATTGTTTAAATTACGATAATTATTTCTTGAGGTTCAGTATTAGCTTATGCAGGTTTGTTTTTCAGGTCAGGCATTATCTTTTTTGTTCAGCAGCTGTTCCCATAGGGAAAAATGTACAAATTATATCTTTTTAATATCTAAATTGTTTCACAAATACAGCCAGCATTGGGTAGTAACAGACTGCATGTAGTCTGGATTATGTAATTAAATTACCAAAATATAATACTTGTAATACCTGTAATTAGATTAAATTACATTTCAAAATTTAGACACTCTTCTGTAAAAATGTGAGGTGCCGTCACATACCAAAATGATCATACAGGAAGTCAGAATGTTGCTTCCGAGTGTTCCAGTACCCTGACATCAGCCCCATTCCCTTACATACAATCTAGAGTTATGGCAAACTAGAGTATGTGCCCTTACTTTTAAAAACAATTCACGCTTCAGCCACTGGGGGCAGTGCTTTGGATTTCGGGAAGCACAGACCAAGCTTAGCGCAAGAAATGTTAACCTGTTTCTGAATTCACTGTGGTGATCAGTCTGCACATGCAACTTTCCTCTTTTGCAGCATGCAAAAGCATTTTGGCAATTCACTTTATATTGGTTTTCAGAACTGGATAAAAAATATAGTCCAATCCCTATTTCTTATTACCTAAATAACAACAGGTCTCTGTTACCATTGTCTTCCATCTTGGGTAACAGTTTTTTTTTTTTTTTTGACTGTTTAAGCACCTTTGTTTACTCAACAACTGACAAATACCAAGTTGCTACTTGATTTTATATTCACTAAAGTTTAATGAAAGGACATTTAAAATTAATGATTAGAATTTCTGCAAAATAATTCTATACAAGTAATCCAAAAGTAATCAGATTACTTTAAAAGTGTATTCTCAACTATTACGTAACTGGTTACAATTTTGGTCATGTAACTTGTATTACATTTCAGAAGTAATTACTTGAAACTTTGAGAAGGTCTCACATTTCTCCTCGTGAGTTTCAGAAGTGATCTCAATAATGTCTCAAATACTGTGCTCAGACAAAGATCAGAGATTTTGATATGTACTCTAACAATTCTCATCAAATTATTCCAAGATCAAATTATGCTATGCTATCCACACTAACTGTATAGCTCTTATTGTATGTCAATAATTGCCTAATTTCTAATTAGTCTATTTCTAATACATTTTAGAGGAAACATCTGATTCTTCAATGAAAGTAATTGAGTACCTCATTAAATCTCCCGAGCTTTGAAAAAGCAATCTCTGAGCACAACAATTTTACTCTGGTGCTCTTTCCTCATTGTAACTGAACTCTATTTGTCTCTTCATTTAACATTCAGTAAAAAAGTATTTCAGTGAAATTGAAGTAGCACTGAACAACTGACATAGGCTGTGTTTTCCTATAACGTTGCAACTTAAGCTTTAACGATCATCTTAACTGACGTCGTTCGTTATTTTTCGATGGAGTAACGCCCGTTTCTCAAACCATCATGTAGATCACTCGTTATAAAGTTGAACTTAAGTGCTTCCTAATGGGAGCTGTCCAGTCCAAAGGTGCTGATCACTTTGGCCAATATGTTCAGAGTTGTTCTTCTCAACATGAAAATAATGTGGTAATACTAACAAACATGGATCTCCTCTAAACAAATTTGTATTATTGATTAGGCATAATTAAGTTTGAAACTGCATGGTCACATTACATTATTTATGTCTTCTTAAATAATCTGTTTAATAAGAACATATGGTCTTTCTATTGCCATTACAATTATGCTTATCAAAGAAGGTTAATACAACATTATACCGTATTACATGTCTTGTAAATTTAGACCTATCAGTTGTAGTTGTTTGAAACCTTGTCGAGGCACCGAAATTGATTAACTATTACAGAATTTAATTATAGAAATTACGATGGCTTTAGTAAGACGAAGTTTCAGATGTATTTATGCTCAGTCATAGAGATTAATGAAAGCGATGCAATAAATGCATGGAACGTGAATGCACGCGATGTGAATCATAAGCGACTCTCACGTAGCCTAAAGTTTTTTGGCTGGAAACTGAACAAATGCACACAGAACAGGATTCAAATGATGGGCATCAGTACTGCACTACTCATAGACCTACAGTATCTAAATATTAATAAACCATCTGGTTAGAGTTCAAGGCTCTGTGTAGTTGTATAGCCTTACTGCCATTAAGCATAATGCAATTTGTTACTGCCTTGTAAAAAGACTATAGGCGAGCCGATTTGAACCAGCCATTGGAGAAAGGAAGAGGATGAGGAGGAAGAGAGAGAGAGAGAGAGAGAGAATCTCTCATTGCACAATCTCACTCTGATCTCCTCTAAACAAATTTGTATTATTGATTAGGCATAATTAAGTTTTAAACTGCATGGTCACATTACATTACTTATGTCTTCTTAAATAATCTGTTTAATAAGAACATATGGTCTTTCTATTGCCATTACAATTATGCTTATTAAAGAAGGTTAATACAACATTATACCGTATTACATGTCTTGTAAATTAGACCTATCACGTTGCATGTGCAGAGACTGCCTTTTGATTTCATAGCGATTTTTTTCAACACGTTTTTATTCTCTGAAATAGTTTACAATGGCTTTCCAATGATCAAAATATATTAATACAATTTATTCAATTGCCCATTGTCTTTGATAAACTGTGAAAGATACCAGAAAGATACCTTTAATTTGCACTTAATGGGCTTAAGAGCGGTTCAAAGCTCTTGTTAATTTACGAAAATTTTTACGAACTACTTAGATAACAATGCTTTTGGGAAACGCACTTTAGAGTACTAATTAAGTGCTGCTAACATTCTACTTAGTGTTTCGGGAAACCCAGCCATGAACTATTTTCAGAATGTAGTAACCATGGTGCACTTAACAGGATCAGGTCACCCACAATAGAGGTGTTCTGTGGCATGTATTTTGACTTTAAAAGACATAACGCGTACTTGTACAGTATATGCATGTAGTAACAGACATTAATCTGTTTGTTCTTAAAGCTGCTTTTTAGGTTTTCTTGGCATCTACTTGGCGAATATTTCTGTTAAAGTAACCAATCAGTCCGGGAAAAAGGCACAACAGTCACGGTTATTTCCATTTTTCCCTCTTTTCACATCAGCACTATTGCCGACCAGGATGAAGTGTAGTGACTAACTTTTGTTGACAGTTAATCAATAGGGGACAGTGTCTTTGAGCTATTAGGGATGGCTATATATACGCACACTTGTCTAAAAAAGAATAAAGCTTTTTTGTTGAGGTGTCTCACAGTAGACACCATAAAAATATGACAAAGTTGTCAACATGGGGCAAAAGGATATATGGAACTAATGAGTCCTGCTAACACATGCCTAGTGGAGTGCAATGGCAGAGTGTACTGTATGGTTACCAGCTGTGGTATATTTGCATTGTAATCAAATTAAATAGCTGTTTGGTCAAAGGCCACTGTACCATAAAACACAATTACTGTTTGTTTGTTTTTAAAAAACAAAAAACAAATGTAGTAATAAAGCATACTCTTCTAGAAATATTATCATAATACATTCTGATTTTTTTTTTTGTAACTTCCATTCATCACTATAGTGATTCTTTTTTTATTCTCTTTACTGTAATACAGTAACTTTTTACAGTATTACAGCATACCTAAAGGCAGCACAACAAATACTACCATGTTGTATACATACTTTACAACTTAAATAATATATCACAAGCCATTTTGACATTTCATTGCATGCAGGATATGAATTATAGATATATACAATTGAATTTTCGCTAGTTAAAATGCTAATTCTGGATATCAGCAATGGAATTACTACAAGTGAAAATGCCAGTTTTTGATATAGTTACGTTTGCACTAGTGAAAATGTTAATTCTTGATATAAAAATGATGTCATTACTTGCAGAAATACACACTTTAGTCATGACAGCTCTCTGAAAAATTTTGCATGATAATGTATGACATATAAGTTATTGGTCTTAGCAGACTTGATCTAGTACAGAGACTGGCTACTGCTAGAACACAGACATACTGAGTTTAGCATGAGGACATGCTGCTGCACAATTAGACAAAACACAAGACATGCTAAGACATTTAGTATGACATGCTGCTGCACAACTGGACATAAATACAATCCAATGTAAAATACAATGGAGCAGATCTAGACTTGTGGATTAGGGGAGGTGGAGGGTTTCAGAGACAACTCTCCTAACGCACTGCAATGAAACCTAAACTTAACTGAGCAAATTTGGTGGAAGTGCTTAATTATTGTGAAAATAATGTAACAATGCGAATAAATCTTAATAGTCTTAAAAAAAAAAAAAAAAAAAATATATATATATATATATATATATATATATATATATATTTATTTATTTATTTTATTTATTTTTTTTGTGAAATATGACCCAGACATGTTCTTGAGAGGTTTTGTGAAATTCACCCACAAACTGTCATCCACTGGTTGTGTGTGTGTGTGTGTATGTACAGGTTTCACTTTATTTGTGAGTGCCACATTTTTGAAAATGTCCTCACTAGTGAGGACATTTTAGGTGGACCTCACTAGTAAAAAAAAGGCCCATAAATCGGCCAAATCGTGTTTATCTTTAAATCTACTGATGTGCACAGGTTTCTGTGAGGGTTAGGTTTAGGGGTAGGATTAGGGAATAGAGTCTATGAGATGTCTTCACTTATATAGTGAATCAAACCTGTGTGTGTGTGTGCGCACTATACAGACTAAATAAAAATGTTTCAACCCAGTTGTATAACAGGACCAACACACATACCCACATGAATGAACAGAGAGACAAAAATGTGGTACATTTACTGATAACAGAGATGCCAACTTCACAAAGAAATTGCTGGAGGACGAACTATTTTGTCCCTAATGTCCTTGCAACAGGGTTACGAACAAATAGCTGGTAACAAAATACAAGGCAGATAAAGCAAAAAGAGCCCAAGGTCCCTTTATCATGCTGATAAACAGAATAGTACAAAATGGGGACAAAATATGATTTATGATTCAATGTCAGGCTTGTAATTTAAGTACAAACTCAGAGAGCCACAAGATCAGCAGCTGAAAACCTTCTTGAGAATGATAAAAAAAATAAAGAGGAATCATGATAAACAAGAGGTTTTCAATTTTAAAAATTTGTTCCTGAATATCTGTCCATAAGTGTATTTGCTTAAAAGTAATACCTTAAAAGTTTGTCCATAGTCACAAAGTGGGAATGTATCATTCTAGACTATTAGAACAACATCTAACAAAGTCATTTGCATGCTGCAATCACAATTAGCTAGCTTGTAACACTGTCTGCTTCATCAAAAAATAATTTGCAACATCAAAATTTGTCACTTTGAATTGACCGGGGCTATTTAGTTATTTCAGAATTCTTTGATGCTGACTTCAAAAGTTTCCTTCCACCTCTTTCCCACTCATAATTATGTTGGATCAAGGTTAGGAAACCAATAAATCGCAGAGGGACACAACACTTTACATATACTCCTTAATGAATGCTTTACTTATGTATACTTTACATTATGGTATATTTTCATAGGTTACTAGTGTACAATTAGTGTTTTTAAGCTTTTTATCGAGTGTGGTAAAATGGATCACTATTTCCATTAAAGTCACAATTTTATGCTTGTTGTTATAACCGCATATTAATGATTAATAATGCATTTGTAAATAACTTATTAGTAATTAATGAACCCCTTTATTAACCCTTAACAAAGGGAAAATTAATGTAAAGTGTTGGCAAGAAAATAATAACAGGTTGGAATGACATGGTGAATACAAAGCAAAGTTTTCATTTATGGTTGAACTGTTCCTTTAAGCAACTGTATATCCTGTATTACAGAAATATGACATATATTTATTCAGCTTTGAAAAAAGTTCTTGCCATCCACCTTTTCAAAGTTCTGACACATAATGTAAGGTTTTGATCACTAGGAAACATTCCTTTGTATTGCATTTTCACTGTTCATGATGTTCAACTTTTTCATTGCCCATGAACATGTTTATTCTAAAAGAACATAAGAAATTTTTCATCGCTCCTGTACAAACATGTAGTTTGACAAACCAACATAACCTACAGAGGTGGAAATGAACTCCTGTAACCACGTTACGCTTACGCATAACAAATTGATCAGCAGGATTTGAATACATTTACCCTCCGGCTATAGTTTGCATCTAATCCTAAGGGTACAGAGAATGTGTTACTGTATGTAGGAATTTAATTTTTAAATTTTAGCTTCGAGCTAGCTATGCTTAAAATAGAATTGTACCACATGGTATACCTCTGCGTTCTCTGTTTATGGCTTTTCCTTTCCTTAAGGTTTAATTCCTTAAGAGCTGGAAAGTGACCTTGCTTGTATTTCAAGTCACATCCTACACCCTACTGCAAGGGAAATGTGGAAATTTGATTTGGGGAAGAACATGGCTCTCATGGTGGGTTTCTATACAATCCTTCTATACAATTTTCTGTTCTTCTCACTGTGTAATATCCCAAACAAATTGTGCATGTAAATCGCTGTTCTATTTGTCCTGCCTCTGTGTAACAATGCATGAAAAAACAAATGCATCAATCAGTATTGTCACTACGTCTGCATTGAAGCTTACATGCAAAAGTTGTCAATATAATATGATCAAGAACAAACTTAAAGCTAAAGTGTGGGATTTTTTTCAATATTAAAATTCTCATAACCCAGTTTAATTTGTAAACCAATTTATTGTGCAACCTGAATCAAATTTGCCATACCTACATTGTTGCAAAATGATTTTCATGTGGCTCATTGTACGTATCGTGGCAATTTCCATGGTAAAATGAACACTAGAGGCGCTAAAACAACGACTTTCATTCCCTTTCACACAATTCACGAGTAAAAACATTCAGTTCATAAACACATCATTTTGCCCTGTTCCTGACACAGTGCTATTTTACAACATCTACACACTTTTACTATACACTATAGACATGAATTGTAAGTCGCAAGTTTGCATTACATTACCAACTGTATTTACAAGCTTATTCAAGTGCAATCAAATTGCACGGAAGCTCAACTGATAGAGCGTTGCAACTGTTATGTAAAGGACCCGGGAATGAGTCCTGAAGAGTGATTTGAATCTATCATAGGAGTACCACAAAAAGACGTGGTTGTTTAGGATTAAGGTTTAGGATAGGTAGGTTGGTTGGGGAGTGTTTGGGAAACTGTTTGATAACAGTCAGTATTTTTATTTTTATTTTTTATTTTTTATTCCGTTTGGTGAAGCCAGTGTCTCAGAAATTACATGCTTCACATTTAAACGTAGGGCCTCATTAATGAAACATGAGAAGAATTCATTTCTATGTAAATTGTTCGTAAAGCCATTCTTTTGAAAATTAGTGTACATTTTATGAAATTAGAATTTGCTGAATTCTGTGATAATTTAATATGTCTTTGATTACTTGTATAGATTCAAGTCTATAGATTACTTATGATCTAAACTCAAACATAAATATCAGACATTCTTAGCAAATCATAGCCATATAACACTCAGACAACCTGCCACACATCACTCTGTCATTTACGGCTTTTAGTTGTAAACTGGTTAGTGGCACATTTGAGTCATTACGGAAGCCCTGAACCGCACTGTGAAAAAAAAAAAAAAACATTTCACTAGGTGAAATTCTCTCCAAAAAACAAAACAACAACAACAACAACAAAACTCTCCCAAAAAAAATTCTCTCCAAAAAAATTTTTTATTTTATTTTTTGCTTGCTAGCTAACAATTAGCATGCGGTACCAGCCTCGGCCACCAGCTGCCACTATCAGTAAGCATAAAATCTTATGCTTAAGGTGACAGATGACAGCTGTGGTACTTGATCTGTTTATTATTATTTTTAAAATACAAAAGGAAAGTTTTGCAAATCTTAATCAAGGAAACAATGTATATAATGTTTGAGAGTCTACTAATACGTAAGATCCCACAATTAAATGAATATACCTCAGGGTACTATGTTTCATATGGCATTCGTTGTGAAGTGTGACAACGGGAGTTCTTTCTGGTTTTTTGATGATATTAGCCATCGTGAATATCGATGCTGCTATTGATATTGTGCTTTTTTAATTTGTTGGCTCATGTAAACATGCGCTAGATAGACGTCTTTGACCATTGCGACTGTGTTTTAAGGGATAACTCATGTTAGATTAGCTCAAATCAATGAACTGTTCTAAAGAACTTCTCGTGTCTGGGAGCGACAGCGCATCACACAGTTCTGGGAGCATTATGTGTTTGCATTCCTTTATTCTTATGTCTTGCCGTGCAGATCTCTAAGATATTTTTTCAAATGTGTCAATAAACCTGCTCTTCTGGACATTTCAAGTTTGTATTCGATTATTTGTGTTGAGAATTTTCGTAAATGACGTAATGGGTTTTCGCCATCCACTTGTCTCACCACCTGTAGATTATTAGTAATTAAATCTCCACCTCTATATTCCTGTGATTGCTGCATCTTTGCTTATGGTGATTTTCCTCCCCCGACTCTCGTGAGGTGGCTTTTGGAGTTGTTGCGTTTTAAATCAACAACTTCTTTTATGGGATGTTTGACCACATCCTGCTGGAACACAATATGGAAAATGAGAATGTGAGCTGGAAGTGTTTTAATGGGCACACCATCCTGGTAGCATATTGTAAACATGCTGGCAAAGACAATGATGAAGACGATGACGAGACGAACACAAGTGTAGTTTATTTTTCAAACGTGGACCCAAAACCCTGACTACAAACGTGAACTAAACAAAAACATTAACTTGAACAAAACATGAACTTGACTCATAAACTTGACTTGGCTATACATAAACTTTTTTTGTGATGAAGTTCCAATGTAAATAAGTCTGCACAACTTTAGTTTTGTTAAACGTTCCATCAATGTATGCATTATTTAATTCGTCCAGAAATTATAACATTACAACAAGATTAACATTACCAGTTGTACACACATCACAACAAAAGGACAGGCATTGCCTACGTAGCAATATTTAAGAGACGCAAAGTTCTCAGTGCTTCCCCTCATTTAACAGACCAAGGGACAACCAGGCGATGATTGAACACGAAGCGTGCACCATTTCCTCAAGCAGCTCTGCATCTTCCTTTAACTCGACACAGTGCTGTGGTCGAAGCTGACGCGTCACTCCAAAGAGTTCATTGATTTGGGCAACTCTAACATGAGTCATCCCTTTAAACACAGCACTGAAAACAGTGAGAGGTGTCGCAACAGTCAAAGGTGTCTATCTGGTGCATGTTTACATGGGCCAACAAATTAAAAAAGCACAATATCAATAGCAGCATAGATATTCCTGGTCATCAAAAAACTAGAAAGAACTCCCATTGTCACACTTCACAATGAATGCCATATGAAACATAGTACGCTGAGGTATATTCAATTAATTGTGGGTTCTCACGTATTAGTAGACTCTCAAACATTATATATACGGTATGTTTCTTTCCTTGATTAAGATTTGCAAAACATTCCTTTTGTATTTTACAACAATAAAAGTAAACAGATCAAGTACCACAGCTGTCATCTGTCACCTTATGCATAAGAGTTCATGCTTACTGATAGTGGCACCTGGTGGCCGAGGCTGGTACCGCATGCTAATTATAATTATAATTATATTTATTTATCACACATTATACATTTGCACATATACAGTGAAATTCTTTTTTCCACATATCCCAGCTAAGCTGGGGTCAGAGTGCAGGGTCAGCCATGACACAGTGCCCCTGGAGCAGATAGGATTAAGGGCCTTGCTCAAGGGCCCAACAGTGGCAACTTGGCAGTGCTGGGGCTTGAACCCCCGACCTTCTGATCAGTAACCCAGAGCCTTAGCCGCTGAGCCACCACTGCCCCTAATTGTTAGCTAGCAAGCAAAAAAATTATTTCTCATGTGTTGCCTCTTGACGAGAAAAAAAAAATAAAAATTAAAAATAAAATAACATTTTTGAGAGAATTTTTTTTCTTTTTTTTTTCTAGGACATAGGTTCAGGAAGGCACAAAAACACCTAAAAATTGTTTATCTTTTTTATTTCATCTAGTGAACATTTTTTTTACAGTGCGGTTCAGGGCTTCCGTAAGTCATTGCTGAGGTCTCTATATTTGCATCAGGTGGATCTTCTTGTAAATCAATGTCTTCCATCCTGATTCAATGGAGAGACACATGTGACTCATGCCAGGGCTGCTCATGAAACTGGGTCAGCATTAACAAGGGCTATTCCGCTGTACTATGTATGTCCACCCTGACACTGATCTGAAATGTCAGGTCTCAGTTACATAAGCAATGAGGGACAGTGTGGAAAAAGCAGCCAGCTTTTAATGTTTAAAGATTGTTTTCCTATGTTTGTAATGCATCAAGAGCTTAGATCTGCCTGTTTACTGACTCTAATTCTAACAGGTGCACATGGTCCTCTGCTAAAATTACATTGAGGATAATTATAAGTTTTTAATTATAGAGTTTGCTAGAGAGAATGGTGCTGTATTTGTACCTTAAATAGAAGGACAAATACAGTTGAAGACAGAAGTTTACATACACTTAGGTTGAAGTCATTAAAACTCATTTTTTAACCACTCCACAGATTTGATATTAGCAAGCTATAGTTTTGGCAAGTCATTTAGGACATTTACTTTGTGCATGACACAAGAAATTTTTCCCAAAAAATTTTACAGACAGATTGTTTCACTTCTAATTGACTATATCACAATTTCAGTGGGTCAGAAGTTTACATACACTAAGTTAACTGTGCCTTTAAGCAGCTTGGAAAATTCCAAAAAATTATGTCAAGCCTAATTTAGCTTCTGATTGGCTAATTGGAGTCAATTGGAGGTGTACCTGTGGATGTGTTTTAAGGCCTGACTTCAAACTCAGTGCCTCTTTGCTTGACATCATGGGAAAATCAAAAGAGATCAGCCAAGACCTCAGAAAAAAAAAAATGAGGACCTCCACAAGTCTGGTTCATCCTTGGGAGCAATTTCCAAATGCCTGAAGCTACCACATTCATCTGTACAAACTATAGTACGCAAGTATAAACACTATGGGACCACGCAGTCATCATACCGCTCAGGAAGGAGACACATTCTGTCTCCTAGAGATGAACATAGTTTGGTGCGAAAAGTGCAAATCAATCCCAGAACAACAGCAAAGGACCTTGCGAAGATGCTGGAGGAAACAGGTAGACAAGTATCTATATCCACAGTAAAACGAATCCTATATCGCCATAACCTGAAAAGCTGCTCAGCAAGGAAGAATCCATCGCTCCAAAACTAGATGTGGACAAAAATCGTACTTTTTGGTTCATAATGACCATCGTTATGTTTAAAGGAAAAAGGGTGAGGCTTGCAAGCTGAAGAACACCATCCCAATCATGAAGCATGGGGGTGGCAGCATCATGTTGTGGGGGTGCTTTGCTGCAGGAGGGACTGGTGCACTTCACAAAATAGGTTGCATCATGAGGAAGGAAAATTATGTGTATATATTGAAGCAACATCTCAAAACATCAGCTGGGAAGTTAAAGCTCGGTCGCAAATGGGTCTTCCAAATGGACAATGAACCCAAGCACAGCTTCAAAGTTGTGGCAAAATGGCTTAAGGACAACAAAGTCAAGGTATTGGAGTGGCCATCACAAAGCCCTGACCTCAATCTGATAGAAAATTTGTGGGCAGAACCGAAAAAGCATGTGCGAACAAGGAGGCCTACAAACCTGACTCAGTTACACCAGTTCTGTCTGGAGGAATGGGCCAAAATTCCAACAACTTATTGTGAGAAGCTTGTGGAAGGCTACCCAAAACATTTGACCCAAGTTAAACAATTTAAAGGCAATGCTACCAAATACTAACAAATTGTATGCAAACTTCTGACCCACTGGGAATTGTGATGAAAGAAATAAAAGATGAAATAAATAATTCTCTCTACTATTATTCTGACATTTCACATTCTTAAAATAAAGTAGTGATCCTAACTGACCTAAGACAGGGAATGTTTTCTATGATTAAATGTCAGTAATTGTGAAAAAACTGAGTTTAAATGTATTTGGCTAAGGTGTATATAAACTTCTGACTTCAACTGTAAATGTTCATGATTATTTTATGATATCAATGTAGTATTTTACTTTCAATACTCTGTTAGAGTTAATATCACAAAATGTGTCACGTTTTATCCCAAAATAAAAACAATAATAAAATAATTTTAAATTTTTATATATATATATATATATATATATATATATATATATATATATATATACATACACACACAATTATAATTTGTATGACTACGACGGCGGAATGGTGCCATGATGGAAAAAAAAAGATTTTGAGAAAAAAGTTGTAATATTTTGAGAATAAATCAAAATTTTGAGAATAAAGTCATAGCATTACGGGATTAAAATCATAATATTTTGAGATTAAAGTCAAACGTACGAGAATAAAGTCATAGCATTATGGGAATAAAATCTTAATATTTTGAGATTAAAGTCAAAAGTACGAGAATAAAGTCATAGCATTTTGAAATTAAAGTCAGAATATTTTGAGAATAAAGCCAAAATTACGAGAATAAAGTAGTAGCATTACGGGATTAAAATCGTAATATTTTGAGATTAAAGTCAAAATTACATGAATAAAGTCATAACATTATGAGATTAGTGTCAGAATATTTTGAGAATGAAGCCAAAATTATGAGAAACAGCGCGTCATCACAACGAAAGAACACCGAGCCAGCAGCTTCATCAATGCAAGAAATGGATGTGGATGATTTAGTTTAATCATAATTTAGTTTAGGATTTAGCAACAAAGAAATCCTTTGCCTTTTGGTGCATCAGCACAGAGTTATTATCAGTATCCGGACACTGAAACGGTTATGTAGGAAATTAAATTCATTCAGGAGAAAGTACCAGACAGACATTCAGGAAATTGCCTCTTTTGTGCAATCAGAAATTGCAACCAGTGATCGACTCCTAGGTTATCGATGGTTACGTCTATGTGCCATTCAAAGAGGATATGTTGTTTCTCAAGAGACTATGAGGATGATAAAGTAATCGACCCTGAAGGAGTGGAACACCAGCTTGCTAGACGTCCCCGACGTCGCCAGTACGTCAACCGAGGTCCCAACGCGATGTGGCATATGGACTCTTATGACAAACTGAAGCCGTATGGCATTGCAATTAATGGTTGCATTGATGGCTTCAGTCGGTATGTGTTGTGGATGGAGGCATACAACACTAACAGTGACCCCAAAGTAATTGTGGACTGCTACATTTCCACTGTAACCCGCATTGGAGGTTGTCTCGAGCGATTGTGGGCCAACCTAGGAACGGAAAATGGACATGTGAAAGCCATGCAGGTTTTCCTGCACAGAAACCACATGGACCCCTGTGCTGGGGAGAGAATTTTCATTTATGGATGCAGCACATGAATCAGTGCATTGAGTCATGGTGGGGTATCTTGAGTAAACTAAGTGGACAACTTTGGATGGACAACTTTCAGATCCTCAGAGATGATGGGCATTTCTCTGGTGATTTCTTGGACAAAAATCCTATACAGTTCTGCTTCCTCATCCTTGTCCAGGTAACAACCAAGTTATTCTACTTGATATGTTAGGCCTATTGCCTGTATTGTGAATCAAAAGCTTTTAATAATATAAAAAAATAATAATACAATAATACCATTAGTTAAATAATTGTTACTGTGCATGAACTAGTTCAAAACACACTTTTAAGATTGTGCGGCAGGTGCAGTCAGGTTTAACGGTCATGAATTTCATGAATTTGATTTTCATGCAGAATGAACTAGATGAAGTTGTGAGAACATGGAACACCCACCAAATAAAACCATGACCAGGCCAGGGAATGCCCAGAGTTAGCCCGATTCTTATGTTTTGTATGCCAGAAATTCATGGTGCTGGGGAGGACAAACTCAAATCTGTTCTCCCTGAGGTGATGGCTGTTTGCAAAGAGGAGAGCTCCCCAAAGGGGCAGTACTCCTGTGACAATATTGTATTTGAGCTCTGTGCATTTCTCTTGGAAGAAAAAGGATTAACTAATCCTGTGCACCCATACTATGCAGCTGAACTGTACACTGTCTTAAGAAATGAGATAGTAGAGAATATCTAGATAGAAAAACATTTAATGTTTGTGTTATAATCAAATTTGAGCTCACATCTTAAGAGACTGTTACAAATTAACCAAAAGTGTTATGCTAATTTATTGTAATGTATTTTTGAGAATTAAGTGTAATAAACATGTAATATTACACAGTTGTGGTGTATACTGATACAGACAGGAATTTGACAGAAACAAACTAGTGCACTAGTACAGGCAATGCATGCAAACTATTTAAGAAAAATGACACATTTCAGATTAAACATATCAAACATTTATTTTGTATTTTGTTTATGTTGGCATAAACAGTAAGCAAATGCAAGCCTTAAACAGTAACTGCAGGAAGCATTTCAAAAAGCTGCAGCTGGCTCTCAAATTCTCTGATTAACCTTTTTTGAAGTATTGTTTAACTTTTTTTTTTTGTTTAACTTTTTTAAGTTCTTGAACATTTCACAACATTCCATATGAGTATATGATTATTAATTAATATGTTATCATAATAGATAGAACACAACATATACAGTGTATAGTATATGCACAGTGAACATGTGCAAAGCCTCAAACAGTGTGAACGAGATTGAACATAAGGCTGCTTAGCTTGCCTTCAAATACTTTTATATTTTCAAGAATGAACCTGCTTTTTCTTCAGAATTCTACTTTTATGTGCATTGAGGGTGTGTGTGTTTGCTTGTTTGTTTGTGTGATTTGTTAATAATTACTTTCTGAGTTTAGAAATATGTCCAACTACACAATGTCATTGGCACATATGTTGCTTTCCAGAACACAGTTGGAGTCAGCATGGAACTCTGGGAAATGGTCATAGGAGTAAGAGAGTTCTTGGACCATCTCACATGTATGTCCAATAGGCCTTCTAGTGAAATTTGTCTGGATGGTGAACTCAACCTGAATAGCCTCTGCCACAACCAAATTAGAACTGGTACAGAATCTCAGAAATCTGCTGAGCTTGGCTTCATCAATTTCCCTGATATATCTCTTTAGGTAGTTGGCAACCTCTGCTTGATTTTCTGCCATTCCTGGTCAATTTTTTTTTTTTGGTGTAGGCTTCAGGTCTTTGAATAACTGTTCAAGTTCCCCACAATTTACAGGGATCTACGCTTGTGTGACCTCCCTCCAACAGTCAATGACAAACATTGGTTTCTGTATGAGTTCCTTGTGAGCAATCTCATCAACTATTCCTGGTAGAGAGGAAGCAGTGACCCTCCTCCTATACTCATAGGTGTTCAGGATGTCCAAAATGTCATCCATGTCAGAGGAAAAGTCATGCAGCGCTTGATTGAGAACATCTCGCTCCTGGCGGCTCACAAACTGTTGGAATGTTGCCCTCAGGTCTGTATATACAGCCCCAAACAGCATCTCCTCAAGAAATGGTGGAGCAAGCTTGTTGGGCATGTATTTGCAATCTTTAAATACTTTAAGAAGGACTTGCCCTACATCTTTCCATTTGTCAGTGCTGAAGTCATGCCTGTGGAAAGGCACTTTAAGACATGTTCCATCAGTACAGTGTTCATAGAAATCAGACCAAAAGCTACTATACACATCTCGAAGAACACCTGGCCCACTACTTGCTTCCTCTGAGTTGTCAGGAAGTATATGTCTTACAGTCAAGGAGTGGGTGACAATCTCATGGTCAGAAAATTCCTCTATCATGTCATTGAAGATATTTGAGTAGTGTATGGTTAAATTCCTATTGGTCAAAGCATTAAGAGTAATTTCAGGTAACTCACAGGGCTCATAGATCACTGTGTCACTTAGAGAATCTCCATCAATATGCTGTTGTGGACCAAAAGTGATCTCAGGGTCACTGACAACACTGATCACCATGTTTGCAAGATGGTCCTATGAAAAATGTATGCTAATGTCTTCTGCAGAAATGAAGAGCACATCAGGAAGGTTGTCCTGAGGCTCATTTATTTCTTGTTGCTCATATTCGCTCTGAGAAGACAAGTCATCACATTTCGTTGAATCTGAATTAGATATATAACTAGCCTGGGCTGTGTTTCCCAAAAGAATCATAAGCCTAAGTAGATTGTAGAAGCCACTAGCGCCAATGGTCTCTATGATCAACTTAAGCTTGCAATGCTTTTGGGAAGTGCAGCCCTGGTCAGGTTCATCACTAGACTCTTCAGCCAACTGTTTTTGGATGAGTTGCTATATAGAAACGCAATGTGGGGAGTCTGACAGTATAGTAGATCATTCCGAATGAAAGATCCTTGGAAAGAGGATTTTGCTTGAAGTCCCAAACTTCAAATTCGAAATCAGAATCTTCACCATTGCTGGAACTTCCATTGTGAAAGAATAATGCCTTTCCTACTTTTAGTAGGTCATCATGTCCCACCTGAACATTTATCTGTACTTTTCTAGTCCCCCCACCTTGCTTTGCTCTGACCTGCTTTATTACTTCATTGTCATTGTGAACCTGTCCAATTTCAATATTTTGTGCATGATTTCGCTCTGTAGCTTGCTTTCGTGTTTGATGTTTGTGGCTCCTCTTCATCCTTGATTTCTTTCTAAGCTTCACTTTCACTCTCAATTTCTCAAAAAGACCCAGCTTTTGCTTTCTGGTCAGTGTCTGATGCCTGCAAAAATGTAACAAGGCAATTCTGTCTCCATATGAGGGAAGGTATTTGGCCAGTTCTACATCTTCCATCAGGAGTATCACTTCTCTGTCAATCTGTCAAAGAAAAGGGACTAGCATGAAACCGTCTCTGCTACGTGAAATGTAACCCTGGTTCCCTGAATGGGAATGAGACGCTGCATAATCGCATTGGGACACGCCCTGAGTGTCACGTGGTCTGAAGCCCTTCACTCCAGTACAATCATGCCAATTTATTGGCTGGTGGTGCTTAAGCGACGCACCTAGGGAGCTATGTCACGGGCTTCATAAAAGTGCTTGCTTTAGCGCCATCGAGTCAGATTTTTCTGCAGGAAGGTACGAGTCTTTGCAGCTGCTAGAGAGTATGGCCAGCTTATGCAGCATCTCGTTATCACTCAGGGAACCAGGGTTATTTTCATGTAACCGAGATGTTCCCTTTTGTAGGAACTCGAGCTGCGTAATCGCATCGGGAATGATATACATTCATGCCAGGCGGACAGTAGCTGCCAATTGTCTATGCCCATGTGGCAAGCATATAGCGATATAGTGGCACACAAGCAAGCTAAAGCGCCTGAAAATGATGAGTTTACTCCTGTTCCAACAGAGAGAACCTGGGAAGCAAGAGTCAAACCCTCATCCAGATAATAAAATCTAACATACGTATGCAGAGAGGACCACCCTGCCACCATACAAATGTCCTCTGAGGACGCACCTCTAGCCAAAGCCCATGAGGATGCCATGCTCCTCATAAAATGGGCTCGAATACCTGAAGGCGAAGGTAAACCGTGTGCTTTGTAAGCACTTGAAATTGCATCAGTAAGCAAATGAGACAGTCTTTGCTTGGCCACCAAAGCACACAAACAACTGCTCTGATTTACAGCACTGGCTAGTACAGTCAACATAAATTTGCAGCCCCGCACTGGGTAAAGCATATGCAATCTTTCATGCTCCACTGGCTCAAATGGGGGAGGACAGAAAGTATGAAAATTAATTGTCTGCGAGCGAAATAATGTAGAAATGACCTTGGGCAAATAGCCCAAACGAGGTCTTAACACCCCTCTTGAACACCCTGGTGCAAAATCCATACATTAGGGATTGATCGACAGGGCATGCAAATCACCAACCCTTTTAAACGATGACAATGCTACTAGCAGGGCTGTTTTAAGAGTCAGAAACTCATCAGTGACTGTTGCCAAGGGCTCAAACGGAGCACCCAAGAGCGCCTCTAAGACAACAGATAAATCCCATAAGGGAACACGGATGTGACGATCGGTTCTAAGCCTGCGTACCCCACACATAAACATAGAGACAAGAGAATGTCTACCAACAGAGACTCCATTGATAAGCACATGCTCAGCCGCTATAGCGGCAACATAGACTAAGCATTGCGGGGGCTACCCTGGCCCCAAAACACTCTTTCAAAAAATCCAGCACTGTACCGACAGCGCAGTGATCTGGATTATAACCTCGCACTTTACACAAAGAAGCAAAAATACGCCATTCGAACGTATAAAGATTCCTAGATGATGGAGCTCTAACATTCAGAATGGCATCAACCACAGCAGGGGATGATCCATCATTCAAAAGAGCGCCCTGTTGAGGGGCCATACCCATAACTTCCACAAGTCTGGCTGGCACTTTCTCCAGGAGAGAGACCAGAGATGGCCAAAACGGCACCACTAACAGAAGCTGAACCTGATCCTCCCGAACTCTCTGCAGACTGATCGGTGGGAATGCGTGAAGATACATTGTCTGCCACTGATAAGCCAATGCATCGATACCCAGCTGTGGTGGGGTGAGAGGGAATACCAGAGGGGACAGTGTGATGTCTCACTCGAAGCGAACAGGTCTACTTCCGCTCTGCCGAACCTTCTCCAAATTTGTTCCATAATCTTGAGGATGTAATGTCCACTCTCCGGGCATCAAGCCCTGTTTGGACAAGAGATCTGCCCACAAATTCAACTGGCCTGGGACATGCAGAGCTCGTAGAGACAGCACATTGTTCCGTGCATACAGAAGAACGCGACGTGCCAACCTCAGCATGGCATGAGAATGCACTCCTCCCTACTGATTTATGTTGGACACCACCATCCTGTTGTCCGACTGGATTAGGACACAGCTGCCCTGAATCTCCAGGGCAGCCTCACGATGGAGATCAGGGAAAAATTAAGATCCTCCGACTGTGCTTCATCCAGCCAATCCAGGTGCAATATTTCCACTGCACGTGTAATAACCTCCAGCAACTCCATGTAAGTAACCGAAGGTCTGGAAATCCGACTGCTAGGAGGCAAGGCTTCGGTCTGGCTGCCGGTGAAATCCTCTGAATCCGACACCGCCATAGACATGGCGTCCTCATCCTCAATGACAAAGGAAACCGCTGTGCCTTTCTCAGGGCTAGGATGCAAATGCCCATGTGTAAACTTCATGGGAGAACATCGAGCCTAATCCGGGGAGAGCGACAAAGAAAACCGTAGGTCGCCCTGCTGCTCAGCTCCCATCTCCTCTGCATCCGCTCCAGCCTCCCATGAGTCAAATGGCTGTGTGGCGTTGGCAGACACGTGCCCTGCACCAGCACATAGCTTGACCAAATCTCCGATGGAGGCAAGTCTTTCATGGAGCGTCATGACGTTCATTAAATCGTCTTTTAAATCCTTGCAATGAATACAAGTGCCAGTGCTAACAACATTAATTAGCACTAGCTCCTACTGACTCCTATTCACTGATGGCCTAAAGTTAGCATGTGAAAGTCATGTAAAAAATACATCAGGTCTCTATCTTTTAAAAAAAATCTGAAGACTTTCTGAGTGAGTTTATTGGCTTTACATGTGGATGAAAATTAAGTACAATCATGTTTTAGGATGAGTATCCCTTTAATTATGATCACTTCGGCTTGCTCACTGGGGTTATAAATACAATTATTATTTAATTACTTATTTTTAAACACAAATCACAATCATATTTTATCAAACTACACAATGATGCTTCTAAGACATTATAGATATTACAGTTTCATTTTCTGTTAATGCATGATCTTCTGTAAAGCTGCTTTGAAATGATGTGTGTTGTGAAAGGCGCTATACAAATAAATATGACTTGACTTGTTGATTTGAATTTTTCCCATATTTTTATGAAAAAAAAAAAAAACGATATGGTATTTGTGACAATTTTCAAAGTAATGGTAAACGTATCAAATTAGGTTAACTTAGATTTATTTTTAATTAAACAGCAACATTGCAATTAAAATTTTTATTGATAAATAAATAATTATTAAAATACTATTTTATCTATTATATCTGTTCGGCATAGTATTTGCATTGCAAGTGAGGCTTCTATCTGAATAATTGAGTAAGATGAGCTTTTTCTTTTTTCATCAGTTTGCCCAATTTCACGATTTGGATAATTTAATATAAATGCATGCTTAATCCAGATATTACTCAAAAATTCATGAAGTAATTAGCGTCATGTGACCAATCAGTCTGTGATACTGGTTTAAGTTTCACAAAACCTCATAGCCAACACTTACTGAAGATTGAATTGAGATGATTCAACAATCACTCTGGGCTATGTTTTCCAAAAGCATCGTAAGCCTAAATTGATCATAGAAACGATCATACTAATCATTTTAGAATTAAGGGCTGTTTTCCATAAGCATCATAAGTAGCCATAAGTAGCACTTGAAAATGGTCGTAGATCTACGAGTGCTCTGGAGTAATCGTAAAGTGCTTAAGAGCATCATAACGAAAGGCTGGGTTTCCTAAAGCACCAAGTTGAACGTTATTAGCACTTAAGTAGTACATAATCTCTATGGTGCATTTCCCAAAAGTATCATTATCTAAGTAGTTCATAAAAAAATTCATAAATTAACGAGAGCTTTGAACCTATCTTAAGTCTATTAAGTGAAACTTAAATGTATCTTTCTGGCATCTTTCACAGTTTATCACAGACATTGGGACATTTAATAAATTGTATTAATATATTTTGATCATTGGAAAGCTATTGTAAACTATTTCAGAGGATAAAAAAGTGTTGAAAAAATCACTATGAAATCAATAGGCAGTCTGTACATGTGATGTTATAAGACTAAATTTACAAAACACGTAATACAGTATAACGTTTTATTAGCCTTCTTTGATAAGCATAATTGTAATAATTGTATATAACCCAGATAGCAATAACTGTAATAATTGTAATAGAAAGATGGTCTGTTTTTATTAAACAGACCATTTAAGAAGACATATGTGAGTAACATATGTCACTAACAAAAGCCTTCATCAGCCAAAATCAAAGGACAATAGCATTGGAGTGTGGGCTGTGAAGGAGCATATCATTGGTTTAACCCATTGAATGAATGCGCCCCATTTCTTCAATCGATTCATGAACGAACGAGGATCAGTGTCTTATTAGGACCGATTGACAGAGGTGGCATGTCACTCATTTATTTCGGTAATCTCGAGACAAAGGGGCTGAATAAATTAAGAGTAAAAGTGACTAATGACACTACAATAACATCAGGATGTATAAAACCTGTAATTAGTTTTAGGCTATGTTGTCTTTTTGTATACCTTGATGGTCATGCACAGCAGTTCACAAAATGAAATGCTTTGTTGTAATTTGCAGGGAAAATGCTTATGACATTTAAACACTGATAAAGTCATGCTGATTTTAATAAAGTTAGATGCTGTTTAATAAAGTTTTAAATTAATTAGACTTGTTTCAATTGTGAACATCTCTTTGGCAGCTCGGCGAGAGGGAATGTGTTCTCTTGAACATGAGTCTCAAGACGCTTCACTCACGATTCACCTTCGTTTCAGCTTGAAAGCTGAAATGGTCGATACCGGGTTCCCATTCCCGACATATGCCACTGCTGTGTCTCCCGAGGGTGGGTGGCATGTCCAGAACGTAGAGAGTTTTAGGAGGTTTTACGGACAGCACATGCTCTCGTCCTCTTTCATTCTCTTACAGCGTCTTTGCCTGAGGAATGCGCTAGTGACATCCCCACCCCTCTTTTAGGGTGCTGGGTGATCTTGCTCGGTGGTTCTGTAGATGATGATGTTATTTCTTGTATGCGTCCGAGGGCGAGGTTCGGTCCCGCAGCTGGGGATTCAGCCGCATGCCTATCGTTAGAGGCAGATGAGCACTTTCTTGAATCCAGCGCTGAGTGACTGCACATTCTCATGTTGAGTGATAACCCCAGTTTCGCATGGGACAGAGACATACCATGCAAACCGGAGCGCTAACGTCTCAATAAATGAGACCTAAATGTGGGGCGGTACCGACCACTTCACAGCGTTTGGTTCCATTTTTCCCTGAGTTGCACCTCGAGCTCTTCAGAGGCAGAGCGCATGCCTACTTTGCCTGCCCTCGCGTTTCTGAAACCGCAGCCCTCATGGAGCCGGACCATGCTGAGCTCTCATCTAGCCGGTAGACTGTTTAAGTCTTATGCAGCTTCGGGGCTGACTCGTTTGGTCTTGCATGCAGTAGTGGCTTTTGCATACCTTTCAAGCTGACTCTGAATAGATGTGCAGGCATAGTCTTATCCCTGCGCTTTCATGGTTATGCACCACGTTTGCACTGCATAATGCCGTAGTTCTTAGCTCTGAGCAATGTGTCTCTGACTAAGATGTGCGATGGGGAGAAACCTAGCTTCCCAACGCACTGCATCGCATTTGGACTTGTTCGGAGATGCTGTCATGGTTTTCTCCACAGTCCTTCACCAACAGAAGCTGTGCAGGTTAGCGTCCTTGTACTGTGATGCCATGGGTTGCTTTCAGTTCCCAGCGGGAAATACCCTGGGCAGTATAGCGTTTATAAAGGAATCGGAACTCATGCCTTTCTCTCATGTATGACTCGCACTTCCCCCGTTATTTCTCCGGGGACGAGCCGATATTATAATACTTTCATGCATTGTTTAATAGCGTGGTCACATCAGCCGTGGTTATGCTGCTGGGCCTCCTTAATATGAGACCTCTCCAACACTGGTTTTATGTGCAGGTTCCGTGACACGTGTGGCGCACGGTCGCTGGCGTGTCCGGTAATGCAACATTGCATTTTAATGTTGATAAGCGGCAGCTATCAATATCCGCACCCACTCACGCATTACGAAATCACATGGCATGCATTAACGGTGGGTTCTAAATACGATCTTGTGTAGTTACACGCAATAGAGATCGTTCCTGCGTGCCATGCACAGAGAGGTTTATTCAGACATTATTTTCTCGTTCAAAATGCAGAAAAACACAGACCTTCTGGCCATTTTAAGTTTGTATCATTGAATGGGTTTGCATTCAAATGATCACGCAGAAACAAGCTCTCTCTCACATTCGCATGCTCTTAACTTGAAAGATGCATACTTTCTTGTACAGATTTTTCCCTCTTCAGAGGCCTTTCTTTGGAATTTGCCTACGAGGGGAAGGCCTTCTTATTTGTGCAAGGTCCTCCCTTTAAGGTTGTCCCTGGCACCTCGCACATTCACAAGATGTGGCGATGTGGTGCTCGCGCCCTCTATGAGTGGAGCTTGCATTTTTAAACGACCTAGTCAGCTGGCTATTCTAGCACAGCCGCATGTGCAGCTATGCGATCACAGGGACTTAATGCTCATTATAGCAGTTGGACAGACTCACACCAGTGCAGACCATTCTTGGGAATGGAGATCGATTCAGTTTCTATGACAGCACGTCTCACAAACGAGCATGTCCCTTCTAATATCCATTGCTTGAAAAGCTCAAGCTCGGGAGTCTGGCCTTTTTGAGACATTTTCATAGGGCTTTATTCTCATGGTCGCATCAGCCACCGTTACGCTACTGGGCCTCTTTAATATGAGACCCCTCCAACACTGGTTACGTGCACAGGTTCTGCGACACGTATGGCGCACGGTCGCTGGCGTGTCCGGTAACACAATGTTGCATTTTAACGTTCGGCCCATGGATGAGACTGTTGTTTCTATGTCCAGACGCATAGTTGTCCAAAACAGGCTGGGAAGCTGCGTGCGACGGACATCCAACCTCGGGCTCCTGGACAGGAGCGAGGCTGAAGTGGCACATACATTGCTTAGAACTGCTAGCTGCCATTCTGGCTCAGAAAACCTTTCAACCAGAACTGCAGAACAAGCACGTGCTGATCCGATCGGTCAATACGTCCATGATGGCATACATAAATCACCAGGGAGGTCACCAATCGCGTCCAATGATGTTTCTGTCATGACGCCTCCTGTGGTGTCAGAGACACATCAAGTCAGTTTGTGCGGTGCACGTTCCAGGTCACCTGAACTGCGGCGCGGACATGCTCTCGCATCAGGGGATTCTCCAGGGCAAATGGAGACTTCATCCCCAATCTGTTCACATGATATGGGAGATTTTCATCAAAGCAGAGGTGGACCTCTTTGCCTCTCAGGAGACCAGCCACTGTGCTCTATAATACTCTCTGTCACAGGCGCCGTTGGTGACGGACACCCTGGCCCACAAGAGGTCGTCTCTCCCAGGTGAAGGGCACAGTCTGGCACCCACACCCAGAATTGTGGAATCTGCATGTTTGGCAGCTGAACAGCTTCCGTGTGACTTAGATGGGTTGTCGCACACAGTTAACGACACCATTTCTCAAGCCAGAGCCCCCTCTACGAGGCGTCTGTATTCTCTCAAATGCGAGTTTTCACTGACTGGTGTTCGTCTCGCATTGAGGACCCAGTGCGTTGTGCTGTGGGAACAGTACTTAATTATTTGCAAGAGCGTTTGGATGCGGGTTTAACCCGCTCCACGCTTAAAGTGTATGTGTCTGCTATTGCGGCGCATCATCAGAGTGTTGACGGCTTTTCCCTGGGGAAACAAAGCCCTATCATTAAGTTTTTGCGAGGAGCTAGGTGGTTGAGGCTGTCTAGACCACAACTGGTTCCCACATGGGACCTCTCCAAGGTCCTGAACACACTCTCGGGCCCTCCCTTTGACCCATTAGAATCTGTGAGTTTACACGCGCTCTCGTTGAAGACCACTTTGCTTCTTGCCCTTGCTTCAGTGAAGTGCATGGGAGATTTACAGACTCTTTCCTTTGTCTGCTCCTATTTGGAATTTGGCCCAGGCTTTTCCAAAGCTGTTTTTAAGCCCAGACCGTGCTATGTGTCCAAAGTACTGACTACTCCTTTCAAGGCACAAGTCATTACTTTGCAAGCTTTTCCTCCTCCTCTGTCTGAAGAAGAGTGCTTGGCACTCACTCTGTGCCCAGTGCGTGCATTGCATATTTACAAAGAACGTACAGGTCCATTCAGACTGACCAGCTCTTTGTATGTTTTGGAGGTCGTTCCTAATGCTTGGTGGTCTCCAAACAGAGGCTCTCCTATTGGGACGTTGACACTATTGCTTTAGTTTACGACTCACAGGTTTGCACTGATTCCACTAGAGGAATAGCTTTCTCTTGGGCTTTGGTAAATGGTGTGTCCTGGTCGAACATCTGCCAGGCAGCAGGAAGGGCCTCTCCTAACATGTTTGCTATGTTTTATAACCTGCAAGTCCCTTCTATCTCTTCCAAGGTGCTCTCTGTGAAGCGGGACTAAGCTGGGCAAAGCTGTACTTTTGCTATTAGATATATTTCCTGCAACCTTTCTCTATGAGTGAAAATCTGGGAATTACAATTTTTTGTCAGCATCTGCTTAAGAGCATACGTTTCTGTATATTGCAATCTGTGACTCAACCTGTTGGTTTACTCTAGGCATTTTATTAAGTGCGTTTCCTTACAGGGTGCATCTTATGTGTTCTAAGCAGTCTTCTTTCGCCCCCTGCTGACTATACTGTAGTTGTTTGCTTTTGTTAGCTAATGTATTTGTGAGTGGTTTCATATAACTGGCTCTTATCTATTGTCCCTGTGTTTTTCCCCAGTGTTATGTGGAAATGTTTTTTCTGCTGCTTTACTACCAACTCTGTTATTAGGCACAGCCTAAATCAGTATTCTGGCGTGATGGTATAGGGACCCCTAGAATCAGCTCTGACGTAACAAGTGACCAACTTGAAAGGGAATGTCTAGGTTACTACTGTAACCCCAGTTCCCTGAAAGGAGGGAACGAGACGTTACACAAGTTGGCCATAATACTGATTTCCGCTGAAAAGTTTGAGCATCGTCTCGCCTCTTCAGGTTAAAGTCCTGAGGTATGATGAATTACAGGCTCCTAATCTACTTGCGACTATGCATGCAAAGTATGGGGGCGGAGCTCCAAACTTCATTTGCCAATGGAATAGCCGTGATGGTATAGTGTCAGAGTGAGATCGGGCATCAGCTCCGATGTAACATCTCGTTCCCTCCTTTCAGTGAACCGGGGTTACAATAGTTACCTAGACGTTTTCTATAATAAACACAATTTTCTTTTAATTTGTTAATAAAATGGAAAATAAGTAAAAAAAAAAAAAAAAAAAACTTTAAATGGTTCTTTAAATAGTTTCAGTTTTTTTGTATTTATTTTATATATATATATATATATATATATATATATATATATATATATATATATATATATATATAAAACTTAAGTGTTTAATATAGAAAATGACAATATTTTGAATGTACAGTATATTAGCTGGCTATCTTGAATGTATTTAACTATATTATATATAGTTCAACATTAGTATTGAACTATAGACCTATCTAAAAGTTAATAGATAATCTGGTTACAGTTCTAGACACTGTGCACTTGTAACCTTACTGCCATTATGCAGCATTCAATTTGTGACTGCCATGTAAACAGACTATAGAATATTTCGAACCAGCCATTGGAGGAAGGAAGATGAGGAGGAGGATGAATTTAGAACATTCAATTTAGAGTCCTGGTGACTGTAGTTACTCATTCATTTTGATGTTGAAAATGAAAAGAAATATAAAATAGGCTACATTTGGCTATTTTATAAAGAAAGTTTGAGTATGTCTGTTTTTTGTTTGTTTGTTTGTTTGTAGGCCCTACTATCTACTTAGATTACAATCTATTTAGGCTTATTATGCTTTTGGGAAACAAGGCCCTGTGCCATATCACAATTTTTATTTTGATTAACTGTACAGCCCTAAACTTATTTAGCATGTGTTAGCTCTCTGCCTTAGGCCTACTATTCATGTGATTTTACATATTGATTGTAAATTCAAGTTTTAATGAAATCTTTGTCTCAGTTCATAGGCTACCTTCAGAGTGGCCTTTGAGGACTGATAAGTGCAAACATCCATTGATGATTTTTTTTTTGGTGTTGTATGCATTCCTTGTTCCTTTGGCATTTCATGCTCTCCTCAGCATAGCCATATTTTAAGTTTCCTCTTCCAGTCAGCTGTCAGTGTAATGGCATCCCGGCATGTTGATGGAAGCAAGAGATGCAGGTAAATTTCTTGGGTGCCAATCTACCAGTGAGACATGCAGCACTTTTGTGTGCGCACGACATCAAAGCAAGATGCAGAGCCATGCATGTGCACTCACAAGACACCATAAATGTATAATGACTGTATAATAGCCTATCCATTTCAAATTCAAAATAATTTTGGATCTTTTATAACACTCAACCTTAGGAAAAATAAAAGCTTTTTCAAGGGACATATTCAACATTCAAGCATATTTCAAACATTGAAAGCCTTACTGTGAAAATAAAGCATATTCCAAACTTTAAAGACTCTGTATGAACCCAGTATATAGAACATACACTGATCAAAGTAGAGAATCAATGGCAACAAAGGGAAATGTTGGGTACTCATTCTAAATTAAAGCATATTGAACGTGACATAAATAAATGAATCAAAATACCATACCTTTTGCTGTTCCATAAGCGTAATCGCTTCCTCAGAGACCTCTCGATTTCTCAGGAAACTGAAAACATTGAAAACATATGTACTGTTCACCATCATGGGGCTGCAAAGTAGAGAACAGAAGCATTGCTCTTTACTAGGATAACCTTAAATAATTGGCTAGTGGGAAAGAAATATGAATGCAACTTTGGACAGAATATTTATGCTTTCTGTGTTTAATTTTACCAAACACTTACTTGTGTGATGGATTTTTATATTGTTATATATAGGCCTATTTTTAATGTACTTTTTTATACTTTAATATACCTACCATAATAAAGAAAATGCTTAACTTAGCTAAACAAATGTACTGTGCCAAGACCAAATTAACTTTGCACCTTATTTATAATAAATACAACAACAAAGGAATAACTTTAGCACCGATCAGAAATGTTTTTTTGCTTTATGTGTGAGAGCTCACTATTTCAATTTTTATTTTATTTTTAATTTTATTTATTTTTTATTTTTTTGTCAAACACTCATATTCAGCACCAGGAAATGAAAAAAAAAAAAAAATTATATATATTTAAAAAAAAAAAATGCTTAACTGTCCTTCACAGATCAGACAGTTGGCAAGCATTGACTGTGGATAAATTCCTGCAGTTTATCTGCATGCATTAATTTAACATTGCGCTTTCCTCATGGGTGCTCAAGCTTCTGAGTATCCATGGGCTTGGCACCTATGCCAGTCAGCGTAGAGTGAATCCATTAACATGCATGCGTGACTCACTGATAGCGAGGCGCCGATCAGTTTGGACACAGCTGGTCCACGCTGCACTAAGTAAACGTTCCTTTCACACAATCACACAAAGAAGAATGTGAAAGTTAAAGTGGAGATTGACTGAGCAGGGAGGAGAATTTACTTAAATATTTATCTGTTTCTCACTCACACCTATCATATCACTTCTGAAGACATGGATTAAACCGCTGGAGTCTTATGGATTACTTTTATGGTGACTTGTGTGATTTTTGGAGCTTCAGAATTTCGGCACCCATTCACTTGTATTGTATGGACCAAAAAAATGTTCATTTGAGTTCAGCAGATGAAAGAAAGTCATACACATCTGGGACGGCATAAGGGTGAGTAAATGATGAGAGAATTTTCATTTTTGGGTGAACAATTCCTTTAACACAGAAAAGGTTAGTAAGCGATTTTATGTTAACACACATGTTCTGTGTCTTTTTTTGTGGCTGTACTTTTGAAACAGTCAGTATTTTAACATTTACAAATTGGCCACATTCACTTCCATTGTAAGTGCCACACTGTGACTCAGATTTCTGCTTCTTTTTTTTTTTTTTAAGGAAAGAAAAGTCAAAATTATTTTTGTGATAATCAACATTATGAAACAAATGCTGTGGATTGAGCTTAGCTTGTATTAAACCTGGAATATTCCTTAAAATATAATTTTAAGCATTAATTAAGGGGGGGGGGGGGTTGCAATAATAAAAACTGTGCATGGAAATGTGTTTAATTATTATGAAAATAACATCACAATCCAAAACATTTTATTAAAATGTTATTACAAATTATCTAAAAACAGACTTTGTTTAAATTAAGAAAAGTATCATTTCTATTTTTGTTTCGAAGCCAATTATTCTAGTTTTGAGACAAAATATGAACCAGACATGTTTTTGACAGGTTTCCTGAGATTCACCCCAGTAGTTTTACACTATGCATTTATTGTATAGACTATTAGGATGTAGTACAGTAGGTAGATATTAAATAAAAAAACATAAAAATTTAAAATAAAAAAAAATAAAAAATCATCCCTGCATTATGGAAATGTAAGTGTGTCTGATAGGTGTTGCACTGAAAAAGCTATAGACCTTATTTACAGTAGTGCTATCTTTGAATGAAAATGGGGTTGTGAGGTATAGACTTACCATCTCTTCAGTGGCATGCACTGTATAAAGCTGCATAAAGCTCCTATAGATCCTATCTGATCATGTTGTGTGGAGTTTTTTGTCTACTGAATGTTCTTTGAAAGATATTTTTACATTGTTTTGTCCATGGAACGAACCAAAAACACTTTTAACTGCAGTAAAGCCTATTGAAGAGATGTCTATCCCTCACGTCCTCGTAGTCAAAGATAGCACTGCTGTGAATAAGGTCTATTGATGTTCATATTTGAACTCATATTTGATGGGCATGAGTGCTTAATCATTAATAAATTGTTCACCTCTTACAGCAGCTAGTCCATATGAAAAGCTTCTCTTCCCTCAAAGCAGACAGCAGTTTTGATATGATGTTTATGCATTTGTCTGTCTGAAAGTTTTGTACAATGCCTACATACTAAAATCTGATCAAGGAAATTGTACAAATGTACAGTAAAAATGACTTGTTCTGTATGTCTGAATAATAAAAAAATAATTCAATTGAGCGAAGGAATGAAAAGAGCTGAATAATGGAGAAGGAGAGTGTGAGGGGCAGTCTGGCCTGGATGAGTGACATTATGATGTTGTGTGACCTGAGAGGGCAAAATCCAAGTCTATATTTAGCTGTCTGTGATGCTGCCTGGTGAGAACGCTGCCAGGGCCACAAGCAAAGCCACCCGGCTATTTGCTGGTTCGAGGACCTCAAATGTTATATAATTCTGTCTTTTTGCTCTCTGCACGTGACCAAACACTTGCCTCAAGCTGTGCCTGTTTCTTATTGGCTAAATGAAGATGTGGATGGGGTTTATGATTTTGCCAAAGCATTTGTATTCCAGCTTCCCTGCTGGGCAAACAAAAAACAGCTTAAACCAGCCAAAACTGGTTTGATGATGGTTTATCTGGTCTTTCAGCCTGGCCAAGCTGGTCTTTAGCTTATCTATAGGTGGTCTCCCACCCTGACTAAGCCTGCCTTTAGGTGGACAAACTGCTCTCCCAGTTTGGTCAACCTGGTCTAGTTGGTCTACCAGCCAGGCCAAGCTGGTCTTCACCTAGTCTAGATGATCTTCCAGTCTTGCCAAACTGGTGTTCAGCTGGTCTAACTGGTCTGCCATTCTGGTCAAGCTGGCCTTCACCTGGTCTCACTGGTCTTCTAGACTTGCCAAACTGGTGTTCAGCTGGTCTAACTGGTATCCCAGACTGGCCAAGCTGGTCTTCACCTAGAATAGCCAAATTGGTCTGCATTTTATATAGCTGGTCTCCCACCTTGTCTAAGCTGGTCTTCAGGTGCTCTAACTGCTCTCCTTGTCTGGCCAACCTGGTCTAGCTGGTCTACAAACCTGGCCAAGGTGGTCTTCTGTTAATCTAGTTGATCTTCAAGCCAGGTGAAACTGGTCTTCACCTGGTCTAGCTGATCTCACAGACTTGCCAAACTGGTGTTCAGCTAGACTAACTGGTCTTCCAGTCTGACCGAGCTGATTTTCACCTGGTCTAGCTGGAATCCCAGCCTAGCTGAACTGTTCATCTCCTGGTCTAGCTGGTCTTCTAGACTTGCCAAGCTGCTCTTTAGAAAATCTAGCTGGTCTCCCACCCTGACTAAGCTAGTCTTCAGGTGGTCTAACTGGTCTCCCAGCCTGGCCAAGCTGGTTTTCACCTGGTCTAGCTGGACTCCCAGTCTGACAAACCTAGTCTAGCTGGTCTCTCAGCCTAGTCAAAGTGGTCTCCACCTGGTCTAGATGATCTGTTTCAGACTTGCCAAGCTGGTGTTCAGCTTGTCTTACTTGTCTCCAGTCCTAGCCTGTCATGGGAGGATTCATTCTGCTGATTGTTTCTGTGTGTCTACCTCATGTTGTTGCTGGTGTGGAGCCCAGCAATGCTCATTACCAGCCGCTGCTTGATTAGCTCGGCACCTGCACACTTTCTTCTCTCTCCCTTATAAGCATAATTCAGTATCGGAAAGAACCCATGCAAGTGGGCAGAGCTCAGTTGACCCGGGAGGAGAGGGATCGATGATGCACGCATGGTCTCTGCTTGTATTGTGGATCTGCTGGTCATATGTTATGTTTCTGCCCGTTTAAAGGACAGAGCCCACCAGAAGTCCAGAGGTTACTGGTGGGTGGATCTTCTCTACATAAACCCTCTTCATCTACTCTCCTCCCGGTACGGCTGCAGTGGGATACCCTTCATCATTCCTGTAATGCCCTGGGAGACTCTGGAGCTGAATCTAATCTCATCGATGCATCCCTGGTCAAATCTCTCAAGATTCCAACATCCACACTCGAGCACAAGATTCCAGTTAATACCCTCTGTAACACTCAACTCACCGAAATCACCCAGGTCACCACCACCATCAGACTCATCGTTTCCGGTAACTACACTGAACTCACCACTTTCTATGTCATTGACTCTCCCCTGGATCCAGTTGTCTTAGGCCACTCCTGGTTATCCTCACACAATCCCCACATCGACTGGTCCAGAAACAAAATATTGGCTTGGAGCACTTACAGTCATTCTGCTTGTCTTTTGTCCGCTCCTTCCCCTGTGTCTTGTTCTGTGTTGCAGGATGAGCCAGTGGATGTTTCCCATGTTCCTGTGGAGTACCATGACCTGAGAGAGGTGTTCAGTAAGTTCCGTGCTGCTTCTCTTCCTCCGCATCGTCCCTACGATTGCGCTACTGAGCTTAAGTCAGGTACGTGTCCCCCTAAGGGTGGTTTATACTCGCTCTCAGCTCCTGAGAGGGAGGCCATGGAGAAATACATTTCCGATTCTCTGGCAGCTAAGATCATTAGGCCCTCTTTTTCCCCTGCTGGCACGGTGTTCTTTTTCGTGGATAAGAGGGATGGTTCCCTTCATCCTTGTATTGACTATCGTAAGCTGAACGACATCATGGTGAAGAACACTTACCCTTTGCCATTGATGTCTTCGGCGTTCGAGCGTCTGCAGGGAGCCAACTTTTTCACGAAATTGGATCTCTGCAACGCCTATCATTTGATCCACATAAGGGAGGGCGATGAGTGGAAGACTGCTTTCAACACCCCTAGGAGGCATTTTGAATACTTGGTTATGCCTTTTGGTCTAGCCAACGCCCCCGCAGTCCTCCAGGCTCTCGTTAATGACGTGCTGAGATTTGTGGTTGATCAGTTTATTTTTGTCTACCTGGATGACATTTAGATTTTTTCCCATTCTCTCCAGGAACATGTTCAGCACATCAGACAAGTGCTCCAATGGCTGCTAGAGAATGGGCTGAATGTCAAGGCTGAGAAGTGCGAGTGACACAAAACCAAAGGTATAATTTTTTCCCCATATTTTCCTTTTTGTTGGAGAGTGGGTGGTAATTTAAAGTCCCCATCAACAGGATAAATGACGGAATAAAAAGACATCTCTCCTACATTTGCACAACAAATTGGCTCAGATGTTTTGACTGATCAAACAGATGCTTTGTACTTGATTAGGAGACATGAAGCTGAACAGAAGACCATTGGCACTTCTGTTTTCATAACATAGCAAAGGCTTTTGTTGTTTGGCATGAGTCTAAAGTAATATTTTCAGCAGAATAAGCTCCAGTGTGGCAGATGCTGGATTAAATTAATTAAATAAATGACTCGATGGGCGGTGTGATATGGAAAAAGATTTAGGGAGATTTATTTAAGACGTATATTCATGCTTGTGTTTAGCTTCCAATGACAAATACATTTAAGAAAAAAAGGAGACTTTTCATATCATAAAGGAGACCTATTCACTGAAGCACACACTGTTTATCATTATAAGAGGCCTCTAGTGTTTGATGCCAGTGGATGATTTAAAGTAAAAAAAATAAATAAATAAATAAATTAAATAAAATATTAAAAAAAACAAAAAACAACATAAATTGGTTAATGAGTAGTTACCATAAAATATACGTATTATATATATATATATATATATATATATATATATATATATATATATATATATATATTTAAAAAGACAATACATGTATAATGTTGTATAAATTAAATTTTTTTAGATGTAAAAAGCATGATTTTTCCATATAATTAATGGTTAAAATTTATATTATGTTTAACAAGAGAGTACATTATTGTTAAAATTACTGTAAAAAACAGCAATTTGGCATTCCTAGAATTTCCTGCAAGACCCAGTACATTACATTATATTTTATGGGAATAGTTATGTTTCTTTTTATTTTTAATATCAGTTATGTATTTTGGGGTGTTCTGTGTTATATTTGATGTAGTTTAGTTCATGTTTACTGCATTATTTTAATTTCACATGTGTTACCCTGATGATGTTTAGTGTTTGTGTGAGTGACACTGACTCAAATGTCTCTACATGTTTATTGGTCATTGCTCCTGGAATGGGCTACTACTGATGAACTTAATTTCATCATGTGCCCTTCTGTAATTACTACGGTGAATAACAATACATTATAAAGTGAAAAGCAGATTTTTACTGTTTCAGATGGTTAATATATTATGTTTATCATTTAATATAAACGATGGTACTGCACCGTAAAATACACCATAAAAACAACAGTTTTGAACTGTAACATTTACAGGTTGTTCTGTAAAGTTGTTTACATTTTTATTGTATTTTTTACATAATTATTCTGGCAACCACAGCTGCCAGTTTGTTTTGTAAAAACAACAGTATTTATTTTTATTTTCTTTACCACAAGTAATAAAATCACTGTGCTTTAAAAAGTGGATATGTGCAGCTGTTAGTAAATTTACTGTCAAAGGAGCCCTTTCTACATAACCTGACCTTTTAAAATTATTTTCATCAGTGTAACTCAATGATTGATTTAATCATATTAAATATGACTTTCAATCAATTAACATTTTTAATCAAAATAATCACAAATAATTACAATATATTGTTTATTTCCATATTACTAAAACTTAAGAATATCATTGTCATTCAGTCCACAGCAATACATTTTGCAATTAAATTCGTCAAACTGTCTGAGAAATATTTATTATAAGTGCTTAACCAAGAACGCTTCAATGTACACGTGTCACTGATGGATGTCTCACTTCGGTTGCGTCGCATCATAAACTGAGCATTCTTGGGTCGCTGTGTCAATTTAAACAGCTTGAAACTTAGAAAAGCACTTCTCTATATCCCTACATTCGGATTTGCACTTTGTCTAGTTGTGTTTGAATGCAAGAACACATTCTCATCTTGTACTTTCGCAAGTACAGTTTGTTACTGGGAACATGAAGGGAAAATTTGCCAAGTCACATAAAGATGTTATGTATAGATGGGTACAATGCATGCTTTAAAAGAGCAGAGATTGTGAAGTAGCATGACTGAAGAACTGATTGGATTTTGTGATCAGTATATTCATAATGTTCAGTCAATCATAGGATGGATCATGACCTTCTAAATCTCCAACCAGTGTATTAGGAATTAACATGAGACGTTGCATCGCATTACATCATATGATGTTATATTGAAGATGATGAAATTATGTCTGGCTTAATTTTAGGAAAGAAACTGACATGGTCAATCCCAAAAGCACAGTAAATTGGTCTGTAACAACTGTAGTCATGGTGTAGGGTGCACTATTAGCTTCATCTGAGCATGGGCACACAAAACCAGAGACCTCTTCCAATTTTTGTTGGACTGTGGCTGTCTCATTTCACTCTCTTGTTCCCTATGTTGTGAATCAGTAGCTATATCATGACCACAATTCCGAGCACTAGCAAGGGTGCTGATTCACTGAATATTGGGCTCTGATAAAATCAATCATCTGCAATATATTTCTGAGGTTGCACATTAAAATGTACAGGTTCAGTGGATATTCAGGGCTTAGCCCTGTGTATACATATAGGGCCATCCTTTGATGAAATATTGGAATATAATACATTTCATAATAAAAGTTTAAATGTTCCTTCTGTTGGGTGGCATTTATAGAGTAAATCTTCAATTAGTACTGAAAGTGAAACTAAAATGTCCCACTAACGTTTGACTCAGTTTCATATATGCTCAAAGATCAAAAGTTGCATGCTTTTAACAATATGTACTTTAAAATGTGATTTAAAAAATTACAATAATTTGTCCCTTTTGGCATTCCGTACTTCAGTGCACACTGTCTACAACTAACAGTTTAATTGTATATTTAGAGCCCAAGCATTTTCACCAGTAGTCACCAATATTTGGTACATATATAGTTCTCATCAAGCCGGACACCTTTCATGATTACAGTCATTAGCTCTGCCCACCAGGAAGTCACCATTTTGGATTTTTTGAAAATGGCATACTCTGAACTTTTAAATACTCCTCCTAGCAGTGGTTCTCAAACTGTGGTACAGTTGGTATGCAGAACAACCCAGGATATTTACATTAAAAAAATACAAATATAAATTTTATTCAAATGTTTTCCATGTTTTATTTCATGTATGATTACAATTGTAATATATCTTTAAGATAGCCCACCTTTTTCTTTTTTTACATCGGCAGTGCAGGATGTGAATAGGTAACATTCTCGTTGCGCATGGCTGCGCTGATGTCTCTGTGTGCACACCACAATATTATTTGGATGCGACTGAGGAGAGATATCATTCAGTTTCATTTACAATTTCTCAGACTTCCTTAGTTTATGATCTTAAATAGTGCTTTTGACTCAAAGACATTGGGTTATATTTGGCTGTATTTTGTTTTTGATTTCACTGGAAGATTGCTCGGAAGAAGGACAGAGAAATGGAGTGTGCATCTGACAGCTGTGCGCAAGGCAGCACTATGTGATGAACATTACCGCTATGTCACCTATGCTGACCGAGTCTGCCTATGACTAGAGGGAAGGAAAATACTTAGTTTGACAAGTTTTAAAGTTAGCGACTGGTAAGTGCATGATTCAGTGTAAAATGAACCTCAGATAGCTTACTGCAGCTGCTGTTTTCATAGATCACATGCATATTATCACATATTTTTAAGTGTGATGCTAGCTGCATAATTTTAGGGGGGATGATATGAAAAACAGGGTCTAGCAATGCCTAAGCTCCAAATTTCTAAATATATATAGTAGTCTGTTTGAACTGGATTGCAAAACTTCTAAATGTTAATATTGTATGTTTGATTTTAGAAACAAACACTTGATGATTGTGTAAACTACAGGAATACTGATATTAATCAAATATGGCATAGTGTATGTTGCTCACAATCCTTAAGACTATGCTAAAAATGTATATCTGCCAAATGCTGAAAAAATATGTGAGTGAACATTGGTGGTGATTAGGTGGTAACTTGAATGTTCTGATTTGATCGAAGGTGGCACTTGGCCTAAAACATTTGAGAAGCACTGTCCTAGGGGATTTATGTCGCCACATTTAGACAGCATTATGCCAAGACATTGAAGATGCTAAATTACTAACAGATTTTTGGTATATCAAACCATGTTGCCATGGCGAGACAATAAATTAATGGCAAAAACTGGGAAACAGGAAGTGTCTCATATCTTCTGCATGCATTGTGTGATTTATGATCAAAATGTAACTGCATGTTTGGTCTTGGGGGCTGATCACATTGATGTGGCTTTTGTGGGTCCCGGTCATAGCGCCACCAACAGACTTTGAAATAGTCCTCTTAATTTTACCCATATCGCTTCAAACTTGTTTAGAATAAAGTTAGGACACCGCTGATGTAAAATTGTGAAGGGATTCTTGATATCTTTAAAAGTGTTGTCATGGCAACGTATCATTTTACATGATGCTGTAGTGTATTCGGGTGTATTTGATATGTTTAATAACACTTATTACATGAATGTGGCAATGGTGGGTCATGGGACCTCCAGCTGGCAACAATATATGTTCAAGGGTATTCCAAAACTTGCCTTAATTACACATTTATGTAAAGGAATAGTTCACCCAAAAATGAAACTTTGCTGATAATTTACTCACCCTCAGGCCATCCAAGATGTATCTGAGTTTCTTTCTTCATCTAAACAGGATTGAAGACTTTTAGGATTTCATTTCAGGCCTCCTCCTTTAAACAATGCAAGTGAATGTACTCCATTTTTTGACGGTCCAAAATGCATATTTAGGGTGCCTCAAAATAATCCACACGACTCCAGTCGACAAATAAAGTTCTTCTGAATGCAAACGATTGATTATTTTGAGAAACAAAACAATACTTATATACTTTTTAACTACAAATGTTTGCTTCCTTACATCTCTGTGACATGCGCTCATGAGAGGGATGATGTAAGCTCCTTGGTAAGGTCACGCGTCACATGGAGGAGGAGTCAGGAAGTACGTCATTGTTTACAAGAGAAACTTGTGCCATTCACAAACCAAAACAGTCCAAAAAAATTCAAAACAATATAAATAATAATAATAATAATAAAAAAACAAAAAAATAAATAAAAAAAAAAAACAATGTAAACAGTGATGCTCTTCCTGACTCCACCTCCACGTGATGCGTGACCTTACCAGCTTACATCATGTTTCAGTTTCTTCATTTTACATAACGAGGAATATTCCTAATAGATAAATACTCTAAGGAGAATTTAAACCTTTATGGAGTGTTTTAACTTTTTTTTTCAGAATAAAGTCTTAACCAGTTAATAACCTTAATCGCTAATGTGGATATAAATGTGGTCATCATTAAGAGATTGAAAGACAAGCTCTGACATTAAATCCCTTCAGGTCAGGAATTAAACATCACACTCAGGTTAATACATGAGAATCACGTGTGAATCATTGATACATTAACATAGACATTTCAAGAAGCTGAAAGTGTATATGATGTTGAATCTTAATTAATGTTACACTTGACAAGCTCCAGACGCTCACAATATACAGAGACCGCAAACAGAGTCGTGACCACGCACATCCGATCTGAAATCACACCATGCGCATTTTCATTCATAAGGTTTACACTTTTGAAATATTGGCTGCACAGATTCATAAATTCGTTGTAATTTTGGATATGTTTATTTAAAATGTCGCTTTATCCTTTTGCTTTTTGGATAATCAGTCATACGGATATTTTTTTTATATTATTCGGATGAATCTGTTATTCGTTTTGAAGTCATTATTTGTGCTTTTCTGAATAAGGTATTCGGCTTCGGGCACATCCCTAGTAAGCGAGTGCAGTCCAATGGGATGCTAGTCAGCAAGTCCATGAGTGTGCATGAGTGATAAAAGTGTGCATTTGGGACAGACTTGAAGACTTCAATCCGATAACGGCATTTTACGTTTATCATATGCATGCAGTTTCACAAATTATTATTTGAAAAGTCATAAGATTGATAGATAGGGTAAAGGAACACACATTGCACTAACTCTTGGATATTTATTTTTATTAAATAATTCCAAGCAACACACTGACAATAAAGCACTAGACATTTTAATCATAACCCTCTGAAAAATCAAAGTGCACATATAACAACAACAAAATCCCATCGTTTTAAATATTTAGAGAACAAATAAACATTTCTGGACACATGGATGGTTACAGGCAGGTTCTTAGAACACAGTCAAATGAATAGAAAGAACATACGTCTTACACACCGCTGCAGATTGCAAAACATATTAAACGCACACAGCCACACTTCTTCAGGTATAAATATCACTGTTAGACCGAACATAGCTATACATAAATATAATGGATCGCACGAGCTACAGCTGAGTGCAGGGAAGTTTTCTCTCCTGTCTTGATATTTTGGAGACTCACAATAAATTCTAAAAATCCTCTTTGAAATAACGATAACAAATATTTAGTGTTAGATTACTTTTATGACTGTTAAACTTCTCCAAGAAAAACGATTCAGTAAAAACTGAATAGGAGTAATTCCACATTGCTGGAAAACTGAATAAAACTGAAGTTTTGAACCAGTTATACACATCAGACTGGTCGATTGTATTGGTCGAGAGGATCAGCAGCGGGGACTGTTGGGCAGTAGTCCGCTATGGAGCCCGCACTGATACAGGCTCAGCCGAAGGGCACATTGAGGGTGCAAAGGGGGCGCTTGCGAGCACCCTTCTGAGCGCTAAAATGGGACACCCTACGGTCCTGTGGACTTCGTGGGAACGTGCAAATGAAGGCCACGAGACCAGATGAAGAGTGCCATTTGGGACAGGCCAATGACAGGTTATAATGCTCTTCTTCATCATTTCATCCTACCTGTACATTGCTGCTGCCATGATCAATAGAAAATTTACACAAGTATCTCTTTTAAATAAAATTAGGTTTACGACCTGCTTAACAGTGATTGCATTTGCTTAAGATTGCGGATTGTTAGTAAATAAGATGCAGATTTTTGCGCTGTAATACCACATGCAAAAAGGGCTTAAAGGTGCACTCAGTAACTTTTTGTTTGTGTCATTTTGGACTTACAGTGACACCTAGTGGTGTGGATACAGCATCATTCAAAATCAATAGTTTTCAGTTACAGATGCCATTGTAGAAATTCACTATTCACAGTCAGTCATGATTAATTTAATCCAAGAGTGAAAGTGTCCAATAACAAGTAACCGTAATGCGATTAGTATTCAACTGGTCATGTGATTCTAAAAACAGCAGCCCCCATGAGGGAGTATAAAGGTAAATTAGTAGCAAAATTCAAGAGCTAGCCTATTTGGATTTGAGAACTTGTACAATAAATATTTGTACTCGTAAGTTGAAACTTGCACTTACAGCATCAATGTGAAAACTTGTAAAATAAAAGTTTGAAGTTGAATGTTGCAATCTGCACTCACAAACAATAATTCAAAGCTTGTGTTTTGAATTCACAATTGCAGTCAAGTAGTCACAAATGTATAAAATGACATTCACATAAATACAACTACAGACAGTTTTCCAGACATGACATTAGCCCTGTCATAGCACTGACTTAAAATCTTGTCAAGGCTGAGGCCACCATTAGTTAGCTAACTAGATAACAGCGGTGTAGCTAGATCCTGGCTGATAAGGCTGAAGCCCAGGATCTTTTGTTAATAGCCCTGAAAAGAAAGGCTTAATGTTCATTACATCAGGGTACAAAAGCAACAAGGCAGGCTGCAGTTCTGGCTTCAAATGTAAATTAATTCCGATCTCTGAGCCCAACCATTAATTGACAGTTTGTACTTTGACTTTTTCCTGCTGTTCGTGCTCAAGTTCATCAGACAAATCGTTACGAACGCCTCAAGTGGGAGCTTTCTATTTTCTAACACTTTTCTGTATCAGAGGCACTGAGGTTTTATTATGCAAGCCTTATTTCTAAATATATAATCTATAAGCCTCATTTCTAATCTTCATTTGTTTTTAACAGTCCACACACCAAACGCAAAACGCAACTCAAAATAGCAGAACAAGGAGCTATAAGCCTAAATAGCACAACACAAAGGTTTTAAAATGATAAATCTCACATTAAAGTCAAACAAAAATGATCAAACTGTCACTGCCTGTATATACGCACTGCCTGGACTGGTTCACATTTCCATGTCATATGCGTGGAGTTAAACTGATGCGTTTAAATATCCTCTTTGGGGTGCCTTGATTTTTAAATGGTTTAAAATCAAATGACATTGAACATGTCAAATTATTGTACTTAAGTCTGCACACCAGAGCAAAGGGGGAAAAAACACTGTCTTACCGTTTATCAAGCGTTGACACTTTGCTTTGTTAAAAACAACCTGGAATCATGAAACCCAATGCAGGTGTTTCGAAATGCATTTTTAAAAAATAAAGTTATTTTTAACTTTACTCAGTGATCCCACGATGGCATTTTATTGCCATGTAAAAAATAAAGCACTAGACATTTTAATCATAACCCTCTGAAAAATCAAAGTGCACATATAACAAAATCCCATCGTTTTAAATATTTAGAGAACAAATAAACATTTCTGGACACATGGATGGTTATGCGAATGCGCTTCTCCCTTAGCGGGGCCAGGGCAGCCTCTGCGACTTTGGTAAAGATGTGAGGAGACAGGGCAGACCGAAGGGGAGGACCTTGTACTGCTATGCTCGTTCCTCGAAGGCAAACCGAAGAAAGGGTCTGTGTAGAGGAAGGATCAATACGTGAAAGAACGTGTCCTTCAGGTCGATGACCGCGAACCAATCCTGATGTTTTACAGACACTTCTGCATCAACATCTTGAACGGAAGCCTGTGTAAGGCTCTGTTCAAGGCACGCAGATCCAGGATTGGATGCAGCCCCTCCCTCTCTCTTAGGCACATTAAAATAAGGGCTGTAAAAGCCCTTGTGCGACTCAGCTAAGGGGACGGGTTCTATCACTCCCTTCGCCAGAAGGGTGGCGACCTCCGCCCGAAGGACCGAGGCATCCTTGACTCGCACTGCAGTGGAGAGGACGCCAGTGAACCTGGGTGACTGTCTGGCGAACTGGATCACGTAGCCGAGCTGGATCATCCTGATGATCCATTGCGACGGGTTGGAAAGCGCTAACCAGGCTTCCAGCCTTGGTGCTAATGGCACTAGGGGGACGATTGGATTTATCATTCCCGGGGCAAGGCAGAGCAGATGCCCCACCGTGAGGATCGTCCAGGGAAGGCGTGCTGCTCCACGAGCCTGCAATGGTAACCGGTGGCTGGGGTGGGCGGCCCCAAGAACGGTGGCGGTGCCACCTTCCTGTGGGAGGATCTTCTTCTCAAAGACTGGTGTACGGGCTCTGATGGTGGGTGAGCCTGGCAAGAGGCAGACGGGACACTGGAGTCCTATAGGTGGCCGAGCCGTGCCACGGCAGGATGTGTTTGATGGCCTCCGCATTGCTTTTTCACTGTCGAGAACTGGTGGGTGAAATCTTCATCAGTGTCGCCAAAGAGCCCCCCTTGGGAGATGGGCGCATCAAGAAAACTGACCTTCTCGGCGTGTCACACATCTCCGCAAGGTTGAGTCACAGCTGCTGCTCTTGGACCACCAAGGTGGACATCGTCCAGCCCAGGGCGCGCGCCGTGACTTTTGTTGCTCGTAGAGCAAGGTCAGTCGTGGTACACAGTTCCTGCATAAGCCCTGGGTTGGTCCTACCCTCATGCAGATCTTTGAGCGCCTTGGCCTGGTGGACATGCAGGATGGCCATGGCGTGCAGGGCGGAAATGGCCTGACTCGCGGCGGTGTAAGCCTTCGCCATGAGTGATGAAGGAAACGTACACACCTTGGAAGGGATCCTTGGTCGATTCCTCCATGTGGCTGCGCCCTGCGGGCATAAATGCACCGCAATGGCACGCTCTACCTGGGAAAGCTCAACATATTCCTTAGCCCCTCCGCTGTCGAGGGTAGTTAGGGTGGACGAGCCGGCTAAGCATGTACGGGCAGAGAAAGTTGCCTTCCACGACTTCGCGAGCTCCTCGTGCACTTCCGGGAAGAAGGGAACTGGGGCGGGGCGCGGCCGTGAGTCACGCTCCGAGCCCAGAAACAAATCATCTAGCTGCAAGCGCTCAGGGCAGGGCAGAGGGTTCCGCCCGATGTTCGCAGCCGCCCGGTCAAGCACGGCTGCCAACTCAGCATTAGCCTCATCCTGAGCTCTACCGCACGAGAGCGGGAGCTCAGAAGATTCGTCTGCTTCCGAAAGCAGAATCCCACCCTCCGATGCTGCATCCGATGACTCATCCTCGTCACGAGCCCCGAACGAGATATTAAATCCGCCCTGAGGCGGACCGCCTACCTCGCTCAGGAACTCTACCGGGCAGAACGAATGGATGGAAAAAACAGATGGAAACACCTTGTTGATGAGAGAGATCAACAGAGAATGGCCAGACTGGTTCTAAATGACAAAGTCTACGGTAACTCAGATAACCGTTCTGTACAATTGTGATGAGAAGAAACTCATCTCAGAATGATATTCTGAGATGCGGGTTGGTGCTGTTTTTGTGGCATGAGGGGGACCTACAAAATATTAGGCAGGTGATTTTAATGATGTGGCTGATCGGTGTATTTACTTATTAAACACAGCCTTTTGCGATTCACAGCGTTATCGCACGTCTTCAAGTGGCTTTGAATAAAATGCATGAGTCATATGAACTACTTTGTGTTTTTATGGTTCTTTATGTCATTTTTGGAGCTTGACAGTAATGAACATGACTAACACAGTATTGGATTTGGATCAGGCTTGTTGGACCGATACCCAATCTATCTAAAAACATTTAATGTATTCCATCAATAAATATGATATGTAAAAATTGCCTGTAATACACACAGGCAATTTTTTGACATCATATTTATCGATAGAATACATGAAATTTTTACATTTTTAAAAGCTAAAATGTGACCAAAGTGATGAAAACCTACTGATAAAAAGCATTAACTGAGAGAGAATTTCTTTCATTTTTAAGTAAAATGGACAAAACATCATGGTTACTTGCGTAACCTCCGTTCCCTGATGGAGGGAACGAGACGTTGTGTCGATATAGTGACACTAGGGGTCACTCTTGGGAGCCTGAGATACCTCTGGTCTTTGATAAAAGGCCAATGAAAATTGGTGAGTGGTATTTGCATGCCACTCCCCCGAACATACGGGTATAAAAGGAGCTGGTATGCAACCATTCATTCATGTTTTATGCTGAGGAGCCGAGACAAGGTTTGGCCATTTCAGCGGGTAGTTCAGCATTGTGGCAGGAGGGACACAACGTCTCATTCCCTCCATCAGGGAACGGAGGTTACGCAAGTAACCATGACATTCCCTGTCTGTCACTCACTCGACATTGTGTCGATGTAGCTACACTAGGGGTCCCTATACAAAACGCAGCAACTGGCTGAACTGTGTTACGTGAACTGGCAGTGTGTGATGGGCAGACAACTGTGCCTTGTAATCAGCGCTCCAGGCCGACACGTAACCTCCCCCAACAGAGTTATGAGTGTCGAATGGCCCTTTGGGGACAAGTCAACTACCCAAAAGATAGAGACAGGCTAGCCCAGTCGTGGCCTCTTTTCCCCTTCTTTTTTTTCACTCCCTAAAAAAAAGGGGATTATCCAACTGGGCCAACATCTTGTCCAGAGAGAGGAGGGGATATTTAAGTGGAAAATACATCACATGGTCTTGTCAATCATGTGGAGAAGTCTCATGGTAGATCCTACCCAACGGGGGAGGAGATACTACAAACATGGAGACTGTGGCAGAGGGGGCTCTGCCCAAGGAAGACGCAGTTTGACAACAGGGAAATGAATTAGCGGAAGATATACATCGCATGGGGTTACCTTACAGGGAACCGCCACATGCGGAGCACCTACCCCAGAACAGGGCTCTTAGTTAGCATGTGTACTGGGCCGCCAGCGAGTCTCTCCGAACACTCGACTGCCACAGGGCTCGGAGGAAGTCAACCAGGGAACATAGTTTGTGAATACTACTGGGAATTAATGGCGCATGTCTTCAGCTCAGAGGAGGTGCAAGCGATAAACCCGGCCGGCTATCCTGGGCGTATCCGCTTGTATTGCGTGCCACTAGCCGGGACAAAACCAGTTCCACCTGGAGGTTGTAGAAGCTCACAAGGTGTTGGTTGTTGCCCAGCCCACTGCTCTGCAAATGTCTGTTAGAGAGGCACCCCTGGCCAGGGCCCAGGAGGCCGCTACACCCCTGGTAGAATGGGCTCGTAGCCCTACCAGGGGCGGCATGTCCTGGGCGAGATATGCCATAGCTATTGCGTCAATGAGCCAGTGGGCGATCCTCTGCTTGGAGACAGCGCTTCCTTTCCGCTGTGCACCAAAGCAGACAAAGAGCTGCTCAGAGATCCTAAAGCTCTGCGTCCAAATAGATGCGTAAAGCGCGCACCGGACACAGCAACGACAGGGCTGGGTCTGCCTCCTCCTGGGGCAGCGCTCACAGGATCACAACCTGGTCCCTAAAAGGGGTCGTGGGAACCTTGGGCACACAGCCTGGTCAGGGTCTCAAGATCACGTTAGAGTAGCCCGGACCGAACTCCAGGCACGTTTTGCTGACAGAGAACGCATGCAGGTCTCCTACCCTCTTGATGGAAGTGAGCGCAGTCAGGAGGGCAGTCTTCAAGGAGAGTGCCTTAAGCTCAGCTGACTGCAAAGGATCAAAGGGGGCTCTCTGTTGACCCTGAAGAACTACAGAGAGGTCCCATGAGGGAATGAGGCACAGTCTAGAGGGGTTCAGCCTCCTGGCTCCACTCAGGAAACTGATGATCAGGTCGTGCTTCCCTAAGGACTTACCATCCACTGTGTTGTGGTGTGCTGCTATAGCAGCAACGTACACCTTCAAGGTGGAAGGGGACAGCCGCCCTTCCAACCTCTCCTGCAGGAAGGAAAGCATCGATCTGACTGCGCATCTCTGGGGGTCTTCCTGTCAGGAAGAACACCACTTAGCGAACAGACGCCACTTAAAGGCATACAGGCGCCTCGTAGAGGGGGCCCTAGCCTGAGTGACTGTGTCCACAGCGGATGGTAGACCGCTTAGGTCATCCACGTCCCGTCCAGGGGCCAGACACAGAGATTCCAGAGGTCTGGTCGTGGGTGCCAGAAGGTGCCCCGTCCCTGAGAAAGAAGGTCCTTCCTCAGGGGAATTCGCCAGGGGGGGCTGTCGCGAGGAGTGTGAGGTCCGAGAACCATGTCTGGGTGGGTCATTAGGGTGCTACCAGGATGACCTGCTCCTCGTCCTCCCTGATCTTGCACAGAGTCTGTGCAAGCAGGCTCACTGGGGGAAACGCATATTTGCGCAGGCCAGAGGGCCAGCTGTGTGCCAGTGCGTCTATGCTGAAAGGTGCCTTGGTCAGGGCGTACCAGAGCAGGCAGTGGGAGGATTCTTGGGAGGCGAGCAGGTCTACCTGTGCCTGTCCGAATTGACTCCAGATCAGCTGGACCACCTGAGGGTGGAGTCTTCACTCTCCCCTGAGGGTAACCTGCTATGACAGCGCGTCTGCTGCAGTGTTGAGGTTGCCCGGGATGTGAGTGGCTCACAGTGACTTGAGGTGCTGCTGACTCCAGAGGAGATGACGGTGGGCAAGTTATGACATACAACGAGAGCACAGACCGCCTTGGTGGGTGACATATGCTACCGTTGCTGTGTTGTCTGTCCGAACTTGCCCTGGATCAATGGCCGGAACCTCCGCAGGGTGAGCAGAATTGCCAGCAACTCGAGGCAGTTGATGTGCCAATGCAGCCGTGGGCCTGTCCATAAGCCAGTGGCTGCGTGCCCATTGCAAACAGCGCTCCAGCCCGTTTGGAGGTGTCTGTCGTGACCACGATTCACCTGGATACCTGCTCTGTGGGAACGTCTGTCCGTAGAAACGTGAGGTCGGTCCAAGGGCTGAAGAGTCAGTGACAGACCGGCGTGATGACCACACGATGTGTCCTGTGGTGCCATGCCCATCTTGGGACTCGAGTCTGAAGCCATTGCTGAAGCGGTCTTATATGCATCAACCCGAGTGGGGTGGCCACTGCTGAGGATACCATATGCCCCAGGAGCCTCTGAAAGAGTTTCAGTGGAACCGCTGTTTTCTGTTTGAACGCCTTCAAACAGGTCAGCACCGACTGTGCGCGCTCGTTCGTGAGGCACACCATCAACAAGACTGAGTCCAACTCCAAACCGAGAAAAGAGATGCTCTGAACCGGGAGGAGCTTGCTCTTTTCCCAGTTGACCCAAAGCCCTAGTCGGCTGAGGTGCGAGAGCACCAGGTCCCTGTGTGCACACCACACATCCCGAGAGCGAGCTAGGATTAGCCAACCATCAGGATTGTTGAGGATGCAAATGCCCACTTCCCTTAGCGGGGCAAGGGCTGCCTCTGCGACCTTCGTGAAGACACAAGGGGACAAGGACAGGCCGAAAGGGAGGACCTTGTACTGATACACCTGACCCTTGAATGCAAACCACAGGAAGGGTCTGTGTCGAGGTAGAATAGAGATGTGAAATTACGCATCCTTCAGGTCTACCACCACGAACCAATCTTGATGCCGGACACTCGCCAGAATGCGTTTTTGCATCAGCATCTTGAACGGGAGGCTGTGTAAAGCCCGGTTCAGTACTCGCAGGTCCAAGATTGGCTGCAACTCACCGCCTTTTTTCGGTACGATGAAGTAAGGGCTGTAAAACCCCTTCATCATCTCGGCCAGAGGGACAGGTTCTATCACACCCTTCCGTAGGAGGGTGGCGATCTCCGCGCGCAAGGTAGCAGCGTTTTCGTCCTTCACCAAGGTGAAGTGGTTACCGCTGAACCTGGGTGGACGCCTGACAAAATGAATCGCGTAGCCAAGTCAGATGGTACGGACCAGCCATCGCGATGGATTGGAAAGCACAAGCCACACATCCAAGTTCCACACGAGGGGGACCAAAGAGACAACATCGTCAGATGTACCGGCAGATGGGGCCTCGTGGCGGGGCGGAGCTCAAGGTGCCACACCAAGTTGTGGCCGTGCTGGGTTTAGGGACATCAAAGCACTTACCTGGCTCCTTGTGACCACCCCCGGAACAGCCTGGGACCGGGGAGGAAGAGGCCTGTCCTCGCAAACTATGGAGACTGTCACATCGGGGGCGGATGTGTGCCACAGCTGGGCACGCAGGGGCGGAGAGACCGCCGCTGGAGCGCCAATCCTGCAAGGGAAAAAAGGTGGACAGTGGTCATGATGACGACTGTGAACACCATGTATGTGACCCAGGGAAGGAGGAAACCGCTCTTTTGCTGAACTGTTGGGTACCACAGCCACTTGGGCATGTGGCAAATTCAAATGAAAAGGCAAAGAAATATTCTCCACCTGGCCCTCCACTGGGGGATGGAGTGGTCTTACTACCAGCTCCAGTGCAGTGGGTTCCGTCGACACATGGTCGCCCGTCTCAGTGGCACTTTGACGACCTTCATGGGTTCTTGGCAGCCGGCTGTGAGACGGGTGGCGTCTGCTTCCTGCGGTGGGCTCCACGCTGGGGCTGGGACGAAGGGGCGGGCTGCGGCGGAGCCGGTGCAGTCACCACAAGGGGATGCCCTTGGTGACGAGCAGACAGGGTGTGGGATCTTGAGTCGCGCCAGGGCAGGATATGCTGGATAGCCTCCATCTGCTGCTTCACCGTCGAGAACTGCTGGGCAAAGTCCTCAGCGGTGTCGCCAAATAGGCCAGCCTGGGAGATGGGGGCAAGGAACCGTGCCTTGTCGGCCTCTCCCATCTCAACCAGGTTGAGCCAAAGGTGGCACTCCTGGACCACCAAGGTGGACATCGCCCGCCCGAGAGACTGCGCCATGACCTTCGTCGCCCGGAGAGCGAGGTCGGTCACCAAACGCAGCTCCTGCATCAATCCTGGTGTGGAACTACCCTCGTGCTGTTCCTTTAGTGCCTTGGCAGACTTGCAGGAGAGCCATGGCATGCAGGGAGGAGGCGGCTTGTCCAGCGGCATCGTAGGCCTTTTCCGTCAGAGACAATGTAAACCTACAGGCCTTGGACGAGAGCTTTGGGCACCCGCACCAGGTGGCGGTACTCTGCAGGCATAGGTGCATCGCGAGCACCTTTATCCACTGGAGGGATTGACGAATAGCCCTTAGCCGCCCCACCATCGAGGGTAGTAAGAGCGGGGAAGCTGAAAGATCGGGACTGGACAGTAAAAAGTGCCTCCCACGAACTTGTCAGCTCTTCATGCACTTCCAGGAAGAAAGGAATGGTGGCGGGGCGTGGCTTTGAGCGGTGCCGCGAGCCCAGGAACCAATCATCCAGCCATGAGGGTTCAGGGGAGAGCGGAGGGTTCCACTCTAGCCCGAAACTCGAGGCTGCCCGGGAAAGCATGTCGTCATCTCCGAGTCAGCCTGTCACTGGGCGACCACACCCAAAGGGAGGAGCCCAGTTGAGGCTTCCACGTCTGACTGGACGAGCCCACTGTCTGATGCTGCGCTCAAGAGCTCATCACTTTCGTGGACTCCGAATAAGAGGTCAAACTCGCGGTGAGATGAGCGGAAGCCCGATTGGGGCAGACGAGCATGCTGGGGAATGGGAGGTCCGCGGGGTGATACCCAGCGGAGGCGGTCCCATTGGGGTCTCTAAATCGCCCCCAGTGCTAGCTGCGCTGTCCTCATACCACGTGGGTAGAAGGACCGAGGCGGGAAGCCTCTGGGGTGGCTTGCTTTCTTACGAAGGTAAGCCGCGACCGCATCGTTGCCATGGACATGTTCTCGCAATGAGTACATGACCCATCCACGAATGCTGTCTCCGCGTGAGCAGTGCCCAGACACGAAATACAGTGATCGTGACCATCAGAAGGCGAGAGATAACGAGCGCAACCAGGAATAAAACACAAAGGAAAGGCATCTTTAAAAAGACGCGTCTTTAAAAAGACATTCCATGTGTGCCGCTCTTTTAGAGATATATACTCTTTTAGAGAAATATACTCTTTTATTTCTGCCAAAGCGCCCAGGGGCATTCTCTGCAGTGCACCAATGCAGAGGAGGGAGAAGCCGCTGAAATGCGTCATCAGATCCAGCAGAGGTGAATGAACAGTTGTGGGAATTCAGCTCAGTGAGCATGACCGTTCAGCTCCGAAGAGAAAATCTGAATGAGTGGTTGCATACCAGCTCCTTTTATACCTGTATGTCCGGGGGAGTGGCATGCAAATACCACTCGCCAATATTCATTGGCCTTTTGTCAAAGACCAGAGGTGTCTCGGGCTCCCAAGAGTGACCCCTAGTGTCACTACATCGAAACAACGTCGAGTGAGTGACAGATAGGGAACTAAAATATACCAATATTTATTGGAATGAAATTGAGAGCATGTGAATCATAAGGAAATTGATCCATGATATCGTGATGTATTGCAATATATCGCATCGTGACGTATGTTTCGTGATACGTATCTTGAGGTGGCCAGCCCAGTGGTGTCTCATATGTGGAGCATTTATTGCATTATGCCACTTAAACAAATATACTGTATTTTTAACATGATGTACCTCCATGTTTTTGTGACAGGTGCAGTTTACTGAGAGATGGAGACTAGCTCATCTCCTATACGATGCTGCGAGTGACTGGTTGTTACTTATTTGCATGAATAGCATCTAAATAATCCAGTTGTCATTAAGACAAAGATATGCAAAACAGGCCTACAGTTTAATGACTTTTAAAATGTATTTATGGCCAGGAAAGTTTCTCAGTTCACTCTTTGTTGACAGGTGTGGCACAAAGTTAGTTCTGGACCCTGTCTGTACCTACTGAACCAGTTTGAGAATAAATTGACAAAGATAATTTTATTGTTCAAGCACTAACTGACAACAACTATTGTTCTTATGTGGATCTGGTGTCTGAGTCTTACAGAACACATGCTCTCTTTACACAAACAGAGATAGAATAATGAGTGAAAACTCACTGAGCATGTCTAGTTTTCCTTCAGGCAGAGCTTGATGGATTTATAAAGAGGGATGGAATGTGCTATAATATAATTGGGCATTTCACAATCCCATCACCATTCCAGAATCTGCAGCATTAAAAAAATCAGATGGTATAATGTTGAAAACTCTCTGACACACTGAATAGACTAATTGTCTGGGAGAGCTAAAGGATGTCTAAGCCACCTAAAATAACCTATGTACCATAAGTAGCATTTAAAAAAAACAGCACTGGAACACAAGGCTAAATGTATGAACTCTTTCAGCAGAGCACTTGTTAAACATGTTACAAATCCAAATAAATGTATTAGAATCATGTATAAAGTGCTAGTTCTCTATTAAAAATGGTTTAAGATTACTGCTTTGGGTAGGGATTAATATTTAGTTAATGTTCAATTATGTGTGCTAATTGTGATTTTTTTACATGTACCTACTAACACTCTCATAATGAAATGTCAAAGAAAATTCTGCAATCATTTACTCATTGCTTTATCACTGAAAAATTGTTAGTGATGTCAACTCCCATTGACTTGCTCTTGTACATCAACAGCAACAAAAACAAAACCGGGCCATTTAAGCAGTGAAACTACAACAGACCAAATTGGTGGTAATAAAAGGGTTTCTTAAATAAAATAAAATAGAAAATCTGTCCTTTAACATTCTTCCTTTTTATTTTTGTCCCTAACCTTAACCCCTTACATTGTCACAGGCATCCAAAACCAATCACAGTCCTTCAAACAAAAAGATGTGAATTTAGAATTAACAGAAAAAAAAAAAAAAAAAGAAAAAAAAAAAGGAATTACTTTATTTTTGTAAGTTGCAATATTGTTGAAAATTGGTTACGTTTGGGCATAGGAGTGGGGTTAGGCGCTCAAAAATATCTATATAATAATGTAATGTAACAAAAATTATTGTGATAAAATGTACCTGCCAGGTTCATGTTTTACATTGTTTGTAAGTGTTTAGATTTAGGTTTGGGCTGTTTCAGTGACATTGCCTTTTCTTTGCAGTGGCCATATTTGTGACCATCAGCTGGAGAAAGCAATGCCGTTAAATGGAAAAACACCCATGAAACAATCTCAAGAAAAACATAAAAAAATAGTGTTTGATCCATGCCAAGTCCCTGGAAAAGTGTATACAGGTCTGCCAAATATTGCCAAATTTGACTTTTTTTTTCTTTTTTCAAATTTGCCAAATTGCAGACATTTAAATATATTTGATCCACTATTCATCTCCGTCTGCCAGCAAGTCATATGTCTGACCGATGAGTACACACACCTACCGGTACATCCTGTAAACATCTCTCAGTCAGAAGTTACAAATGTTTTGCGCTGTTTTCTGCTCTGTTTTAGCCACAATATTACAAAATGTCTGTGGTGATCCCATCTGTAATAATGAAAGAGCTGCTTTTAACTCCTGAAGAATACACAGAAAGCAACTATGGCATATTATATGTTTACATTATTGTCTGGTATCTTGGGTCCACATCAAAGGTCAATCCTGACATCATATCCTACAATCTTACTCAAAGCACTGTCCGAAGTGACCATGAAAATTCCTAAATGGAAACATCGCTAAACAGGATATGGTCCCACAAATAATCAGCCAACCATTGATTCTTGTTAGAGGCAAGCAGAGGGATTGTGCCGGCTACCCCTGCATCTATCTCTTTCTTTCTCTCTCTCTCTCTTCTGTTTCTAACACACACGCTCTGGCAGTTCGCTCAACTGCACTTTCCATCACTTGCAGGCATGGTAAACGTGATATGGCCTCCCCACGTCCCCTTTTCTCGCTAGCATCAGCCGTGCAGGTCTTTTAAGGCTACAAACACAGAGTAATTAAAAGTTCTGCCATAAGCACTTTGAGCTCATATAAATACTATGACTACGTACTTCCGTTGATGAATGGCTGGAAGCTTTTTAACAGCATTATGCATGAACTTTAAAATGGTTGTTAATTTTCCGATACCACTCAAATAGAGTAAACGTAATTTTTTTCTCTCTCTCTTTAACGGCACAAGCACACACACCACATTACAAATGTACATTCTATAGCTTTTTATAGCTTATATTTTATTACAGTTGCTTTGTTGTACAGTTGACAAATAAAATTACATTCCATTTTTGTAATACCTTAACTGACATGATGTTTGGTTCCATTAACCATTCGGGAACGTGCTTGCTAAAATTATTGGGAAAGTTACTCAAAAAAGTAATCCATTAAGAATAACAAATTACTTGTTTTAAATTGTAACCAGGTTACCTCACTGATTACTTAATAAACATAACATTTCTTATTACCTTTCTTTTAAATTACTTTATAAAGCACTTTTAACAGAAATGTTTGTATTTTCCACTCAACAAAGTCATGAATTCATATTTTAAATGTATTTTACATAAATAATATTATTTTAGTAATATGAGTAACACAAGTAATGTAAGTAATTACCTTAATTGAAAGTCAGTAACCTGTATCAGTATCAGCCAGTAATCTGATCACAAGTTAAAATGTAATATGTTACACTACTTTTTGACTGGAAAAGTCATTAGATTACATTAATTTTGTAATCAGTTTACTTCCAACACTGTTTCTAACACTGTAATAAAATACTCTGACATAGTTTCCTGCACTACTATTCAGCGATGCCACAACACTGCTACTGCCACTGCCACAAGCACTTGCAGTAATTGTCCAGAAGGGGGATATTGTCAATGCTAACAGATCTGCCCTCTCCTCTGATAATGTGGATATTCTTATTTTCCCAAAAAATGAAACCTGAAAAATGAGTCATAAGTACAAGTGGTGAGCTGAAAGGCAAAAGACACAGAAATCTGCACTGCTAATGTCATAATTTTGTTACAGTTATTATAATTGCACTTTTTCTTTTTTACTTCTATTATTATTTATGTTTTTATACAATGTGCATATAATAAGCTCTTAAGTTTTGTATTCTAATTTCATTGAAGAAACATGCATAGTGCAGTCATGTATAAATTAGCCTTCACAATAAGAAATGTTGCCCATCAGCCACTGTGTTTTCAAAGTAAATAATTTAAAGAAAGATTCTTTGTTTTCCTTGCTGTACCAAAACCGTACCAAACCGCAGGGGCGTAGCAGTCATTTTAAAAGTGGGGGGACACAGCTGTCAGTAGGTGGCTCGCACAGACCCAATACAGTGCAGTATTAATATATTACAGTATATATTAATATATAAGTATGATATAAGTATTAGATTAATATATATATGTATTATTTACTTTTAATATTTGTAGTATTTTAAAGATTCAAGTATTGCAAATTAACTGCAAAATTAACTGCAAAAATAATCTTGTGGAGCACTTGCTTCTGTTTCACACATGACAATAAAAGACTGAGCACAAGCTGGTCCTGAATAAATTATTTAATCAATTACAATAATGACAATTTTGCGTGTGCATTTTGGGAATTAAATGTATCCAAGTGGCTCGCGTGTTTTGACTATGTTCACCAAAATTTGTTGAGATTCATTTAATGATTCAGTGACCATTTCTGGTGATTCCAGAAGGAGGTGACAAATGAGTGTCTTGTGTGAAATGAGTTAGTCACTGAATCAATGATCAAAATAATTTTTTTATCCTTTAAAATGTGTCAAAAGATCTACAAAGAGACTTTAGTAGAGGTTTTAAGCATTATAAGAACAAAGCAAATCTATAATTTCCCTACTTTGAGCTGCAGAACATGACTTTTATCAAAAGACAACAATAATAGTCTTATAATAATTATGAGTTTCAATAATGTCTGTACGTTTTCATGTATAAAAAAGCATGTCTACATATCTATTCATTTCAGTAAGTAAGAACACAGCAGATCTATCTTTTTTCCTACAGTTTGTCGACTGCACACCAACATAGGAGGTAAAAATAAGGAGCTGATATTAAAAATAGCTTAACATATTTAACACAGATCTAGTAATCTGCTTAATTTGTCAAAAAAAAAAAAAAAAAAAAAACGGATCAAACTATTACCTCATAATGTAAAAAGCATAACTTAATGAAGACACGTGCTAATATAAACTCCACTTACAATGTGTGCTTAAAAGAAGTATTGCCTTTTGTTTTGTTTTTTTCTACAGTGCATTTCACGTAATGCTGCCAATCAAGAACGATATGCCGATAAATAACATCTTGGTTACAGATGTAACCTCTGTTCCCTGATGGAGGGAACGAGACATTGTGTCGATGTAGTGACACTAGGGGTTCGCTCTTGAGAGCCCCAATCACCTTTTCTTTATTCAGAAAAGGCCAATGAAAATTGGCGAGTGGAATTTGCATGCCACTCTCCGCCCCAGACATACAGGTATAAAAGGAGATGGCATGCACGACTCATTCAGAGTTGTGCTGAGGAGCCGAGAGAGAGTCCCGGCCATGTCAGCGGTTTGTTCAGCGCCGTGGCAGGAGGGACACAACATCTCGTTCCCTCCATCAGTGAACAGAGGTTACATCAGTAACCAAGACGTTCCCTGTCTGTCACTCACTCGACGTTGTGTCGATGTAGTGACACTAGGGGTTCCTATACAAAACGCTGCAGGTGCTGAACTGTGTCACAAGGTAAGGAGGAGCGGACACGGGCAGGCTGCTGCGTGCCTCGCAGTGAGCGCTCAACCACGTCGTGACCTTCCAGCGAGTCAGGTAAGGCATCTCCCTGGTCCCAATAAGGGTGGGAAGAGGTACTTACCCGAGGAGGCGGCAGCGAGTTGCGAAATGCGACATGAGCGTACGCCGCCCTGGCGGTTTATGTACGCCACAGGACAGCACTAAGGGGACGGGTTCTATCGCTCCCATCGCCAGAAGGGTGGCGACCTCCACCCGAAGGCTGAGGCATCATCACCTCGTCTCACGGTGGAGAGGACGCCACTGAACCTGGGCGGTTGTCTGGCGAACTGGATCACATAGCCGAGCCGGATCATCCTGTTGAGCAATCGTGACAGGCTGGAAAGCGCTAACCAGGCTTCCAGCCTCTGCGCTAACAGCACCAGGGGGACGATAGGATTTATCACGCCCGGGGTGGGTGGTTCGCGGCGAGGCAGAGCAGACGCCCCACCGGGAAGATCGTCTGGGGGAGGCGTGCTGCCTTGCGAGCCCGCAACAGTGGCCAGTGGCTGGGACGGGAGAGCAGCCCTAAGAACCACCATATTTACCTGTTTGCCGGCTTTCTTTTGACAGAAAACAAGGGAACGCGAGATACTCGTGTCCCGCTCATTGACCGGAAAGACTTCCAGCGCCTGGCCGTTGCGATCATTGGAGAAACCAATCATCCAGCTGCGAATGCTCAGGGCAGGGCAGAGGGTTCCACTCAAGCCCGATGTTCATGGCCGCCAGGGTAAGCACGGCTGCCAACTCTGCATCCGCCTCATCCTGAGCTCTACCGCCCAAGAGCGGGAGCTCAGAAGATTCGCAGAATCCCACCCTCCGATGCTGCAACCGATAACTCGTCGTGAGCCCCGAACGAGATATTAAATCCATACAAAGGCAGACCACCTACATTGCTAGTGAACTCTACCGGGCAGAACGAGCGTGCTGGGGGCTGGGAGGTCTGCGGGGATTGAGCCGGTGGAAATGCTCCCATATCCACATCCAGATTGCCCGCGGCACTCGCCGACGCAGCTGCCTGAGTGTCAACGCAGGACGGACCGGGTCATGAAGCAGCCACTGTGGCTCTCTGCTTTACAAAGAAGGAAGAGAGCTGTGACCACAACATTCTCATGGGCATGTTCTTGCAGTGAGAACATGACCCCTCTACGAAAGCTGCCTCGGTGCCGGCGACCCAAGCACTCGAGACAGATCTCATGGCCATCTGGTGGGGAGAGATAATGGCCGCACCCAGTAGCACAATGGCGAAAAGACATCTTTAAAAAGACGCCAATCATTTGTGCAAGCTCTTTTAAAGAAAATATATTCTTTTGGAATACACTCTTTTAACACCTGTGGACTCAGCCGCTGAAGTGCCCAGGGGAAGCACAACACTCGACCGTGCGAGGGTGACCGCCGTAAATTCCAGCAGCAGAAGGTAAGGTGATGGGACGAACACACACACACACATGCGCTCGGCTCCGAAGAACAAGTCTGAATGAGTGGTGCATGCCATCTCCTTTTATACCCATATGTCCGGGGCGGAGAGTGGCATGCAAATTCCACTCGCCAATTTTCATTGGCCTTTTCTGAATAAAGCAAAGGTGGTTGGGGCTCTCAAGAGCGAACCCCTAGTGTCACTACATCGACACAACGTCGAGTTAGGGTTAGGGTTATGGTTAACCCTAACCCAAACGTTTAATCCTGGAATTCCTCAACATCATAAATTAAAAGATTCTGCTCGACTAAGCGCCAATAATTCTAGCTGAAGCTCACATCTGGCCAATAAAACAAACAAAAGGGACTTGTACAGATAGCACATGACTTGAGAACTTCATGCTCCTGAGGAAATACCCCCACATTTAATGGTTATCACCTGACACTGCCATCAAGACCATCTCTGCAAAGAGACCCTAAGGGCAGAGGTTACGGGCAATAAAAGACAGAGAACACACTCCCTGGAAACCCCGGGAAAGGCTTAAAACACACTCTGTTTTGTCCTTCAATATAAACCAAATTGCTACTCTTAAACTAGACTCATCAGATCACGAGACATCGTGATCATTATTCTGCAAACAGCAGCTAAAAAGGAATCCATGAACATTTCACACAAAGTACCAGTACTTGTGATTTAACCCGTTAAATGTACAGAATGCATTTGTACCCAAAATGTACACAATACCTAGCCTTGCTAGATAATCTGAAAATGACTTTATGACCTGTGATCACTTTTATAACTGAAAACTATAAACTTTAATCTTGTGTTGTCATTTTTACTAAGAATGGTAACTATTCAGGATAAAACACCTCATGTTTACTATCATTGAAATTCTTTCTGCATTTCAGGAATGTTTATGTTAATTAATTTTTCATATATTCAGTTGTATCCATGATATAAAATTTCACGATTAAAATTGAACTATATTGAGCGGGACATCCTCCACACAAAGGATTGTAAATAAACTTTGAAAAGGACAGACCAGTTGACCATGTGACTCTGAAAAGCCACTTCTGATTGGCTTAGGACACATTTGGGGTGCAGCCAATTTCAGCTCAAAAGTTTCCTACCAAGGAAGAAGTCTTCGGTGGTGGTCTCCTCACTTCTTTGGCTCTTATGCGCTTCACTTCCTCTGCAGCTCTGCTCTACGGTTCATACACGTAAGGCCTCACTTCAAAGCCCACCTCATCATCCATCAAGACCAAATGATCATAACCATGATCATAACAGAGTCCAAAACATCGTCGGAACAAACTTTCTTCAAATGCCAAAGAACCAAGTAACGCCAGGAAATGCAACGACACACAATTACATCTCCAGACTTTTGCTGAAAGTGCTGGTGTATTATTTAAATACTTTGGGTAATCCGATTGCAAATCGATTTAGACTCAAAGAAGGATAAATGGTTCCTAAGGCATTGTCTACAGACTCCTTAAAGTTCATTTTCTCTGTATTGATCATTTATTTCACATTCTGTCACTTTACTCACTAACCTGTTTTATGTTTGTATGTGTTAGATTAGTTTTTATGTTTAGAATAGCAATAAAGTTTGTTTGTATTCAAAGATAACTTGACTGTGGTATATTTTGATAAATAATCTTTTCACTTGATTTTAAAAGATCTTGCTTCAAAGCTATACCTAAAATATGTGTGATATTATTTTCAATAAGCCATAAGAATAATATTACTCCAAGTGAATTAATCATAATTCCCTTATTAAAGCTAATTCCTTACAACAGAAATTGTGAGCGGATACAACAAGACATTGTATTACAATTTTAATGGTGGATAATTTTATTCAGACAAATAATCTAATTATTTGTCATTTATCTTTCTTATAATGGTTGTCGAACATGACTAATTCCATTATAAATTTCCCTACATAATAATGACGTAGAATGCGGACAGTTTAATTTAATTCCTAACACACATACTGTTCTTACAATTGACAGCACTATTTTAAATATGTTTATTTGATAAAAACTAGTTTAGTCAGCATTCTTCCTGCCAGCTTTGCTACATGTTAATCAGGCAATGATTGTGCACTGCAATTTTGAAGTATTACTAAATGCTCTTTAACCTTAGAACACATATGTGGGTCAGAAATGACCTCATGTTTAGTTTTTAGGACATCATTTTTACATGAAGTGGCCTTTTGTTCTGCCACTCTAGTATTCCTCAGTTAGGGTGTATTCTATTATGTGAATTGACTTTTTCAACATTTAGTTGATTTATTATTATTATTATTATTATTATTATTATTATTATTATTATTATTATAAGGGAATTTGCATCATTACCACTAAAATGTATATGTGGGTCTTATTTAAGCCTCATGCTTTTCCTATGGTATTCAGTGCATTTACATTTTTTAGTATTTTTGTAAAACCTTGATTGTATTCAGTGTCTATTTATTAATTAAATATATAATAACTACCATGTTCACCTTTACTGTATAGAAAGTTGTCATTCAGTTGATGCTGTTTTCCAAAGTGCTTGACTTTATACCTACAGTATTACAGGGATAGTCCTCATGGAGCAACCTGAGGTTAGATGACTAGTTCTTGTCAAGGGCACAATGGTCATAGCTCCTGGACCACATCTTAATGTGTTTGAACCTGCAGCATTTCTTTTCAGTATGCCTCACCACTCCAAACAACAAAAATAGCTGCATAGAGCAGTGGTTCCCAAACTTTTTTTTAAACTTCGGCACCCCTTTATTGTTTGTCAAGCCGGTCCCAGATTCCTCCTTCCCATGCATTCCTTGAACTTCATTACAAACATTAAAAAATTAAATTAATGAAAAATAGAAAACTTAAATTTACTGTGTTATTATCAGATATACTGTATATGAATACAGATTTAGTACAGTCAGAGATTGACTGAAAAGCAGACCTGGGGCTGGATTCACAAAACTTTCTTAAGACGAAATTTCTTCTTAACTACCATTTTCTTCTTTATTTCTAACTAAAGAAAAAAGTTAAGATTATTTTGTATTCCTGAAAAAACTTCTTAAGAAAGTTCTTATCTTTTTCTTAAGATTGTTCTTAAGAAAAAACTTAAGAAGCATTCAAGTTCTCTGAAAAAATATTTCACATATTTTCACATAAATAACATCTTAAAGTTAGGATAACCTCACAGTTGTCTTAAATTCTAAAAGGTAAGATGTTTAATGAATTAACTGGGGTTTTCATGTTGAGTCTGAAGTCGCAATGGGCTGTGTAAATGTTGATTTGAAGCTTATTCATATGGTGACCAATCATGCTAATTCAAATGGATGCGCTGCATTTAGTGCTCTCTCTCCATGATCTTTAGAGTTCATAGAAACATAATAATTATAACATTAGAAAGCTAAGACTTTCTTTTTCACCCCTCATCCACATCCCTGTCGGAGTTTGGCACAGCGGAGACAGCCTCCACCACCCTTTCCCATTTTCCCCCTCTTACTTTCTGACGTGAAGCTTCCCAAGGAGAACTTTTTCCTTATAGTAATTTCTTCAGGTCTTTTCTACTGCAGTTTTTGTTTCTTTTCCTCCATGTCAAATTAAAAGTTTTCAAATGGTTAGCAGCAAGTAAATTCTCCTATGATGGATAGTGTCATTAAATTAACACATCTCACGCACTTTACATTAAAAAAAAATTATCTCGAGGTTAATAGATACATTTATCGTTATGATTTAGCAGTGTTGAAGTATTGAATTTGGCTATGTGACAAGGCAAGCCTATGAGCAGGCTGATCAGACAACATCAAAGCCTGCCTTAAGAAAAAAAATTAAAATGTTCTTAAGAAAATATTTGTAAAATAAGAATTTTTCAAGAATTGTACTTAGGATCATTCTTATGAACTTCTTATAACTTATCCTAAGAACTTTATTTATTTTTTCTTAAGAACATTTTCATGAATCTGGCCCCTGGTATTGAAATTTATTGGGCTTAAAGCTTCTGAAGTTATCCAGCCAAGGAAAGTGAGTGCTTTTTGCTTTTTCTTGTCAATATTGTTGTTTGATTAATATAAATCAGATACTATTTGCACCCTGGTGCCAATAATGGCCTATGCTATTTACACCCCAGTGCATCCCAATTCTAATGCAAATAATGGTAGATACTAATTGCACCCATATTTAAATACTAACACACAGTATGGGCATCAATACAGTGTGTTTATTTAAAGTCCCTCAGACACTACATTAACCTCTACCCCTAAACCTAACCTTAACCTTACCTTAAAAAAAATAACCTTGGTTTTACTACATTGGTCCTGGAAGTGCCCAGGCTCCAGCAGACCGGCCCAGACTTTCCGCCTGTGGGAGATAGTGGAGAGGGTTAGGGAAAACCGGCGGGTTGAAAGGTCCATGGGAACTGGTTTTAGGGTTATCATTTCCTGTTTCCGGGGAATAGGAACAGACTGGGCCATCAGGCTCTGTAATATCTGTCGGCCCTCTGCCTAGGCTTGGAGCAGGACCTGGAAATGCTGTTCCTGCTCTGCACGTAGGTCCAGGAGGGCTTGATGCTTCATTTGGTGGATGCCAGCAAGAGTCTTCATGACTTCAGCTAATGGTGAGGACTCCATGAAGGCATTTTCTTCCTCCTTCCTGGCACCACTGTGACAGGTCTCTTGATACTTTCTTTAAAGGGGGAAGCCCTTTTAACCCCCTCCAGCTCTCACTGCAAAACACAAAACAGCTGTTAGAGGTGATTTCCCACAGGTGTCAATTCGTACCTTTCTTCATCCCCTGGCCTCGCTCTCTAGAGACTTCGCTCGGCCACATCTCCACAACGTCCATTTTGAGCCATCCTCTCAGATTTTCTGCAAAAGGCATGAGCTTGTGCAGGAACCAAGGAGTATGGCCAGCTACACAGCATCTCATTCCCTACTCAGGAACAAGGGTTACATACATGAACAAGATGTTCCCTTTCGTAGTTAACTTTGATCACTGCGTCAGAGCTGATGCATCAGGAACAGTATACTACAATGCCTTATGACTAGTAGCTGCCAGCTGTATCAGCCCATGTGGAAAGTATATAGCAGCACACAAGCTGACTACACACGCAAGAACGATAAATTCACCCCTGTTCCAGCAGAACATGGGAAGCAGAAGTTAAACCCTCATCCAGATTATACAACCTGACAAAAGTAATCAAAGAGGCCCAACCAGCTGCCATACAAATGTCCTCCAAGGATGCACCTATATACAAAGTCCAAGAGGATGCCATGCTCCTCATAGAATGAGCCCGAATACTTATTAGTGAAGGCAAATTGCATGCCTCATAAGCACTCAAAATTGCACCCACAAGCCAATAGCTGCTTTTCCAAACACAGCTCCAGTACATTTCCCTTAGTAACTTACAAGATGACAACTCTTAAAAGGAACAGCAAACCTGATGAGACTTTTCCCTCTTACATCTGCACACACAAAAATAACCCCCGTTGTTACTTCACCTAGTGTCGACCATTTTCCTTCTGACATTATTTGCACATGCAATTCAGTAGCAATAACAATAAGAAAATCGACTGCAAAAAAGACAGCAAGCAATAACCTGTGAGTGGAACGGTGTAGAAACCACCTTGGGTAAATAACCCAAGTGAGGTCTCAAAATTACCTTTGTTAACAACAAACTTCTCGCAATTGTGATTGGAGGGCAAACAGAAGAGAAACTGAAGCGTTTGGACAATCTGGCTGCATTTGCTAAATGGGTACTCGGCCTCCACTTCACAATAAACACGTCAGGTGTGCTTCGGCTAGTCGGAACACCAATGCTGATCCAATCATCTAGCGCTTGCATGTTTGTCACGAACACACAAGGGGGAGGGTTCATGGGTCCCAATCCGTAAAAGGAGGTAAATAACCTGCATACATTGCCCAAGTATCTTACCCAGAGCACTGTGATGATGCTGAACACAAGGAAAAGTCCGGTGTCCGTCCTCTCTCCATCTTCTCAAGTCAAGAGCCAGCTCAAGTGGCTCCATATTGGAGGTCGCAGAACTGGAGTGACGGAGATGTGCGGGCCATTGTAAGAAGGGCCGAGCCTTGATGAAGCGCTGTTGTACTCTCTCCTTCATGGGAATGTGGGGATACATATAGGAAAATGCTTATTTATGTCATGCCATTTAACATCTTAATGTTTTGCCACTCAAAAGAGTGAACATAATCCTCGGTTCGGCGTGAGTCGCTAGAAAAACACCGGCTGAGACAAAATCATGCACTTGAAGTGAAGAAAATCTGAAAGTATGGTGTCAAATGAATGCTTAAAAGGAGCTTGTGACGTAGCTCCTTATTAGGCATCCCTTGTGTGGCATCAGCCAATAGAATAAGCGTGGTGTATAGAGCTTTAGACCTCGTGCCACCTGAGTATTCCTAATGTGTCAGCTCTGATTCAGAATTGAAGTGAACTACGAAAGGGAACTAATTATACAAATATGTGTTTTCGCTAGCTGTACATTTGTGCATTGGTTTCAAACACCTACAGTAGTTCAAAAGCCTCTTAAATATTATATATATATTTTCATATTTCAGTTTACATTCACTATCCAATTAATACTTGTCAGGGTAGGTCTATTTAAAAAAAAAAAAAAAAAAATTCTGTATAGGCACATACCTTCAAAATAAAAACAAAACTCTTAATATATCAAAGCCATTGCTGAAAACTAAAAGACAAGGAATAAAATGTGAAGTAAATTTGAAAACATTATTAAATTGAAAACAAATTAGCAAACAAAATGCAAAACTAATTTTCTTGATAGCAGTTAAAGACCCTAGCGATCTTTATTGCCAGATGCTGTTTTAAGCAGTAATAGTTTTGCAGTACAAATAACTTTACAATTTTGGTGACACTTTCTATAAAGCCCACATTTATAACACATTCATGATGTCTCATAAAACACCTTATATAACTTATCATAAATAATTATAACTAAAATTATTATACTCAACCTATTCATAGTTTTACCTTAATGGGTGTAATGCAGTATAACACAATCAACATCCAATTGTGTAAAACTGAACATATAAAGGAACACACATTTGCATAACCATTAAGAAATTTCCCATGTAATTTTGCCAACAGGGTGTAATATAAGTGGAACATGGGTGGTACAGTTGCAATCAAAATTATTCAACCCCCCTGACCAGCAATACATTCTGGTGATGTGAATTAAAACACATCAACTAAAACCTCAGTAAACAGTCAAAGTAAGTTTTTAATACACATTTGAGTGATTTTGAGAACAAAGAGTTCAGTTTACCCACATTTTAAAATAAAAAATAATTAATTCTCTTCACAAATGTCATGTCAAAAATATTCAACCCCCTAAGTCAATCATTTGTGGAGCATCCTTTATCCTTAATAACAGCAAATAAATGTTTCAGGTAAGTGTTCTCAGACTTCGGACACCTCTCTATTAGAATTTTTACACATTTCTCATGAGCAAAAGCTTCCAGCTCATTGACATTCTTTGGTTTCTGTGCTGCCACTGCTTCCTTGAAATCCCAACAAAGGTTTGCAATGGGATTTTTATGATGGACTGAAAGGGCCATTTAAGGACATTCCACGACCTATCCCTGAACCAGATTTTGGACAACTTGGATGTATCCTTGGTGTTATTGTCTTGCTGGAAAGTCCAGTGATCACCGAGCTTCAATTTACACACTAAAGGCATCACATTTTTCATGCCAAAATGGCCTGATACCTGAAAGAATCCATGGTGTCAGTCACATAATCAGGATAACCATTTCTTGCAGCCACAAAACACCCCATAACAGGACTGACCCACCTCCATGCTTGACTGTGGGGATGGTGTCATTCTTGTCATCACCTTGTCATCTTACTCCAGATGTACTGCTGACCCATTGGTCTAAAACTCATTTTCAGTTTAGTGTCATACGTCTATAAAACCTTCTTCCAGGACTCCACAGGTCTTTCCTAATTACTTCTTGAATATTCAAGTCAACATTTCCCTTGGTGAAGTTTTGCTTTCTTCCACACCCCAAGAAGGTTGCTGTTGTACCATATTTAAAAAATGTATGAATGGTGCTGCCAGCTTTGTCTATTGGAAATTGAAGTGCCTTGGAAATGTACTTTTAGCCATGACCTTTCTTGTGTAATGAAATAATCTCCTCTATTTCTTTTTTCTTCTTTTTTTATTTTAATCTAGCATCTTAAAATGCTTTGCAAGTGTATTTCTTAATGTCTCAAAATGTACATTGAATGTGTCTTCCTTTGTATTCTGTGCATTTGAATAAAACTTCCATTTTATAAGCTTGACTTATAATGACTTACCTTTTTAATACATAAGCACTTAAAAATATCTTATGGATGTTCACAGTAAGACTTGCTTTTGTCACAGCATATCTAGTGTGTGTGTGTGTGTGTGTGTGTGTGTGTGTATATATATATATATATATATATATATATATATATATATATATATATATATATATACAGTATAGTGTATAATACATTAAAACATCTGCAGATAAAATATGATGTTGGTCAAGTTATGTATTCTGCTCTAGAGTATATCTATGAATAAAAAAGTATTATAATGTGGCTATAATTATTACTGTGGTTATAATTATTTATGAAAAATTATAACATAATAGAAGCTGTATTCTGAGACATTACAAATGTATTATAATGCATTTATAATGCCTTAATTATGCATTATAAATATGGGCTTCATAGAAAGTGTTACCAGATTTGTTTAAATTGTCATTTAGTAGATGATTCAACCCATTGCAACTTATTATAGGGAAAACCTTATGGATTATCCTGAGGTTAAATGCCTTGCTAAAGGCCACAATGGTAATGAGCTCATGGCTTCTCTCAGACTGTGTACAGTCTATTTACTGACCCTCAGATGTGTATTGAATACAAAAATGCAAGCTCAGATCAGATCGACTGGCTTTATGCAAAGGAGTAAGTGTATACAGGTTTTTAACAGTCCACCTAGAAACAAAGTCATGTTTGCGAAGGCACAGGGCTTCTATAAAGAACGCTTTTGGGGAAGAACTAATCATTGGATGGATTTGTCAAAGTTTGTCAGGTTAGTGACATCAAATCTTTGAAAGAGTTTTGTATGAAGCACAAATTGTGGCTGGCTGCTTTACTTTTTTGTCAGAAGAGCTTTTCCTGGATGGTCCCCAGCTAGAACAAGCTGCAAAGTGAACCAGACTTTATGCAGAGTTAAAAGTATGGCTATGTGAGACTAGACTTAATCCTTTTTGGCCTGAACCAGACACCTTCCAGAGTCCACCACACCAATCAGGAAACCTACTGTACTGTGCAAAAGTCTTGGGCACATTAAAAAATTTTCACAATTTCTTTTTTTCTTAAAATGGTTATTTTATATATTCTGCTTTTAGTGTATCAGTAGGAAATATCAATTTTGCATTTTAACATTCCCTTTGCAAATAGAATTATATAGAAGTAGAACAATGAGCCTAATAACAGATCGTATGGCCTTCAAAGAGCCCAGGTCTCGATATTGAGTCAGTCTGGGATTACATGAAGAGACAGAAAGCAACTGTGATAGTCTAAATAGATAGAAGAATTGTGGCAAGTTCTCCGAGAAGCTTGGAACATCCTATGTGCCAACAACCAAGAAAAACTGTGTCCAGGTGTACCAGGAGAATTGGTGCTGTTTTGAAAGCAAAGGTTGTCACATCAAATATTGATTTAGCTTTTTTAAGTTTACTGGACTTTGTATGACGTTAATTGATAAATGAAAACTATTTATGGCATTGTTTTTGAAGACATATGCAACATTTTTCACAAGTGCCTAAAACTTTTGCACAGTACTGTGTGTGTGTGTGTGTGTGTATGTGTGTGTGTGTATATATATATATATATATATATATATATATATATATATGAATATTTTGAACATTTTCAAAAATATATTATCAGGGATATGCAGAAGACTACTAAGAATCCATTTCAGCCCAAAAAAGAACATTGTTCTCTTTGAAAAACCCTCCCATTTTTCTTTCTTAGTAGACATCATGAATAACATAAAATATGCATTACTGCTCAATCAGCATTAGAAGTAATTTAATGTATTATTGATCTCCACATGCTCTGTTTTATTCAAAGGACAAACTCAATAAATTATTCCCTAAAGGCTCATAGATCTGTAGCAGACATCGGCACTTCTTTTTTTTTTTTTTTTTTTTTTTTTTAAGACCTGCTCTCAGATTTTGACATGGAAATCTGTCCATTGTTCTTTTCGCTTTAAAGCTCTAAAGAGAGAGAGAAAAAAATCTGTCTGCCACTCAGACATGAGGGGCACGACTTTGGTATCTCAATTCATGTATTGTTCAAGATATCTTATAGTTGTTGCAGTATGAATCAAAATGTAATATTGGTTGGCTGCATAATAGATACTGTAGATAGTATAGATACAATAGCTCCCAATGGGTATTAGGATGTTGAAGATACAAGTTAAATGTCTCATCATAAAAAATAAAAATAAACATAAATAAATAAATAAATAAAAATAAATCCAAGTTGCATCTAAAAACAAATGATGCAAGGCCTTTATATAAAAAATAACAAATAAAAAACTATTTTTGAATGTACTTCTGACCAACTGGTCCAAGTTGACTTAGTTGATGTCTGAAAAAAGTATCAGTGTACAACAGGTACAGTTCAGCACATTATCGATGGAACTTCCACAAAGTGTCACAAATATTTTGTCTTAATTTTTCATTCTATCTATTGTTTCATTATATAAAACCAAACAAAAAAAATTTTAAGGACATGAAATATTTTAAATATAAGATACATGGCCGGGTCTAAGGGGGGCCTACATTATACCTGTGGCCCCCACATCCCCCCAAAAATTGCATCTTAGTACGGACTCTGATAAGATATGTCTATTCACTATTCACCCGGAGTCATGAGGTGCTATTCTCACATTGATATTATGTTATTTGATTAAACATTTTAATTGAGACATTACTTGCTTTGAGGAAGATAAACAATCTTTTATATTTTAATATGATCATTCAAGTGTTTTATTAATCACACATGAATGTGTGTACTGTACTACATAAAATATCCCAAATTTGAGAGGTGAAACTTGTGATTTGGCTGCATGGTATGAGTTCAATGGAAGACCTTTAATAATTTTTTTTTTTTTAATGACTATCTACAGCATCAGTACTACAATAGTAGGTCTATGCACTACACACAATAAAACTGTGAATTGAAAAACAAAAAACAAAAAGAGAATTAAATAATGATGGGGACAAAATAATGTGCAGAAATATGCAATATAACATTTACAAAATTAAACAGTTTCCTTAATCGTTACATGTGCAGTGAGGTTTTAAGAGAGATATGGTTACACGCTGACATGTGCATGACTCTGCTATGGAATTGGTATATTATAAGCAACTTGAGATGAGTATATGTTCATTCTCTGTTTAAACAGACTGTCTGCTAAAGGGGCAATGGAAAGTGTCAACAAATTGTGCATTTCTGCGATTTGGGTAAAAAATAAATAAATAAATAAATAAATAAAACAGTGGTATATACAGCAATGTAATAAAATACTCAGAAGTCATGAATATTAGTAAACATGTTACAGTAACTTCACCGGAAAATGTAGCCTATTAAACACTTTGTGACCTGCAAACTCAAAATTGATTAAAGAATGACAACCAATACAAGCTTCAACACTCATACCAGAAAAACATAACCTAGCATTATAGCAAGTAAACAACTTCGCCAAAAAGTTTACAATTAAATTTCCATCCAGAGACCGATGTCCTGCCGCTGCTGAAACTGATGCCAGATAGAGGGGGTAATACATGTTTGCATGGCTCGCTTCCTATTTACAGTATATGGACAGCCCTATGAACACGATCGAATGGCAGAAAGCACCTCACAGTCTTCACATTGGCTAAACAAAGAATCTGACCCTGAGCACATGTTTGTTTTGTTGTTAACAGAGATATTAGTGTTGTTACATAAATAGGTGTGACATTACAGGACACTTATTTCAGTGGTATTTAAAAAAAAAAATGCCTATAGCTCCTTTAACTGTTCAAATACTTATTTGTGACACTATTTATATAGATACTATTCTTGCATTTTCTCTTAAATTTTCCGGTGCTTTATGAAAGGAGAAAGTCATGTTAAAACTTATATTGCAACCAAACTGCATTATAAAGAAAGATGAGATTTATTAATTTAGACAGCTGTCAAAAAACAACTTCTATGATCTTTGCTTCTTTTCAAGCCTTAGTGTCTAATTTGTAGTGTCCAATCAGAATATGAAGTGTCTGTCAGTGAGAATACTCTTTACTTCAGCATCGACTAAGCTGGGAAGTGTGCAGTGGACAAACAACCTGCGGGATCATTTGTAAATCCAGCCTGGTAATTATTTCTTTCTCGGTTGCACACTCACAGGGGATCCTGTCTGGGAGTTACACCTAGTTTGTCTGGCATCAGTGATTCCAGTCTTTCTCATTATCTTTCCCATTATGAGCAAATGTGAGGCACTGATCTTGGATCAGTAGATGGGTATTTTACAAGCTCATCACAGGGAGATGGAAATCTATTGAGGCCTCCAGTATCCATGATAGACTCTGAATTTCCAGGCCTCAATCAATTACCGGTACATATAATTTCAACAGGTTGGCAATGGGTGCTCTCAAGTAGATGTAAGCCACTTTGAAACAATCAATAATAAATCCAATAGAGCAATTCATTTCACTTGTCAGATAGCCTTGTGTGTGGATGGATCAAATTATTAAAATGGCCAGTATTATGACCCTGTGCTATAACTTTCATTCGCAAATGCACAGCAATTCTTTCACCGTTTCATTGCTGTATATAGGTACATTCACATTATTAACCTCGGCAATAAATCTTAATCTAATTATTTTCTTGGCTAATCAAGAAAGTTAATTTAAAAGAAGTTAAAAGAAAGTTAACTGATTGGATGTTTTGGTAACACTTTACAAAAAGGGTACATGAATAATCATAAATTCATACCTGAATTAAAACTTAATTAAGCATGAATTTTATTGATCCATTATTTACATAGATCGTCCTTATCAAACATAGAAAAACCTATTAATAATTGCCGATAATTTGATCTCAACCCGTTTTGCGTGATTGTCCCTTTTCCTTCATATTTACTTTATTACATATTTACGTACCATATTACCACTTAGTTCACTCGTCATCCAGACCATATAGGAAAGAGTGCCCTTGTTACTGGATCAATATTTGGTTTTACAATATTTTAGTTTCATAAAAAAATTATGTTGTTGTTGATGATGATGATGTGGACATTTATGTATGTAAATTAACACATAATTTGTTGAACTTCATCCAAAGCGAGTGCAGTTAGCTAACTTTATGCCTGGAACTACAGTATGTGGTGAGATTGTTTCTGGCGGGGCACTTATAAGCACATACTGTTGGTGTTAGCTGTTTTCCACGCTTCTCTGTAATGGCATTTTTAATCTGAAAATACTGGTTGTTTTGTTAGACTGAATTAATGACTAAAGTAAGGGTCACACACATCATGTTATGTGCAATGTTTAAATGTATTTTGTTATTTGAATGTTTTATGTACTATCATTAGCCTATTAGCATTGACATCCAGTGAGATGGGGAGAGACGAAACTAACAATATAAATAATCTAAAAGTGTCTTGTATGTCTTTAAAGCTATGTTTCAGGTTTCCTTTGAGACTGTATATGTTTAAAATTAGATTTAATTCAATATAGTTTACTTGCATTTCATATTTCTTTAAAAAGAGATTTGATTTAATTAATGTAGTTAACACACAATATTAAATTTTTGCCTTTTTATGTTTAATATAACATAATTTACTAATAAGAAATTGGTGATTAAAAATACAATTCTACTTTTATTTTATTTTTCTGAGGTGGTAAAATATGTATAGGCCTATTTATTTTCTTTAACTTATATTCTGTCTGCATAATTTAAATACATATCTTTTTTAATCATAGAAAAGCATGGCTGATGCACATAGTGTCATTCATCGAAAATGCCTTAAATATGTCTTCACAGAATTGTTCTTGGGAAATATAAAAGAACAGATCTCAATTCCTTGTGTCTGTCATTCATTCATCATTAAAGTTCCATCAAAAACATCTGGAGTCTAACTGCAACACTTCCTGGCACCATTTTTGCATGGAAACAATGACAAGTACATTCTTCAGTAAATTTCTCCTTTTGTGTTCCACAGAAGCAATAAAGTATGAATACATGTTTGTGGAGAAACTGCAGACAGCAAAAGTTTGCATACAATTAAGTTAGTAAATGTATAAAATATTAAATAATGCATGTTTAATTCAAGGTTTAACTAATGCATATTCTTTCTGATAAAGCCTGTTTAATTTAACCTGTAATGTAACAAACATTTGATGTAACATTTTGGGAGTTTACTATCAAATGTTAATTAACCCTGTGATGCCCACTGTTGTAATATTACAACATCAATTTTAGCTCTACTAAAATAAACCTGCACATGTTTTTTTTTTTCTTCTCTAAGACCACATTTACACAACTAATAGGTCCTATTGTTAAGCCTTGCAATGCTATTGGATGGTAGATTTTGTAAATAGGCCTGTTCACCTGGCCATGAACTCACACAACCTGCAAACTTGCCTTGAAGCACATCATCTTGTTTTACTGGACTGGATAAATCAACATTCAAGTAAGTAAAATGTCTAAAATATTTGTTTTTCTGTGATTAGTAATATGTCTAGATCATGCAGATATTAAGGTATTGTTGAATTCTTTGATCATATTAGATTTTGAGCTTGTTATGTCAATGCTGTAATTTTACAACACTGGGTGAAAGGGGTGGCAAAATTTGCCTATGCACCTTGCACATTACATGGATGAATTGTACTTCTCACCTGTTCCATGTGAAAAAAAATAAAAATACTAATAGAAACATACTATTTTTGATCATTCACAAGTTTAAAATGTCTTCTTTGTTACCATTTTGAGTTTCAATCAAAATTAAATTATTATTAAATGATAAGTTCAAGTTGAATTAAAGAATAAATTATTTATTTGAGAATTTTAAAGTATTTGTGTAGCAATATTTGAAACTCTCTGTATCTTATTTATAAAATATACTTAACTGGTCCTGTTTTCTTTTCTGGGCTTTGCTTGTTTGCCCAAATATCTACTTGCTTCATGATGGACAGGTGATAATGTTCTGGAATGTGGGGGGTATAAGTGCTATTAGCATGATAAGTAGAGGGCACAATAAGCTAGCCAGACAGTATTGTGTGAATTCTGTGGAATGGGTCAATTCTTTAAAACGTGTAAGTATGATTGGGATTTATTTGCATTGAGATTATTTAGCCTGGAAAATAATCAGTGATTTTTTTTTACATTTCAGCATACCACCAGCCAGGAAAGACCGTCTTATCTACAATGTGTATGATGTCATTGATGCCGTCCAAAACAGGAACAGTGACTTTGAGAAGGACTCTGATACAAGTGATGAAGAGGAATGTAGAGATGCCTGTGAACTGGAAAAGGAAAATAAAAAACCCAGTGACCGCCCATAGGATGATTATGTGGACATCATGCCAATAAAATCAAGCCATTCAAGAACACAGACCATGCCCTGTGACAGGTATCATTGGCTGAAAAAGGATTTTATCAGTACCAACACTGATTTTTCAGGTCAGGGCTATGAACAGAGCTAAACATAGTAAATGCCAAAGTTTTCATTCAGTTCATCAGGTTTTGTAAATACAATCTGAACATATTTTTTATAATAAACAATTTTTCATAAAAATATGACTTGTCTGATTATCATTATTGTGTGATTATTAGTGTATAGATATATAGGCTACTGTTATGGGGCTACATAAGCAGTACACCCTGCAAATGAACCATCAGTTGTTCTCTACATTTGTTCGGACAGTGAGTAAAATCACTGAAATTCTGCTACCCAACAGGCCCAACGTTGCAATATTACAACTTTTCCCTAAAAACTTACTAAAATGTAAAAAATGTAAAAACACATTTATTTCTGCATTAGAGGCCTCCTACAACAACATATAAAAGGTGAATTTCTTTTATTTTTTAAATGTTTCTATATTTGGGTCTCACGGGGTTAATGCATTAACTATCAAACATGTACTAACATGTAATTAAGGTGGATGTTATTCATGCATGAATCCATATGACTCCAGTTGTAGTTAAGGTTAGCTCTTTATTAGTTCTTGATTAGTGCATGCCTTAACTCATCAGTAATTCATGCTTAAGTATTAATTCAGGTATTAATTCATGATTATTCATGTACCCTTATTGTAAAGTGTTACCAATATTTTTTCTCCAAGGACCAAGCTAATGCTGACTGCTTAATTACTACATAATTATTTTGTGAAACAATACAGCTATCTTTGCACTTTAACACAAAGACTTTAGCCTTTGAAAAGGTAATTGAACATTTTTGGACCTACAGATACTAGTCTAGCTCCTTATGACATGCACCAAGGCATAAACAAGGTCATTCCATGTCAACTCAACCAGAGGTTCCCAGTTCAAAATATTGTTTTTGATCATTTTTTTTCTTCTTCTAATAAAAGACACACATAAATGATGATCAAAGCTAAAATATTAAATGGCATGGATTAATATGTACTGAGTAATCTGTTATTTTGAAGGGGAGGGTTAAAATGACAATTTTGTCTATGATTTGCTGCAAAACCATAGGTAAAATAATAACCAATTAAAATCAGTGGACTTCAAGACCCCTTGTTGCATAGCAATATCACACAAGCAAGAGTGCGATATGGCCCTACATCAGCACTGCTGTGATTTAGCCGCAGTATGTAATCACATCAGTGGTGATTTAGGGCCATATAGCATGATTGCGAGCGTGATATTGCTTTTATACAACAGTTCAGTGAACAAGTAAATGTAAAAAAATTAGGAAAAACTGAGTACGGTCATAAAAACGCATTTGTGCATGGAACTACTTTCTTACGCGACGGATCAGAATCTGCTGTTGCTGGTTCAAACCAAATGATGCGTCCAAGCCTTTGTCAGTAATTCAAAAATTTCACTTCAGAAATAGTATCATGGCTTGTGCTGTTTCTACCAAGTTATTGGATAAACACGGATGGATGTGTGTGTGTGTGTGAGAGAGAGAGAGAGAGAGAGAGAGAGTGTGTGCGATCACCTATTGCCACTCCCAAGCAGAGATGCTGTCAGCTGTCATTTAAACTGTCATACAATCGAAAGCTGAAGGTCAGCTTTCTCAGTAGAAAAATGGCCAACCAAGAGGGTGTATTTCTCCCTATTTCGCGGTAGCCGGTGTGCAAGAGTCATTCACTAAAGAAACCGCAATCTTCTCCACCATTTTAAACAGTGCTTTCTCTCCAATGTGGAAACTCCAGTAAGAGGTAAGCGCCTGGAGTTCTGTAATTAATCAGTCGTGTCTCTCAGCTGTGATGAGCCTTAATGCTTAAGTTGTGCGTTTAAAGCGGTTTAAAGCTATTTTCTGGCTTTAGTAGTGTAGTAGTAATACAAGCGATCACGTAGCGCTGTTGTATGTAAACACTGGCTGACTTCACTTCACGTTACCTAACTGGCTCATATTACACACAAAAATGATCTTTTGCCACCGCCTGCTGGCTAACATATGTAATGTCAAAAATAAATAAATAAATACATGGAAGAGACACACATACAGTAGCTCTTAACACATTAGCACTGCTCTTACACTTTAATTTAGAACAGCACGAACACAAGCGGAGTGATACACACAGTGAAGTGTCCGTGTGCTGATGGTGTGAGATCATCAGTGCTCATGGAACGTCTCTCATCCAATCAGATTCGAGGACTGGAACTAACTGTTGTATATATATATAAGTCATCAATTTCAAAAACTTTTGTTTTTAAATAACATTTTAGTTTTGTAATTAAATAAATTAATATGTTTGCACAATTATATTTTTGTCTACAAAATTTATATTTTTGTTATATCTCAGAGATATGGGGCTCTCAATTTAATGTATACATCTTCAATGATCAAAAACCACATGTGAATCACATGTGAATCTGTTTTTTCTTGTCCAACAAAACAAAGGTTTGAAGTACAAATAATACTGAAACTAGAAATATACTTTTTTTTTTTTTTTTTTCTAGATGATATGCTTAAGTGATGATAAATACTTCTGAAATTATAGGCACTCCTACTTAGCAAAAACAACAGAAAGTGTTTTTTTCCCATTTTTGGAGTCACACCATTAGCATATAATGAAACAAGGGGTGCTGAAGTCAACTAATTTGACTCATACTATACCTACTAATCTCGGTGTAAAAAATAAATAAATAAAAAGTTAAGTAAATAATGACACTGCCACCTATTTTTTGATCTGTAGTTTTGTTTCAAAATCATGAGTGAAAACCAGCTTGATCTCATGAACATTACGTGACCGTGGCAACATTTTTGCAAAACAAAATCACATGCTTGATTATATGTTTAGCTGCAGTTTCCCACTGAATTGTCCAGTGGGGGGCATCAAAAGTGAGTGAAATGGTGTCATAATCAGATGAGGTTTTTAAAGTGAATATTAGATGGAGGTTTAATGAATAAAACGTACCTCCCTAACCTAAAACTTTACCTAAACCTAAATATATAGATACATATGGATATATCAAGCTTGAATTACCCTGATGGTAGGAACATTTCTTTTTAAGGTCCAGGGCAAAACCTAACCGATAGTGATCTAAAATCAAATGAGAGGTTCAAATCAAATCAAATCAAATCACTTTATTGTCACACAGCCATATACACAAGTGCAATGGTGTGTGAAATTCTTGGGTGCAGTTCCGATCAACATAGCAGTCGTGACAGTGATGAGACATATACCAATTTACAATAACATCAAATTAACACAACACAATTTAAACATCTGTTATACATAATTACACTCAACAATATACAAATAATAACATACAGTGTACAGTATACAATATGGTGTTTTTGTTTTTGTTTTTTTGTTTTTTACTATATAGATACACATTATTCAATAAAAATTAAAAATTAAAATATATATATAAAAAAGTATATATATATATATAATGTACAGTATTGTACTGTATTGACATTCAGGCTGTCGGTTGATAGTCAGTTGTTAATAGAGACATAATATAATAATAGTAATATAATTTATGACAGTAGGTTGACACAAAACAGACATCCTTACCCTCAACCAACATCTAAACCTACCCAATTGTGTCTTAAAATTAAATGAAACATGAAAAGTACATTTTCTGAAGCAACCACGTCATCTCATGTCGCTTCTATGAAACACTCATCTCACATGTCAGCTTTTATGCATGACTTGGCTTGAACCTGTCTTCTGAGTTCAAAGTCCAACACTCTATGAGGTGAGTTACTGTGGATGCTAATCACTTTGGAATAAAAGTGTAAATGTAGGTGGGTCTGTAATGCAAGTGTTAAAACAGGGTTTCATAACCCTGGGTAAAAAGCAGTGCTAACCCCCATTCAAAACTTACAAGTGTGAAACATTGCTTTACCTGGGGTTAAAAACAGGGTTTAGAATGAAGTGTGAAAAGCCCTTCTTTGTCTTTTCTGACATTGTTGTGTTTTAATGTCATGCAATAACACTGACATAGTGATTGATGTATGTTGTCATGAAACAGAATCCCTCCCCTCCAAATCTGATCACAAGTGGTCACAGGAGATGCATTTACTGTAAGTGGCCAGATGTAAACAGTGATGTCTCTCACCTGACCACATGTGATCAGATCACCCGAGACGCATCTTAATACCAGGTGTAAACAGGATCATTGTTAACAAGAATTAACAAGAAGACTTTAGGTTAAAATAGCACAACTTAACACTAACATTATAGAGTGTTAAAATGAGAAAGAAAAAATAATACAATAAAATAAAAATAAATAAATTTAATAGCATAATATCTTAGTGTACAAAAGGTTGATGACAATTCTTGCACAAAGGAACCAAGCTGGCCTCAGATCTATTAATGACTGCTATCATCTCACATGGCAAGAATGCGAGAGCCATCATTTCTCATGTCAAAGAGTCCTATGAATCATGTTAAAGCTACTTCTAAACCCAGCTGGCTGTCAGACGGCGGTCAATCAGCTATTATGACAGAAGTGGGCTGCGATAAGGATCAACAGAGCGAGAAGTAATGTCTGCAAAAAGGCGAATGATGGGAGGATGAAGGCGGCACTCAGATTGCATCACACACGTTCTGCTGGTGAGGGTTCCCCCAAAAGGAGATCGTACCTATGATTCTTTCTGACAACTGAATCTGACTCAGTTGTGCAGTGCCTCTCAGAACTAAAGGTATACATTAATGCAATCTGATCTATAATCAGCGAGTCACAGCTGATTAGGAGGATAATGCTCAACCTAATTTGACTCACATAAATAACCATACAAACTGACACTGAATTGGAGTTGAATAATGATCAGCCTATCAGCAGCCTGTTGACTGTTGACAAGCCACAGACCACCAACTCAACTGACTCTGTCAAACTAGATTTTATTCAAACCAAGGACCCTTTGGTGTATAGAGAGATTAAGCATGGACTCTTATATATTGTATAAAATGAAGTGTTGCATTTTAAGTCTGGAATATAATAACGTCTACAGTACAATATCAATTTATCCACATATTTTGTTAAGATGCTAACGTTGTAAAGTCATTGAAATACTCATTGATGCACAGAGTCTTGTACATTTAATTGTACATTGCATTTTAATTGTTCTTACTGGAATACATTTAATATGGGAGGGGAAATGAAACATTTAGCTGAAATTTTACTTTAGTCACTTAACATTTAACTTAAGTCACTAAAAAATGTTAAAAAATAAAAATAAAAAAATTAGAAAAAACATACTAATATACTAAAAAAAAATTCTATCCATCCATCCATCCATCCATCTATCTATTAACAGATATATAGATACATATGGATATATCAAGCTTGAATTACCCCGATGGTAGGAATATTTCTTTTTAAGGTCCAGGGCAATTATATTTTGCATAATTGTTTTAATGCATATTTTTTATATATAATTAATCACACTGAATACACTCGTAACAATAATTTTACAGTACTTTTTACATTAATTATTGAGGAGAAGGGTGAAATAGAGCTCAGGTTTAGACAAAGCAAAACCATGTGTGAAAACAAAGTAACTTGTGACACATTACTGACATTGTCTTTTCAGTCTCTGCATTAATCCCATGAATACTAATCACTGTCAAACTGTGAATTTGGTGACAGTAAGTTGAAAGATCATCAGATAAAATCGGTCTGTGCTTACCGAAATTCAAACCACTGCCTCCAAGTAGCTGAAGCTGGTAGTGTTGTTGAACATATGGGCACATGTGAGCTGCAGTTTTTGGGTCAAATGTCCACAGAGTGGCGCCAAAATAGAGTTATATTTGTAATTGTAAATTATATAATACAGTCAACAGGAATGCATATTTTATTTACCCTACCCCCTTATCCTAGCTCCAGCCCTTAACCTAACCATCAATGGCTAAACATTTAATTTTAAAGTGAAAATGAAACCCCTGAATCGTGCTCATCATTGTTTATGTGAACTCAATTACTTCCTGGATCTCCTGTGTGATCACAAATATCCATTATGAACTGAGATCGTAAATTGCTCTATAGCTAAAACTGACAGCATTCATGTGATTGTGATCCTATGTGATCTAATTTACAGAATGTATTCATATGAATGAATGCATATAGACACTTAACACTTTAGAGATGTACAAATGGATGTCCTATCCTAACATACAAAAAATGATGTGTAAACATTGTGTATGTATACCTACAAATAGTAATGAGATCACTGTGGATTATTTGATTGTATGACAGTTTAAATCAAGTGACATGTCAAACTGGTCGCACTGTGAATTTGGTGAATGTAGTCGAAAGGTTTGCTGCTGAAATCAGTCTATGCCTACTGAAATTCAGACCACTGCCTCCAGTGGCCGTAGCTGGAGGTGTTGTTGAACATATGGGCACATTGAGCTCCAGCTCAATGTCCATAGAGTGGTGCCAAAAGTGAGTTGTTCAGAAAGCTGTATTTTTAGTTGTAAATGATGTAATTAAGTCAACAGAAATGCATATCTTGTAACTCAAACCCCAACCTTCATTGTAGTAAAAATTAAATTTTAACCTTTGAATTGGTCTCATCATTGATTATGTGAACACAATTACTTCCTTGGTTCCATGTGACCAGAACCCAAGTCTCTGAGGCTGCTTGTTCAACACGCTATCAATTGCACCACAGGAAAAGGTGAACACCTTTGAATTGATGCGAAGATCTCTGATGGGAGATGCCGCTTGTCAGTAATATGGAAGAATGGGGTCAATTCCAGGGTGTGAAATGTTGAAAATGCAACAGAAACATAACTCTTATTGTGACTATTGCGATAGAATTGGAATGTATTGTCACTGAAGTGAAACTCTAAACATCAGCCTGCCAGACTACATCGATTCTTGAACCAGCGTTTGATTTGCTACAACTGTTGTATTGTCTTTCAGTTCTTAATATAGCCTTTTACAATACATATGATCTCCAGTGTTGCAGTGGTAGAGGAGAAATGGGCTCCATTTATCATGAAATGGGCTAATGAAACCTCACCCAATCAGACCCCAGGGAGAAGATGATGTGCCCTAAGGTTGCGACTGCAAGGTGATCCTTCATCTTGAGCACTTCATCACAGTTGGCTGTGAAGGTCGATCAATGGACTATGGAACCATGAAAAACGATTATAAGATTATGCTTGTGCTGCAAATGGTCTGAAAACTTGTGACCAGATGTTCATTTTGACACCAAGTTCAAGCTGAGATGATGTAAATTTTTGTAATGTTTTCATTTGAAATATTCTAAGAGTGAATGTGGGTCTCTAAAATACTGTACATATTTTATTATATATAAAATATTCCTTCTTTTTTTTTTCCATTTTTCTTTTTTTTTTATGTTTGAAAACCTCTTCCATATCTAGTGGTCATAATTACTGTTCCCCAAAGTGACCCATGACCAATTAGAGACTATGCTCAGCCAGGGACAGTACAAATCTTTAGAGTAATAATGAACTCACAGGGTCCTCTTAGCTTTCAGCAAGTCATGTTTCTGTCCCATAGAGCTAAGTGTACATGCTTGTTCAGATCTTGGATATTGCAGGCATTCTTGCCAAGAACCCAATAATTAATGAGAGTCTGAGACTGACTTCCAGATATCTGGATAACCCTGCTTTATAAAGCATTAACTTACTGTTGACCTGATCAAGAGAAGAGTGATACTCCTGTAATTAGGATAAGAGGTGGACTAGGATGTAAAAAATAGAGGATGTCTATTAAATAGAACATGATCTATTAATTAGATATTGACATTGAGGTAAAAATGCTTGCAGTCTGTCTTGGGTAATGTTCAAAGAAGGATCTGGTCAGGAATGATCAATGCCTTCATTTGATTTGGATTTAACCCACAGTGACTAGTGCATTTCCCATTTGAGATATCACTGGATTAATTATGTTTTATTTTTAAATTTCAATGACTCAGAGTGCATTAAGTGAGAGTGCATACACTGTTCTCTTAGGCATCCCTTTTTCTTGATATGATCAAGGGCATATGTTTGCTTCTTGCATTAATGTGAAATTGTTCAGAAGGAGTCATTTTATTATTAAGTATTGAGCCACTACCTTTTGTTCACAGAATAAAAATGTCAAAAGAGTACACTAGAATTCGACAAAACAGGTGCTTTTTGTGTCCCTCATTAACACGTGTAAATAATGACTTGAATAAAGAATATCTGTTGAACTATATGTTACAATGTTCGCTTGACAAAGCCAACATACTGTTATTTTAAAAACATGGGTAGGGTTTTTCCAAAATCCCTAAACCAAGACTAAAATTACTAACTCTAATGCCTTCTAGAGCAAACATGGCACAGACCTTCAGACTGTTCTGACCTACTCTTTTCTAACTGATCAAACATATGGTTCTCCCATATCGAACCAACGAATTGGCCAAAAATCCCTTAGAATTACTTCAACAGAATGTTCAAATTAGAGCCAATAATGACAACATCACACATGAAAATTTTATCTTATATGTTTTATAAACAGTATTTTTTCTTGTTTGAACTTGTGTACTTTGTGTATGTTAATTGTTACAATATTGTATGCTGCCATTTTGGCTAGGTCTCTCTCAGAAAAGAGATTTTCATCTCAAGAGACTTGGTAAAATAAAGGGACAACAAGAAAATACATGATACTTAAATTATACCCATTCAGATGATTAAGCAGGGTCATAATTTAATGGTTTTACTAAGCAAATGTATATAAAAAATTTCATATTACCTTTGCACATCATTTCATCTGCCCTGGCACTGTGCTAAATTAGCTTGGGCTCAGAGAGTGGACAGATTTCTGTTATTGCTACTCCTGATGAGATGAAAGCTATGTGTTGGCAAACACACCAGCTCCCATAACCCTGTGAGTGTGTCCTATTCTCTGATTGGATGAGCACATTTTGTGAAGGGTAAAAGAGGAGCTGCTATTAAAATGACAGGAATAAATAAAAAATTCCAAGATATCACTTTGAGACCTTGAAGTAAAAGCTGAGATGTGGTTGCCATTCAAACCAACTGATTGCATTTATTCTCAGTTACAGTTTGAAAAATGCAGAATAGCAATGTGGGAGACTTTGACATTTTTTTTAAAAACCGAATAGGTTGTCTGAACTCTACCAAATACTGGCAAATAAGATGTGAAAAAATTAGGTTATCTGGATCTAGTAGCTATAAGTTTTTGAATTATTTCTTTAAAAAGAGATTTCTACGTTGATTCTATGTCAGTTTGCTATCTGGAAAACTACATAAAATCTCTTTTTTTCAGCAAACATAACTTTAATAACAAGTGATGGGAAGATCGGATCATTTTGCTGACTTGAATCTTTGAGTCTTATTCAGCAAAATGAACGAACCTTTATTCAAGTAATTTTGTTACTTGAATGAGCAGCGCTGTTTACAGCTGAGTAGGAGGAACGCTGTACAGAAGATTCATTGATTTTGGTTTAGATCTGTATTTATCTGTTTGTTTATTCACAATGGTGCATTGGTGTGCTTATCCTGGATGTCTCAAATGAGAGAAAAACGTGAGATTAAACCTGTAAAATGGCAACGCAAATTCATCACATGAGAGACGTGTACGCAGTGCTCTCGTGAATGCATATACGGCTGCTGGCCAAAAGCGAAGGTTTAGAGTTAAAAAGTACTTAAATATTGATCTTTTTTGCAACAAAAGCGATCGTATCGCTTTAGAAGACATTAATTTAAGTTGTATTGATGACGTTTATGCTGACTGTCAGTGATTTTTGGAGCTTCAAAAGTCTGATCACCATCCACTTGCATTTTAAGTACCTACTGAGCTGAGATATTTTTCTATTTTTCTTCAAATGTATTCTGGTGAAGAAAGAAAGTCATACACCTGGGATATCATGAGGGTGAGTAAATAATGAAATATTTTCATTTTTGGGAGAACTTTCCCTTTACGTTTATCAAACCCTTAGTGACAATATGCTTACAATTATATCTAAAGGTTTTCTTGAAGGGTTAGCTCACCCCAAAAATTTAAATTCTCTCATAATTTACTCACCCTTATGTCATCCCATATGTGTATGACTAGTCTGAGGCTGACGAGGAGCTGGCGGACATGCTTGCCCGGGCAGCCGCGAGGGTCAGTCTGAAGTGGAACCCTCCACCCTGCCCTGAACCCTCGCGGCTTGACGATTGGTTCCTAGGCTCAGAGCGCCGCTCACAAGGCGGTTGCGGTGCACCTGTGCCCGCAAAACACCACCACCTGGCGGAATCGTCCGAGACTCCTGTCCAGGGCCTGAAAGCTCATGTCTTCCCTGGTGACCAAGGCTTACAGTGCCGCTAGGCAGGCTGCCTCCACCCTGCACGCCATGGCTCTCCTGCAAGTGCACCAGGCCAAGGTGCTAAGAGAACTGCACGAGGGTAGTCCTGACCCAGCACTGATGCAGGAGCTGTGCTCGGTGACCGATCTCGCCCTCCGGGTGACATAGGTCATGGCATGGACTCTCGGGCAGGCGATAACCACCTTGGTGGTCGAGGAGCGCCACCTGTGGATTAACCTGGTCGAGATGAGGGAGGCCAACAAGGTGCGTTTCCTTGATGCCCCATCTCCCAGGTTGGCCTATTTGGCGACACTGTCGAGGACTTTTCCCAGCAGTTCTTGGCAGTCAAGAAGCAGGCAGAGGCCATCCAACACATCCTGCCCCAGCGCGGATCAAGGTCCCTCACCCTGTCTGCTCATCACCAGGGGCATCCCCCTGCAGCGACGACCCTGGCCCTGGCATAGAGCCCCCCGCAGGAAGTTGACACCCCCGTCTCACGGTCCACCACCAAGAACCCTAGAAAGAGGCATCAAAGTGGACATGGAGACCCGCTACAAGTTTGAAGGTGGTGAACAGACCATTCCATCCCCCGGTGGACGGCCTGGAAGAGAATCCTTTGTTTCTTTTGATTTTGATTTCACCGCATGCCGAGGGGCTGCGGTACCCACATTTTCAAGAAAGAGCAGTTTCCTCATTCCTTTGGTCACACACCCGGTGTTTACGGCCGTCGTTGTTAGGATAGCCGGACACCGCACATTCATGGCAGGCACGGCGCTGCAGAGGCGGGCCCACCTGCGTGCCCAGCTGCGGCACATACACACCCACACCCAGGCAGTTGTGACGAGTCACGAGGATGGTCTCCCTCCTCCCCCGTCACTGACCAGTCCTATGGTGGGTATGCGGAGGGAGGTAAGTGCTTCGATGTTCCCCTCATCACAGCCACGAGCTCGGGACGAAAGGCTCCTCGATGTAGCATCTCCTGCTCCGCCCTGCCGCGAGGCCCCACCCACAGGTACGTCAGATGACCCTTCTGCAGAAGGACGCGATAGAGCCTGTCCCTCCAGCCAAGATGAAGAAAGGGTTTTACAGCCCCTACTTCATCGTACCAAAGAAAGGCGGTGGGTTGCGGACAATCTTGGACCTGCGAGTACTGAACCAGGCATTGCACAGACTCCCGTTCAAGATGCTAATGCAGAAACGCATTTTGACGTGTGTCTGGCATCAAGATTGGTTCACGGCAGTAGACCTGAAGGACGCGTACTTCCACGGCTCGGTTTTACCTCAGCACAGGCCCTTTTGAGGGCCAGGCATACCAGCTCAAGGTCCTCCCCTTCGGTCTGTCCCTGTCGCCTCATGTCTTCATGAAAGTCACAGAGGCAGCCCTTGCCCCATTAAGGGAAGTGGGCATTCGCATCCTCAATTAGCTCGACGACTGGCTGATTCTAGCTCGAGACTTGTTGTGTGTGCACAGGGACCTGGTGCTCGGGCACCTCAGCCGGATGGGGTCAACTGGGAAAGGAGCAAGCTCTCCCCGGTTCAGAGCATCTCTTTTCTCGGGATGGAGTTAGACTCAGTCTCTATGATAGCGCGCCTCACAAGGGAGCGTACGCAGTCGGAGCTGAACTGCCTGAAGTCATTCAGGTGGAGAACGGTGGTCCCACTGAAACAATTTCAGAGGCTCCTGGGGCATATGGCATCCTCGGTGGTAGTCAAGCCACTCGGGTTGATGCATATGAGACCGCTCCAGCACTGGCTTCAGACTCGAGTCCCGAGATGGACATAGTGCCACGGTACACATCGTGTGGCCTTCATGCTGATCTGCTGCCACTTGTTCAGCCTTTGGACGGACCTTGCATTTCTGCAGGCAGGGGTCCCCTTAGAGCAAGAGTCCAGGCACATCGTTGTTACGACAGACACCTCCAAACGAGGCTGGGGTTCTGTGTGCAACGGGCATGCAGCCGCAGGCTCCTGGACAGGGCCGTGACTGCGTTGGAATATCAACTGCCTCGAGTTGCTGGTGGTAATGATCGCCCTGCGGAAGCTTCGGCCATTGATCCAGGGCAAACACGTGTTGGTCCGGATGCACAACACAGTGACGGTAGCGTATATAAACTGCCAAGGCGGCTTACGCTCATGTCGCATGTTGCAACTTGCCAGCCGTCTGCTCCTCTGGAGTCAACAGTGACTCAAGTTGTTGCGAGCCACTCACATCCCGGGTGACCTCAACGGCGCAGCGAACGCGGTGTCACGGCAGGTTACGCTCAGGGTAGAGTGGAGACTCCACCCCCAGGTAGTCCAGCTGATTTGGAGTCCCGGGAATCCTCCCACTGCCCGCTCTGGTATGCCCTGACCGAGGCTCCCCTCGGCACAGACGTGCTGGCACACAGCTGGCCCTGGGGGCTACGCAAGTATGTGTTTCCCCCAGTGAGCCTGCTTGCACAGACCTTGTGCAAGGTCAGGGAGGACGAGGAGCAGGTTGTCCTGGTGGTGCCCTACTGGCTCACCCAGACTTGGTTCTCAGAGCTCACACTCCTTGTGACAGCCCCTCCCTGGCAAGTTCCCCTGAGGGAGGACCTCCTCTCTCAGGGACGGGGGGCACCATCTGGCACCTGTGACCAGACCCCTGGAATCTCCATGTCTGGCCCCTGGACGGGATGCGGAAGACCTAAGTGGCCACCGGTGGTGGAAGACAAAATCACTCAGGCCAGGGCTCCCTCTACGAGGCGCCTGTATGCCTTGAAGTGCCGTTTGTTCGCTAAGTGGTGTTCTTCCCGATGTGAAGACCCCCAGAGATGCGCAGTCGGGTCGGTGCTAAGTATGCAGGGCAACTGGCCAGGTGTACTGCTTGCATACAGCGCCTTTCCCCTCCTGGAGGGGAAGATGTGTGCTTTTCCCCCCAGCCTAGTTCAAGAGACTGTGGACCTTGGATGTCCTTTCTCCTTAGCCCTGTGGCAGGCAAATTCGGTCTGAGAAATTTGATGCCGGCCCAGTACGTGCGCAAGTAGGCCCTGTACTGGGGTAGGTGCACCACATGCGCTGGTTGCCTGTGAGTAACCCCGTGTGATGTATCTTCCACGGTACATTTTCTCCATTGGTAAACCCACATCTTCCTTGGCAGAGTTCCCTCTGCCACCAGTCGCCGTGTGTGTAGAGCTCCGTCCCCTCCAGGTAGGACCTACCACGGGGACGTCCTCCACATGCGATACTGCCGGTCGGTAAGTCCATGTGACGTATTTCCACAAAGTTACCTCCTCTTTGGGCAGGGTGTGGTCTCCACGATGTCTTTCCCCTTGGGAAAGGACACCACCCCCCACCCCCCGACGTGGACGCTTATGGCCCCTGCTGTACGATTTCCACTTTTTGGGGAGAAAAGAGAATTGGGCAGTCGGCTTGTCCCCGAGTTGCGGGGGACCGTATGAGGCTCGTGGAGCGTTGGGGGAGGTTACGTGGGGGCCGGGTGCGCTTGCTACGAGGCACGCAGTGGCTTGCCCGCACCTGCACCGCCAATCCACGTAACTCAGTTCAATAGTTGTGGTGTTTCGTATAGGGACCACTAGTGTCACTACATCGACACAATGTCGAGTGAGTGACAGATAGGGAACGTCTTGGTTACTGTCGTAACCTCCGTTCCCTGATGGAGGGAACGAGACGTTTTGTCCCTTTTGCCACAACACTGAACTACCCTCTGAAATGGCCGGGACCCTGTCTCAGCTCCTCAGCGCAAAACCTGAATGAGTGGTTGCGAGCCAGCTCCTTTTATACCCGTATGTCTGGGGGAGTGGCATGCAAATTCCACTCGCCAATTCCCATTGGCCTTTTCTCAAAGATCAGAGGTGTTTGGGGCTCCCAAGAGCGACCCCTAGTGTCACTACATCGACACAATGTCTCATTCCCTCCATCAGGGAATGGAGATTACGACAGTAATCAAGATGTTTTAACATTTATTCACCTTGTGTATTATTGACTCTGTACGGCACGCGCGCCACCACCGCAGGCTCGCGTGCGCCTCATAGGACATTCGTGAGTGGAAGACAGAAGGAACTTAAGTTAAAGTTTAGAAAATATGAGTGAAATTGATCATGTTGAAGTTGACCATCTATAACAACTGAAATGAGTCCAACATGGTGAATTATCTAAATTTACCTCTAAAGTTACTGGCTGCCTCACGGAAAAATGGGCAGTGTGCAAATAGGGCATTTAATTACAAAAACACTGAGGGATAAAACAATTAAAATCTAAAGTGATATTCAATGATAGACTGACAAAACATTGTGTAAAACGATGAATAAAAGTAAATTTATGCTTTTGTTAAATTGCATTAAATATGTGTTCACAAATGTCACATGTTAAAACTGAGTGTTTGTTATGGATCATTTTTGAAGGATGGATTGCATGTGTGGAGTTTGACCACGTTTGGCATACATGCAAGGAACTGGGTATGTGAATTTGGTATTAATAATATATTATTTAATGATTTATAGCCCAGAGTGTTTTCCAGTTTAGTGAATAAGCGTAATACGTGCTATATGTGAAAACGTGTGTAATGGGAATTATATTGTTTTAAACTGTTATGCATGTCCTTAAAGCCTGGTTAAAAATGCATAACATGCTTTGAGTGATTTAAGCATGTGTTAAATGCATAAAATACTGTGAATGATATAAGCATGTATTAAGGTGATATATGTTGAGGCATGTGGGTAGGCTAATGCTCTGTTTGTGTTTTCTTTTGATATTAGGCTCTACCATATATCATTACCGTATTACTTTCTAGTAATTTTTCATTGTGCTGAAATTCAGTGAATCATTTTTGTTCTCATTTGGGACATTGTTCTTTTTGAATCACATTTACAAATTGTCAGAAAACTCCTGGATTGTAATCCAATTTTTCCAATAAGCACAAAGACACAGTTTTTTATTTTCTTTATTCTTTAAAAATAAAAAAATACAATACAGCCTTATCGATCGCTGTCCTTTTCTGAGACAGCAGTCAGAATAAAACCCCCAAAATATATTTTGTTGATTATTTTCAGCTCACCGGCTACATTTAAATTACGCCATCTTTGATTTTTAATGGGAATGACTTACAATCTCTTCAATGGGCTGTACTGCAGTTTAAAGTGTTTTTGGATCATTCCGCAGACAAAACATGAATGAAATATCTGTCCAAGAACATTCAGTATATAAAGAACTCCTGACAGCATGAGTTGTGGAAAAACATATGTGATCTAGGAGTTTTATACAGCTTTATACCATTTGTACCATTGAAGAGATGGAAAGCCTATCCCTCACAGCATCATTGTCATTCCCATAAAAATCAAAGATGGCGCTAGTGTGAATAAGGTCTATTCATGTGTTTGTTCTGTGTAAATGACTGTATAGTTCCTGTAAACTGTTGAAATGCTGCTTGCATTTGCTGTTTGCCTTATCACATATAATGATAAGCAATAAATATTCCTCTTACACTGCTAAACTAAAAAACAAAACAAAAAAATACAGCATTTATTGTAGGAATATCAAGGCAGTGTACACTCAAAGGTCATTTATTGTGCTACTGCTCCTCGCAAAACTATCTTTTTTGTTTTTTTGTTTGTTTGTTTGTTTTGTTTTTTGTTCTCCACCTTCACATGAGGCCTTGGACCATCAGGGATGCACTGGCAGGTTAATTGACAGAGTGACCGTAAGCAGCGTAAATGAGAGTGCTCATGCAACACATCAAATTGTTAAACCAAATTCGCCACGGTGCTCTGAGAAATACATTCAGATTTTCAGGGCCAGCTCATCGCTTGTTAACTTAATATTTATTATGATAGACTATTATGATACTCAGTGGGTGTAAAAAGTTTTGTTCTGTGGTTCACAATATAAGCAGAGTAAGCAAAGCTGATGATGACACGGTCATTTTTTACTGCCCTAATAGGGACAAACGCTTGGAACTACAACTTTTAAAAAACTTTTCCTCTCCAGCAGGAAAAGCGACTGGCATTATGGGCAAAGGACATTCTGTTGATCATCATTAAGAACCATTCTTCTAAAATGCCAAAAACCTAATTTAGCAGAATGTAAAGACTAGAGACCAATACTGCTGCCACAAACCATATATATTAGTTTTAAACTTATACTTAATTTTGGAAAATAGTTTTGGTTGAAAATCTTATCTCTACAAAAATAAACCTTTAATCTATGAACAGTGCTGGGTAGTAATAGTTTACTTGTAATTGGATTACATTTCATTTTAAAATGTGCATAATCAGATTACAGTTACTTTTCCATGGATTACACAATTACATTTTTGTTTACAAAAAGCCATTTCTCCTTGTTGATTTCTCCTTGTGGAGAAAATGAACTGGATTTTTACTTCCAAAATCAGACTGTTGTGCTCTATTGGACCCAATAGTATACGAAGTGTGATTAGGTACTCTTTCTCATTTCACATACGAAGAGTGCATTTATACAGAAGTCTTAAAGGCACAGCAACCACACACACACACACACACACACACACACACACACACACACAAAATATGTGTCAGAGAAAGTGTGGAAAATGATCACAAAAAACTAAACAATAACTTTTTTCACCAAACTCCACCAAATGGAACAGATTAGATTCCTTCCACAGAACGTAGTAGCTGTCCAATCACTCACTGCTCATTGTATAATGAATTCTAAATTCTTTTTTTCTTTTTTTTTTACAAAATAAATGTAGTTTGCTAGAATGTCAGTGTCTCTGAATGTTTGCTCCACTTCATGTTCTCTGTCAGACTTGCACCAGACATTTCCTAGACAGCACAAATCCGAATATGTCATTCCTTGGAGAAAAGCATTCTTGATTCATTGAGCAGGTCATCGCTGGGGTCAGGGATGGGCTTAGACAGATTAAATCACAACGTGTCAGGATGGAGAAAAAAAAAAAAAAGAAAAAAAAAAACCTAAACAGCTCAACAAGAGCTGTTCTCCATGAAAGAGGGGGAAAAAAATAAATAACGATAAACAAATATGGTAATGGCTAATGGGCCATGGCTGATCTGCCAGCATGGCCTATATTTTAAGACTAGTTTATTTATAGTGCTTCACTTAGCTTTCAAAAACGATATTGCACTGACTGTATGAAAATAATCTAAGAGAGCCTATAAATGTAGATTTTTAATAAATAGTATGGCATTTTTGAGAAATGACAGCTAAACAATGATGACAGCCCTCCCCCATTTCTTGGCAAACATGGCTAAAGCCGATAGAACATTTCGATGAATGAAAGCCATGAATAAGCTCACTGAGATTAGTTCATGTAAATGGGGGCCTCCCACTCATCCCTGCAGGCTCGAGTACTTACTTGGCAATATTCTCTAGAAGCCTGATTTTACCTGTCATAACAACATGTGTGTTGCACAAACCCCCATCATCAATTAGAGACGCGTGATTATGTTAAGCTATGCACAAGTTTTATTTATTCCTCCCCAAATACTAGAGGAAGTCGTTCATGCATGGCTGAAATAGCGCTTACATCACGTTCTGTCTTCCTGGCAAGGCTTTCTAAGCTCTTTCAAAGCCTGCGGCGATGACTGTGCTTTAAGGAGTTGCTTCTATCCCTACTGAGGCAGAAAATATTCCCAATCTAGCCAACTGTGCAAAAAGCAACATTTACAAAGCCTCCAGTGACAAAAGAAGCTAGAACAAACTAATTTGCCAGAGTTATGCAAGTGTTTGTTCCTTTGAATGACTGTTTAATGGCTTCTAAAAGGAATAGTTCACCCAAAAATGAAAATTGTTGTCATTTACTCACCCTCGATTTGTTCCAAACCTGTATGACATTTTGCATCTGAAAATCTTTCTTCAACACAAGGAGAAATTTAGCAAAACTTCTGGCATGATTTTTTCAACATAATGAAATTCAATGGAGACAGAAGCTGTCAACCTCAAAAAATTTCAGCATCATTAAAGTATTGTAAAAGCATGGGCGGCGTTAGGGGGCTTAAGCCCTGAATGTTTTTCGCAGGGACTAAAAACGGTTCAAGGAACGAAACGTAACTGAAAACTAGAATAAAGTCCCTTTCAATTGTTCTGGAATAATTATCTTTACAATAATTTTTTAATGATACCAAAGACCAAAGGGTTTATTACAGTACATTTTCAGAATTACACCACTTCCTGTTGCCTGAAAAAAATGAGGCTTCTCTCTTTTTATCTCAACCCATGAAACACACATCACCGTTGTGAGTCTGGCCAATCGTGAAAAAGCTGTCGTTATCAGAGCTTATGCGGCCTCTCAGTCGGTCTGCACAGCGCTGCATGAAGCAGAGCACACCTACTGACTCGAACCGGGTACTGCAAAATTCTCAGAGAAGACACCCCTTTAACAGCTATTTTTACACAAAGAAATTAGTTTGTATTTGACCAAAATTCTATTATCCTCAGCAAGCTGACAAACACCAAAGTCACCAAAGGCCATATTTGGAACACTCCTGGCTATTTTCTATGTAAACAAGTGGCATATAAGTGCAGCTCCTATCTGCTTAAATAGGGAAAGATCGAAATCTCCAAAATGGTTGGTCAATATTAAGATCAAAGAAAATATTTCAAATCAGCAGTTAAATCTCAGATCACACAAAAAAAATTACATTTTCCCGCCTTGTATAGCCGATGCGCATGCACGTTCTCAAGTTGATTGACATGCAATGTCTGTATCTAAAAGGTGATTGGCTCATTTACCTGTAAGGTGGGACTTCCTTTACATCCTTTCACCATTGGCCATTCCAATTTCCTGTCTCTGCTAACATTACAGCTGAGGAATAGAGTAGCTTCAGCTTTACTGTTCATTTCTGCTTGGGAGTCGTGACAGATGTAGGTAATCGCACACACTCAATCACTCTCTCTCTCTCAAACACACACACACACACATCCTTTTCCAATAACTTGTTAGAAACAGCCCAAGCCATCGTTACTAGTTCTAAAATGACGATACGGAGGCTTATGTGCATCTTTTGAACTAGCAACAGCAGATCCTGATCCTATGACACTAGTGGTGTAAGAAAGTAGTTCCCTACACAAGTGTGTTTTTTTTGAGACAGTCCTTAGTTTTTCCTCCTTTTTTAATTTATTTACTTGTTTGTTGAACTGTTGTAAAAAAGCAATATCACACTCGCAATCGTGCTGTATGGCCCTAAATCAGCACGGCTGTGATTACCTGCAGCCGAATCACAGCCGTGCTGATATAGGGACATACAGCACTCTTGCTTGTGTGATACTGCTTTAATATGATGCATTAATACAGATTTGATGCTGGCCGGTTTTGACTGAGAAGCAGATCTGTATTTACCAATACACATTTTTTTTTTTAGGTCTTACTTTATGATTATGTTCTGTTTTATATGGCTTATTACAGCTAAAGAGCCAAGAGCAATGAATGTGTGCTCCCTACTGTTTTGCCCTAATGTTGGTAATCAAAGTAGTATAAAGCTGATTCAGGACTTTATTAGCTCAAGAAGAACACAGTCTGTGCATGCGCTCTCACTGGGTACACCAAGGTTTAAAGAATAATTTGGCCCACATAAGTCCAAATGTGCCCAAGCAGTGTGTGCATGCAGGAGAGAGAGATTTACGCTACAACAGTAATTGATTTTAAATGGCCAGATATATATATTAAATATTTTAAATATTTTTGGTGACAAATTTAATATTAATACGTTTAATTTAAAGACATTATTTTATATAGCCTACTGTAAACTATGCTTGTTATGATTTCTATGCTGATAATTCCCCCACATGGGAATTCCTCTTATTCTGGGTGAGGCACGTCCCTTATTTTTTCCAGACCAGGACACTTGTTTCTCTTGCGAAATCTGGCAACACTAATTTTAAAAATAATATTATAAACCATATTTTATTTCATTGTAACCTGTTACCATTTGTAGGGGAGGATGCGGAACATGAGCAGTTTCTGCTCAGAAAATATAAACATTTTGTTTTTAGTCTCTGGCTTCAGTAAATTGAATGTTTTTATCATCTTGTAAGCATGTTAAAAGTACTAGTACTTCCATATCAAATCGATTAATATTAATTAATATATAAAGTATAATAAGTATAAATAATGATAGTCTTTTTACAGTATCCATAATACCAAATACTGACCCACCACATGCTGTCTTGTTGGTGACTGCTTTCCAACATGAATGCATATTTGCACGCATGCAAAAGGAGCGATCGCGACTGTGGCTGTGAATGGTCAAAATGCCTGTCTTGGTGAGATACTGGAAACTGTGCTTGATCTATCCAGATGCAATAAGTATCAAAAATTTTGATACATAAACATGAAAACAAAGAGTAATATATAGATTTGCTCAAGGAATTAGCAAATTTTAAGTCACAAGCCGGGACATTTCTGTTTCTTGCAAATCCATGAACTTCGTAAACTTAAACGCAAATCTAGCAACTATTTTTTTTCTCATCAGCACAAATTTTAGCCTATTTACATACTGCTAAATTCTAAATTTGCAAAATATGCCAGACGAATCAATGATATGACATAAAACTGTCAATTGACAGGAAAGCTGAAAGAGACAATGTGTTTTTTTTTTTTTTTTTTTTATCACATTTTAAAGTTCAGTGTTAAAAGCAATATGCTAAAATTCATAGATCATAGCGTTAAATTTCTGGTCTTTCAGCATATGTTAGGGTGAGACAAAAGTCTCTTTTAGTTTTAGTTCCAGTAATATTTAAAGATTTACTTTATATAAACAGGGTTGGGAGGGTTAATTTTGAAATGTACGTATTCCACTACAGATTACAGAATACATGCTGTAAAATGTAATTTGTAATGTATTCCGTTAGATTACTCAAGGTCAGTAACGTATTCTAAATACTTTGGATTACTTCTTCAGCACTGGTAGATTTTTTATTTTGATATAAACTCTGCCAGTACATTAAGACAAAATACACAAGTTAAAAATACATTTTTAGATATTTTTACAGGAAAACAATGCAAAAATTATTATAAAGAATAAGATTTTTCCCCCTAATATCAAAGGTCTTACTAGAAAAAAAGAAATTATGATCCAACGTGAATTTTATTGATAAAAAAATATGATTGTGCCTGGTACATGTGCATGTAAAACGGCTAGAAATAGCATTTTAGCTTAGCGTAAAGCTGACAATTTACACAAGGTTTATTTCTATTTCTTCTGCTCCAAACTTACTTCAAACTTACTTCTCTGTCTGCTCGTATGAATGTAACACATCATAAGAAAGTGTTTCACCGCTGTTCAAATGCACTTTGGATCGCATCATTTATATGTATAAATGTTTTCCATCTGAAAGGACTAAATATTAAATGAAACAAATGACAATAAAATGCAAAGTAATCTCTTCAGTAATCAAAATACTTTTTGAATGTAACTGTATTCTAATTTCCAATCATTTAAATTGTAACTGTAGTGGAATACAGCTACTTATATTTTGTATTTTAAATACATAATCCCATTACATGTATTCCGTTACTCCCCAACCCTGTATATAAATGACACCTCACAGATGTTACATATACACAGAGGTCTGGGCTAAGCCCCAAATATCCACTGAACCTTGAACCGCACCTGCATAAAGGTATTCCAAATGACTCATGCACTATATTCCAAGTCTTCTGAAGCCATATCATAGCTTTGTTTAAGGAACCGACCAAAATTTAAGTCATTTGCTGATCAGCTCTCAGAGTTCATTTGCATTCAAATTTGCTTTGATGCGTCACACTAGGTTTGACGTAAATAATGTCAAACGGCATTGGTTGTCATTCTGTATAACTGATCATGACATCAATTGTAATGAGCTACTCACAAAATGATTCCTGGTGTAGCATGTGACTTTACAGCAGACTAAGAGAAAGCGCAACTGAGCTCAGCCAAAGATGTTTATGTCCTTTTGAAAACTCCAGGTGTTTTTGGCAGCTTTGGTCGGCAAATTGGTCAGCAAAAAGCTTTGGAAGCATATTAGAAGTGCTGAAATTTGGGAAAAGATTCAGGGTGTGTTAAAACTTAACTTTGGAAACTCTTGTCTGTAATTCATGTCAGTCCATGAAAAATGAGTGTTACTCTCTGAACGTAATGTTCCTAGACAGTGGCCAACTAGAAACCAATGGGTACAGCAACAGCCTTTTCAGGGTTTTAAATAGGCCAGCGTGACTTAGCCTCAAGGAATCAGGCAGCCTATATTTTATGGTTTGGAGAAGATATTCTAAAAGCTTTTAGAAGAATGTGAAAAATGAGGAGGCCATTAGGTCAAAGGGCAACACTGCCTTGTGCACAACAAGTGCTTTCAACAGTCCTCTAAACAGCAAGCTGCAAAGGCAAATTAAATAAAAAAAGAGTGCTGGGACAGGTTCGTGCCACAAGAGATGCCTGGGCAATCTGTCGCTTTGAAAGAATAAAGGAACAGGGCAGATTATGGACACAATTTGTCAATGTTGCATGACAACAATTTCCAAAGCCCCACTGAGGATAGATTCTCTTGTATTGTTGTAATTCGACTCTATCTGTTCTATGCGGTTCAGGCCTGGGCTTTGTGAATTTGACTGACCAGGCCAGTCAAATACTTCCACTGTAAGTATAAAGTGACATTTTGACCTTTAGGGTGGGAAAGGGGTTATCTTTTATCAGATCGGGAGGGGGGGGGTGTCAAAAGGTTCTGGGGGGCACATGGAAAATCTTGGGGGGCAATGCTTCCTAACCACCCCCTTAGACCTGGGCATGGTAAAACCTATAGTAATGACAACATCTAGTAGCAAATATGTGATTGTAATCCCATTCCAGAAAATGGATATTTGCATTCCTGTATTTGTTCTCTTTGTTTATAACTATTTGTTTGGTTTTTAAACTCTAATTTTAAAGTGTCTTCATACATTTGCAGACATGCAAATTCCATTGCATCCTTGGGCTGTGAAGGAGCATATCATTGCTTTGACCCACAGAACGAATACACCCCTTCACTGAACCAGTCGGTCATGCAGTTTGTGAAAGAGATTCATGAATCAGTCATCATAAACGATGTTATGCTGTTCAGTTAAATGAGAGCTGTATGTAGTTTGTTCAGTTCATCAATCTCATTCTAAAAGAAAAGGGTCTGGAAGCAGTATGAATAAAAGTGAGTGATGACTGGTGTTTTTCAGCTTGCTGAAGATAATGGAATTTTGGACAAATACATACTATCTTTGTGTAAAAATAGCTGTTAAAAGGGGGTCCTCTCTGAGAATTTTGCAGTAGCCGGTTCGCAAGAGTCAATAGGTGTGTTCTGCTTACACTGACATGTGAACATTATTGAAACTCATCATTATTGTTTTTCTTTTTTTTTTTTTTTTTTTTGCATAGCTTGATAAAATGTGCTCAGCAGTTCAGAATATGATAGATACTGTATGCTTTGTTGTCATTTGTGTGGAAATGCATATGATGCGTAACACTTGGCCATGCTGAAGTCTCTTAGTAGAATTCTAGACACACACATTTTCATAAAGTATAATTAGACTTGTTCTGGTCATGAATGACTGCTTTTCAGTCGAGGCAATTACTTAAAAGATGGTCATTTGGCGCTATCTACAGGAGCAAAGATGTAACTTGCAGAAATGGACAATGAACAAATCAATGAACGAATCTGAACAAATCTTTTTGGTGAATGGATGATTTGGTGAAAAGTCACTGAAATTAATCAAAATCACCACCACTACATGCTATGCAGTAGTTGGGGTCCCTGCAATGCATAGACTTATGATGCTCTTGCGGTCCATGGGTCAGGGTTTAGTGACATCATTGTGTGATTCGGGAAAGCTGAGGTTGTATGCTCAGCATTGGTCTCCACGGCTTTTAATCATTGTGTGGTAACTTCGACAAAGAAAACAGAGGCCAGGCTTAGTACACAAACATGTTTTACTCTGAGAAGTTGTTACATTCAGGTTCTCAACAGGCTGTACACATTACAAAGGACAGCGCACAGCTCAGCACCAATCACTCTTAAAGGAACAGTAAGGACATAAGGACTGAAACAAAGAATCACTAAATAGACTCTGTAACACATTGTTTTTGACCCCGCAATTCTTTATTTACAAATTAAGCACTGATTGTAATGGACTGGTGTAGAGAATACATGCTTCCTCCTCTTCCTATTCTCTTCAGAACATTTCTGTAAGCAGCAACATCTGTCACTGCCCGATAACTTCTCATTTGTAAATTTCTCTATCTCCTCTCCCCTGTGGTTTCTATAGAAATGCACATCAATTCAAGTTGCTTTGCTTTGAGGGCTTGATGTTGATGTACTCTGACACTTTTATTTTTAAGTCCTTTTCACTTTTTAAACATTGTGTTAGGCATGGAGGCAGAACACATTCTAGTTTGCTTTGTTCTAACAAAGCAGTTGGAGAAAATGCGGTAGCACTTTATTTTACAGTACGTGTACTTTCCTGGTAAATATGGTAAATAAGTTGTACCTACAGACAATTGTGTAGTAAAAAGAGGTACTTACCTGAAGTGTTTGTAAATGGTAATTAATATGAAACATTAGTGTACTTGCCAACGGTACATACATGGTAATTATATTGTACCTCCAGACAAGTATGGGGTAATAACAGGCACTTACTTACAGTTGTGCTCAAAAGTTTGCATACCCTTGGAGAATTGGTAATATATGTACCATTTTTAAAGAAAACATGGGTGAGCAGGCAAAAGACATTTCTTTTATTTCTTATGCGATTCATATTCAACTGTAGGTTATAACAGAATGGCACAATCATAAAACAAAACATGGCAACAAAGAAAAAAATGAAATGACCCCTGTTCAAAAGTCTGCATACCCTTAGTTTTTAATACAGTGTATTGCCCCCTTTAGCATCAATGACAGCATGCAGTCTTTTGTAATAGTTGTCTATGAGGCCCCAAATTCTTGCAGGTGGTATAGCTGCCCATTCATCTTGGCAAAATGCCTCCAGGTCATGCAAAGTCTTTGGTCGTCTTGCATGAGCCGCACGTTTGAGATCTCCCCAGAGTGGCTCGATGATATTAAGGTCAGGAGACTGTGATGGCCACTCCAGAACCTTCATCTTTTTCTGCTTTAACCACTGGAGGGTCAACTTGGCCTTGTGCTTAGGGTCATTGTCATGCTGGAAAGTCCAAGAACATCCCATCCGCAGCTTTCATAAAGAAGAATGCAAATTGTCTGCCAGTATTTTCTGATAACATGCTGCATTCATCTTGCCATCAATTTTCACAAGATTCCCCGTGCCTTTAGAGCTCACACACCCCCAAAGCATCAGTGAGCCACCACCATGCTTCACAGTGGGAATGGTATTCTTTTCACTATAGGCCTTGTTGACCCCTCTCCAAACATAGCGCTTATGTTTGTGACCATAAAGCTTTATTTTGGTCTCGTCACTCCAAATTACAGTGTGCCAGAAGCTGTGAGGCATGTAAAGGTGTTGTCGGGCATATCATAACTGGGCTTTTTTGTGGCATTGACACAGTAAAGGCTTCTTTCTGGCAACTCGACCATGCAGCTCATTTTTGTTCAAGTATCGTCGTATTGTGCTCCTTGAAACAACCACACCATCCTTTTCCAGAGCAGCCTGTATTTCTCCTGAGGTTACCTGTGGGTTTTTCTTTGTATCCCGAACATTTCTTCTGGCAGTTGTGGCTGAAATCTTTCTTGGTCTACCTGACCTTGGCTTGGTATCAAGAGATCCCCGAATTTTCCACTTCTTAATAAGTGATTGAACAGTACTGACTGGCATTTTCAAAGCTTTGGATATCTTTTTATATCCTTTTCCATCTTTATAAAATTCCATTACCTTGTTAAGCAGTCTTTTGGCAGTTCTTTTCTGCTCCCCATGGCTCAGTATCTAGCCTGCTCAGTGCATCCACGTGAGAGCTAAAAAACTCATTGACTATTTATACACAGACACTAATTGCAATTTAAAAAGCCACAGGTATGGGAAATTAACCTTTAATTGCATTTAAACCTGTGTGTATCACCTTGTGTGTCTGTAACAAGGCCAAACATTCAAGGGTATGTAAACTTTTGATCAGGGCCATTTGGGGGATTTCTGTTATCATTATTATTTAAAAAGGAGCCAGACAACTATTTGATAATAAATGGCTTCATATGATCACTATCCTTAAATAAAAGACAGTTTTTTTGCATGATCAGTCATATTTTCAAAATCAATGCCAAAATTTCACAATTTCTGCCAGGGTATGCAAACTTTTGAGCACAACTGTATGGTATATGTACATAGTAACTTATACAAAACATAACTGTACTAACTAATGGTACATACATGGTAAATATGTTGAACTTACAGACTACTATGGTGTAACAATACATACTTATCTAAAGTGTACCTACATAGTATATAATATGAAACTTTACAGTATGTCTCAATTCAACACACAGGGTAAACGTGTAATACTTACAGAGAAGTGTGGGGTAACAACAGGCACTTACTTATAGTGTACGTACATGTTAACTAATGTGAAACATGGTACTTACCAATACTTTTAAAAATGATAGATATTAGTAAGTACAAGTCCTCATGATACATGCTTTGGAAGTTGGATGGGATCTTACACAGAACCTAATATGAAACATAGCAGTAACTACACAATATTTCATAGGGTTAGTACTTAGTAAATTTAAGCAAGGCCTTCTTCACATGACAGCTGGTAAATTCAAGTGCAAATATGAGTCTGGAAGCTACTGCAAACATCAACACACACATAATTATAAGGATGTCCTCAAAAATACCTTCATAGGAAATACAAGCTCTTTAACCGCAATACATATACGACACTACTAGGTACATTCACTAGTATGTCCATGATAATTCTGTGGAAATAGGACCGTAAAATAAAGTGCACTGTTGTGCATAAGAGAGAACAAATTTAAGAGCAATTAAGAAAACATAAAATTTCTAGAAACATAACACAACACATCATGAATGCAGAGACGGCACTGACACAAACAAAGTGGGAGGCACATTCCCACTTATTTATTATCAATAAACAGCCATAAATTTAAAACAAAAAAGATCAACAAAAGCACTTTTCTACATGGTGAATGCTGTAGAAATGCTATTTCTGAACTGAAAAACAATGGCTTATACTTCTGGGCCAATTAATTGTCTTCCTTTCTAAATTAATTGTGGATAATTCCAATTAATTGTCTTCCCAGAAGTCATGAACAAAATCACTTAAATGAAATGTGAACGTGAACTCCTACCAATTTGGTAGGAGTTCACGTTCACATTTCATTTAAGTGATTTTGTTCATGACTTCTGGGTTTGTATCCAGATATTCCTTGTACTATTTTGCATATTTCTGCAGAGTTCCACCCTGAAATTCAGGAGTAGCAATAATCTGCAGCTCTGCAATGATGGCTGTAAGAGCTATGGTATTGCGATCAACACTGTGTTGTTTGCAGCTTTGTGAGACACTCTGCGGGAAGCTCTTCAGAATGGCCTTGTAACGATGCAAAACATCATCAGGTGTTTGAACGTAAAAAAAAAAAAATAAATAAAAAATATGAGAAACAGAGTCACACGCTACATTTACTTCATTATATTTACTTGAGTAACTTTTTGAAAAAAAAAAAAAATACTTTTAGAGTAGGTTTAAAAGTGGATACTTTTTACTCCCACTCAAGTAAATTTCTAATGAAATTTTTTTACTTTTACTTCGTTATAATGGATGGCGTACCTGTCATCACATTACTGGGTTTAATTTTAGTTAATGTGTAATTTATTGAGAGATTACTGAATAGGACTTTTATGAGAGCGGAAGTTCACACAGCTGTGTGCGCTGACACAGACTGTCACTCAAGCCGAGTCCATCACTGCAGCAGAATCATGCTCTTATAACTAAGTGAAACACTTTCTTCACCCTGCACAGTAAAAAAATAAATAAATAGTTTCATCATGCAGTGCCTCTATTTAACACCAAGACAAGTGGATATTTCAAGATTAAAATTGCAGCTCCAACTTAAGGCAGCATGCTGAGGTATGTTGTGGCTCTAATGCTAAAGCAGGCTTTTCTGTGACATGGTGCTCGTAATTTTCTGGGTGATTCTGTAAATAAGGGCTATTGTGACATCAGTTTTAAGTGTATATTTTTAAATCAGTGCAGCAATATATCAGTGTGCTTTGTCCCACATCCCACATGTCATAAGCAGTATTTACACATTTGACCCGCATCCTTGCAGGTGTACTGGAAACTATCGCAGCTACTTCAGGCTGATTATATGTATAAATCCATGTAAACATCCACGTTAAGTGTAAATGACTTTTGCTCTGCCGTTCGCGTGGTGCCCTACGCAGGCTGCGTCCTCTGTGTTTAGGGAGTGGTACTGCTGTACAGAAATAATGATCTAAATTCTTAGTAATCCATAAACTCCAGTGGTTAAATCAATATCTTAAGAAGTGACATGATAGGTGTGGATGAGAAACAGATCACTTTCACATTCTTCTTCTTGTGTTTTTGGTGATTCACATTCTTCTCTGCATATCACCCCCTGCTGGGCTGGGAGAAGAACTTCTAGCAAAAAATGACTTAAATATTTATCTGTTTCTCACCCACACCTATCATATCACTTCTGGAGATATGGATTTATCCACTGGAGTCGTATGGATTACTTCTGTGGTGCCTGCATTTGCTTTTTGGAGCATCAACATTTTGGCACCCATTCACTTGCATTGTACTGACCTACAGAGCTGAAATATTCTTCTAAAAATCTTATTTTGTTTTCTGCAGAAGAAAGGAAGTCATACTGTGGCATGAGGGGGCGTAGTCATGTGTCAGTCTGTGTGAGAAGGAGAGCATTAAGGCTCGTCACCTGGGTTGTGAGAACTCTAACACCTGTCTCTAAATATAGTGATGGTGGAGGGAGACCTGAAAAGGCATGCCAGAGCGTCAGTGTGGGGGAGAGAGTGACCAAAAGCACGACAGCAACATCTGAGAAAGTTAATTAGTTGGGAGTGCTTTCATTACAACTGAGCTTCATATTTATGTTACCATCGATGTGACATTGTTGAAGATGGGTCCAAACGATGATTCGGAGGTCTTCTTCGATCTATTCGAGAGAACTGCTGAGGTATGGAGGTGACCTCCCGATCAGTGGGCAACCTGCTTAGTGCCCTTACTCTCCGGGGAGGCACAGATAGCAGCACAACAACTCCCCGCTACCAGCCTCCTTGATTACCAACACCTGAGTAAAGTCATCCAGCAATGAGTTGGTCGTAGCCCCGAGAAATCTTGCCAACACTTCAGATCGCTGAGCTTTGGGAGACACAGAACCAGTGGCTGTGGACATCATAGATCTGGTGGTACTGGAGCAGTTCATATCCCAGCAAAATGGTGTGTGGCGTGCTGTGAATGTCAGTTGGTGTATCCACCGGCCACCCCAAAAGCGCCATTGCGCCCTCTGCCATTGACCGAGGTCCCCTTAGAGAGAATTGGCATGGACCTCGTCGGGCCATTAGAGCGTACTGCACATGGGCATTGCTTTGTATTAGTTCTGGTGGACTATGCAAAGCGATATGCAGAAGCAGTGCATCTACGCAACATCTTAGCACGTAGTGTTGTGGAGGCACTCTTCAAAATTATCTCCCGATTCCAAAGGAAATCCTCACTGACCAAGGCACAACATTCATCTCACGTACACTACGCGAACTGTACAAATGATTAAGCATTAAATTGATTCGCACCAGCGTTTATCACCCGCAAACCGATGGTTTGGTCAAATGATTTAATAAGGATATTAACTGGGATAAGTGGCTCGAACCCCTGTTGTTTGTAGTATGAGAGGTCCCGCAAGCCTCCACAGGGTTTTCCCCTTTTGAAATTCTGTATGGGCGTCAGCCACGCGGCATGCTCGACATCATACGTGAAGCTTGGGAGGAAGGACCTTCGAATAGCAAAAAACAAATTCAATACCTTCTTGACCTTAGAGCAAAGCTCCACACTTTGGGGCATTACCATGGCAGCGCTGATTCACACTGCTCGTGATATTGGCAGCAGCTGTATACTATCTTCCTTTCCTCTATATATTCTCTCCTTTGTCTCATCTTCCCTGCCAGATTGAAATGTTTTGTTTCCAGTCAAGTTGTGTTGCTCCTGTCATTTCCATTTAACCCCAATCGGATTGTTTTCAGTTTTATTGTTTTCCTGTTTTATCTATTTTCTCCCTCGTGAGTGTTTTATTTGTAAGTTGTTTTGTTTGTTGTTTTTTTTTTTTCCAATAAAACCCTATCATTGCCATCCTGCATCTTGGGTCCTTGAAATTTGCAAGGTTAAATGTTATAACTTTACTGGAAGTTTATATTAATGTCTGTCCCATACGTCAATTTGGGCTACAACCAATCAGAAAATTGCTTGCAATATAATACAAATTAAGCAGATGGTCTGGAGGAAAATGAAAAAGCCAGTCACCTGCATACTATTAAAAATATTAACATTAAAACATTTAGCAAAAGCATAGCCAACCTAAAACCATAGATATATTACTTAACTAACATTAACTTAACCCTTGAATGCATAGGTGGGTCAAAACATTGCCTAAATTTAGGGTTACAGTTTTCACATGAAATGATGCCGTCATCTGACTCTGACTACCACTCCTGGAGTTGCAAGTTCGAATCCAGGGCATGCTGAGTGACTCCAGTCAGGCTTCCTAAGCAACCAATTGGCCCGTCTTTACTTGCTGAGCTACCCAGGACCCAACCTTCTTATTTCTAATATTAACGTTGCAGAATGTGTAGGCGAAATCAGCACAAGGATGTGTCTGTCTCCATACATGATGGCTATGTTTTTAACAGAAGTCATATTTCCCTTGTGTCTTATGTGAAGCTCATTCACAGGTAAATAATCTGAGTTCAGATTTTATGTAGAGAATCCAGGGATATACACAATCCTTATGCGTCCACCACCATTATTTCACAGAGCCTCTGACTTCTTTTTAATGGTGGAAACCTGGTTTTTAGTCTATTATATTATATCTATCTTTTATATTAATTTATTATAAAAATATACATTTTGAGTAAATAAAATATAACAGTCTAAGCATATTATGGTTATTTTGATCATTGGCTGTGTTAATTATTAACTTTAGCTGTGTTTCCCAGTGCCTTCTCGTATCATGGTACCATTGTTTCTGCTATAGCTGAGTGCACTGTGCGTTTTCTTGCAGCATAAGCACTTTTAATATCCTCATATGCCCTCTCCTGGGTCACACAAAATCTCAATATCCTCATATGCCCTCTCCTTGGTTATACAAAGTCCAGGCTATTCTATATTAGTACTTTTCTATGTTTGATATATAAAAATACCCTATGGTATAGAAAAATATACTATATATTCCCTCCTTTGAGACTTATTAAAAGTCTCACCTCTATCACCCTTTTCCCAGAGTGCAACCTCACAAGCCAGTCTCCTTTATTCCTTCCAAGTGACCAATATAGGTCACACATTCCTCTAACAATAACTGCTCTTATGGAACTGTGCTCCAGAGGAGAAATAAGACCAAACATCTCCCCTCTCATTTGACTAGAGGGAAGTAAAAGATCTCATCTCCCTAGCTAAGTTCTTTCTGGAGGGTAAAAGCAATCAATATTTTGTATAAAACATTTGCATGCAAGGTTGGCCTTGCATTATGTAGAGTACATCAGTGATTAGACTTATTTCAGTAGGTTAACATACTACAGTGATTAGACAATATCAGCAGACTACTCAACATATGATACGTCCCACGGTGCCAGAGGAACTCACAGACATTTCCGGTAACCTGGAGTGCTATCTGGTGGTGTTGGAGCAGACAGCGGGTTTTTAAACCACCAGTAGAGTCTTGCTCTTGCTGCTAAGCACTGAGGTGCTTGTCGATCCTCTCTTCATTTTGTGATGTCTTATCCTCTGGCCCACCAGTGATACTTACAGTGTTTTTCAGAGTTAATAAATGCATACTATTTTCCATTCTACAGCAGTTTACTCAGTTAATAGTACCTTTCAGAGATGATTGGAACAATAAGTGATACTTTTAAAACATTTAAGAAGTGCATATAATCAAAGTAAACCTCCCTTGACTCCCTTGCTATCCAAAAACAAGAGACAATTGAAAACAAATAATAAAAAATAAAAGGCTCCCCTTCCCTACCATTTTTGTGTAATTCCAGGATTTTACGGGAACTCATCCAGCTCGTTCAGTCCAAGGCCTATGGTAAACATAGTTGCCCCAATGTCAATTCCAGATGGATTTACAGACACATTGACCATCTGTTTGGCTGCAGAATTGGCCATCATTGATCTGAGGAGAGGCACAACATAACAAAACAACAACACAAAAATAACAACAGCTACAGCTATTATTATTCCTACTTTGGTAAGCAATTCTCCCCAGGATCCAAACAGGTTGTCAAACCACTTTCCAATATGTTGACCTCTCCCTGCATTTGTAGTCACTTCTTCTCACAAACTTTTCAACTTTTTCATTGCTGTGGTAAAGGATCCATCAGGAGCTGTATTGTTTGGGATAAAAGTGCAACAGTCAGCTCCAAACATTACACAGACACCACCTTTTTCTGCCAATAGCCAGTTCAGTGCTTGTCTATTTTGCCATGTAATTTTACTTGTTGCAGCTAACTTGTCACCTAAGGCCTTAAATGCTTCATCAGTGTAATTAATAAATCTTTGCTGATTATAGTAAATGTAATTGATCCATTCTGCATTCTTATTGGGTGTTATCCATATGAATATAGACTCAAAAACCTGATTTTATTTCATCTCTAGCCTTAAATTCCTGTGGTATTCCTCTTGGTTGACCAATTGCATCTATTTTTACATTAGGGTCAGGCTGATATGCTCTCTTCACTCTGTGTTTGTTCTGTACAATTTTTCTAGATTCAGTCTGGAGTTCAGATTCTTCTGGGTCCCATGTTAACATAGTTATTTCTTGTGCTAATCTTAATCTGGTGCACATTCCTTTCCAATTTTTTGGCGATGTGGCTCGCAATTGTTTTCCACCACAAATCCAAAAATAGTCTGCTATAGCCACTGTTTGTTCTTCATACAGTTGTATCACAGGAGGTACTACAGTTTGATTTACATCTCCTGCATCTCCCTGCCAAGTTTTATTTGTACATCTTGGAGGTCCTGTTAATGTTTCTCCCTGTATTGTAGCCTTTGCATATATTGTATAGAGAGAATAGATTATTTTCTTTGGTTTATGCATTTTCTCATCCAGATGCCAGGTTATTGTACAGTTACCTTTAAATGTTCCCACACTGACTTTTCCTATGGATCTATTAAAACACTCATATCCAAGTCTGGGGTCTATTACATATGCTAAGGGGTTTTCTCTTCTTGTTGCATTTACTCTAACATCTAAGCTTTTCCATTCATCTCCCAACCATTTGTTTCATAATACACTATATTGCCAAAAGTATTCGCTCACCCATCCAAATAATTGAATTCAGGTGTTCCAATCACTTCCATGGCCACAGGTGTATAAAATGAAGCACCTAGGCATGCAGACTGCTTCTACAAACATTTGTGAAAGAATGGGCCGCTCTCAGGAGCTCAGTGAATTCCAGCGTGGAAATGTGATAGGATGCCACCTGTGCAACAAGTCCAGTCGTGAAATTTCCTTGCTACTAAATATTCCACAGTCAACTGTCAGTGGTATTATAACAAAGTGGAAGCGATTGGGAATGACAGCAACTCAGCCACAAAGTGGTAGGCCACGTAAAATGACAGAGCGGGGTCAGCGGATACTGAGGCGCATAGTGCGCAGAGGTCGCCAACTTTCTGCAGAGTCAATCGCTACAGACCTCCAAAGTTCATGTGGCCTTCAGATTAGCTCAAGAACAGTGCATAGAGAGCTTCATGGAATGGGTTTCCATGGCCGAGCAGCTGCATCCAAGCCATACATCACCAAGTGCAATGCAAAGCGTCGGATGCAGTGGTGTAAAGCACGCTGCCACTGGACTCTAGAGCAGTGGAGATACGTTCTCTGGAGTGACGAATCACGCTTCTCCATCTGGCAATCTGATGGACGAGTCTGGGTTTGGCGGTTGCCAGGAGAACGGTACTTGTCTGACTGCATTGTGCCAACTGTGAAGTTTGGTGGAGGAGGGATTATGGTGTGGGGTTGTTTTTCAGAAGCTGGGCTTGGCCCCTTAGTTCCAGTGAAAGGAACTCTGAATGCTTCAGCATACCAAGAGATTTTGGACAATTCCATGCTCCCAACTTTGTGGGAACAGTTTGGGGATGGCCCCTTCCTGTTCCAACATGACTGCGCACCAGTGCACAAAGCAAGGTCCATAAAGACATGGATGAGCGAGTTTGGTGTGGAAGAACTTGACTGGCCTGCACAGAGTCCTGACCTCAACCCGATAGAGCACCTTTGGGATGAATTAGAGTGAAGACTGTGAGCCAGGCCTTCTCGTCCAACATCAGTGTCTGACCTCTCAAATGCGCTTCTGGAAGAATGGTCAAAAATTCCCATAAACACACTCCTAAACCTTGTGGAAAGCCTTCCCAGAAGAGTTGAAGCTGTTATAGCTGCAAAGGGTGGGCCGACGTCATATTAAACCCTATGGATTAAGAATGGGATGTCACTTAAGTTCATATGCGTCTAAAGGCAGATGAGAGAATACTTTTGGCAATATAGTGTATGAGTAGAATTCAGACGCTCCTAATATTGCCAAACACTCAGCTGGGCAGAAAGGTATTCTGTCTTTTTTACCACAATTTTTTAAATAATGTTGTGCACATTGTGTATAATCATGTGGGTTGGGCACCACCATGAGTTCTTAGAAAAAAATGTGATGGTGAACATAACAGGCAATTAGACATTCCTGATTGTTTTGCCATGTAGTTTGCCTGTTTCAACCAATCATTATGATATGCACTTTCTAATAATTTTTCTCTTTCTGATGTCAGGTCAATTTCATAATCTGTGTCATTATTAGGAGCTTCCAATGGTAATTCTGCAGTTTGATTTTTGCTTTCATTAATATGGCATTTTGGTGACAATGCTATAGATTGATAGTCTGCACCTCCATAAGGATCCTGATAGTCTTCATAGTTATCATCATGAGACCTTCTTTTAACAGATTTATTTACTTGAGTACCTTGTGTTGAATTAGTAGCATTATGGAGATCATCTGAGATACCGAAATCCTTCAATTTTGAGAAGTCAGTTGTGCGAAACTCTCCTGGCCCTTGTGAGAAGTGGCATTCAGGAGACCCTTCCTGTCCTGAATCTGGGGAGTTGTCACTGGGAAGCCTTGGGGAGTGGTGTCTGGGAGACCTTGAGTCTGGAGTAGCTGCTGCGTCAGGTGTACCAACATCAGTATCAATATCAGAACTTCTCTCACCTCCCTGTCCTGTCTCCCCTGATTGCAGTACATTCTCCTGCAACTGTACTTCATATCCTGCTTCAGCATGTTCAGCTGCCCTAAAAGGAGGTGCAACAACATCACTACTCTCTCCCTCCTGCTCTGAGCTTTCCTCTCCTTGTTCTACTCTGTCTTGGTCATGGGCTTCAGGCTCTTTCAGCTTCAGGAGAATCAACATCTAAATCTTCTCGATCTTCTGCTCTATCTACTTGTCCTTCAGGTCATGGTAGTCTCAGTTTAGGTACTCTAGTGCAGTGATTTAAATGATACCATGTTGTGCTACCTTCTACCTGCACTGCTGTTGGGATTGGTCTCACTAATTTGTAAGGTCCTTGCCTTCTGGGTTCATTCCATCTTCTCCTAAAAACTCTCAAATAAACTTGGTCTCCAGGAACTATGGGACACCGCACTTCTTCTTCCTGCCTAGGTGCCCTGTTCTGTTCCTGTGAATAAATGGCTTTTTGTATAGCAGTTAATTGTCTCATATAAGCCCTTAGCTCCATCTGTAACTGTTCTAGAGGTGGGCCTTCATAAGGACCTCTCAGATATGGTACTGGCATAGGTCTGCCTGTTAACATTTCATGTGGTGATAGATTAGTGATTCTATTGGTCTGCATGCGGTAAGCCATCAATGCAAGAGGTAGAGCATCTACCCTGTTGAGTTTAGAATCAACACAAATTTTGTGAATCTTAGCTTTGAGAGTTCCATGCACTCTCTCTACTATTCCCTGGGACTATGGATGGTAGACACACTCTAATCTTTGTTTTATTCTCAGCTGTTGTATTACTGCTTTCACTGTTCTTTGAATAAATGCTGAACCATTATCAGAACTAATTTGAGATGCTATGCCAAATCTTGGAATGACCTCTCTAGTCAGAAATTTGATCAAAGTTTGAGCTCCCTGATCTGCTGATGGTACTGCCTCTACCCATATACTGAATCTGTCTATTATCACCAACATGTATCTTTTTCCTCTTATTGATTTTGTCATATCCACATAGTCAATTACCAGGTGTTTAAATGGTCCTTCTGGCACTGGTATGTGACATATTGTTGCAGATGTACCCTTTTTTAACATTATTTTTGGCACAAATTTCACATTCAGCTAAGAATTAATCTACCATTGCCTGTAGATATGGGGACCAACACCCCTGTCTTTTTTTATTTTTCTAATTACCTCCCCCCTTGCGCAATGGTCAAAACCATGCACATCTGAGATTAAAATAGTAAGGAGTGCTGTTGGAGCAATCATGTGTCCTTCATGAGATCGCCATATGCCATTTACATCTCTACTCGCACCTCTTTGTTGCCATACCCCATGTTCATAAGGGCCAGCTTGATGTTGCATACGTGCAATGTCATCTAATTGGGGTTGAGGCTGAAGCAAAACTGATACAGGTGCCATAACTGCTACTTGGCATCCTGAGGCTTTTTTTAGCATGTAAGTCTGCAGCATTATTACCTTGAATGACAAAATCATTACCTTTTTTGTGTGCTTGACATTTGATGATAGCCAATTTCTTTGGATGCATCATGGCGGAAATAAGCTTGATTATTTGGTCACCATACTGAATTGGTGTTCCATCACTCTTTTTGAACCCTTTTTTGTTTCCAAACTGCTCCAAATAGATGGCATACTCCATGTGCATATGCGGAATCTGTATAAATATTAACAGTTTGATTTTTAGCCAGTAGACAAGCCTCAGTCAGTGCTTTTAATGCAGCCAATTGTGCCGAGCATGGCTGTTCACAATGCTGCATCACAATTGGAATAAAATTTTTGTATTCTCTTTTGACAATAGCATATCCAGCATGATTTCCTAGATGGTCTCTGAAACACAACCCATCTACAAAATAATCTGCTTCTGTATCAATGATTGGTATTGTTTCTAAGTCTGGTCTTAGAGGAGTAAAAGCTAGAGAGTCTATTACACATTCATGAGGTGTTCCCTCCCCTTCTAGAGGAATGAAATTAGCTGGGTTTGTTGTTTATACATCATTTTATGGTAATATCTGGGTAAGTTAGCAGTGTTGAATATGTCAAACACCTGGCTTGAGTTAAAACAAATCTTCCTTGCTCTAATAGCTCTGTCACATTGTGATGAGTGTAAATTATCACTGGATAGCCCATTGTCACAGCAGAAGCTTTGTCATAAGCAAAATATACTGCTGCAAGGCCTTGATAACATGGTGGGTAGCCTTGTGCTACATTGTCCAATTTGGTACTGTAATGAGCTGTTGGTTGCTTTTTTCTGCCACTGCAGGTTTCCTGCATTAAGACTGCTGTTGCATATCCATCTCTTCTATCTGCTACATACAAATGGAAAGTTTTAGTATAATCTGGGGTAGCTAGAGCTGGAGCTGTCTGCAGTTCTTTTTTCACTGATTCAAAGGCTATCAATGCATCAGTATCCCACATTAATTGAGCTCGGAGATTCTGATGCCCTGTCTGTTTCATTAGTGCCCTTAAAGGAGCTGTTTTAATTGCATAATCTTTTATCCAGTCAGCACTGAAACCTGTCATACCTAAAAAGGTCATCATTTGTCCCACTGTTTGTGGTTGGGGTGCTTTACTTATGCCTTCCAATTGGCTTGGTTATATAGCCTTAGTTTTATGCACAATGATTCGTCCTAAGTATTCTACCTGTGGTAGGCAATACTGCAGTTTCTCTTTTGAGACCTTGTGGCCTCCTTCTGCTAGTTTAATAAGCACATTGATAGAATCTTGGTGACATTGTTCTAATGTTGTTGAACAAATCAACAGATCATCTACATATTGTATCAATGTACTATCAAATCTAAGATCTTCCAAATCAGTTTTCAAAACTTGATTGAACACATGTGGTGAATGCTTAAATCCCTGGGGCATTCTGGTGTATGTATATTGTTTACCTTGATAGGTGAATGACAAAAGGTGTCTGCTTTCCTCTGCTAAAGGGATGCTGAAAAAAGCAGAGCACAGGTCAATAACAGTAAAATAATTGGCAGCAGGAGGAACATTAGTCATCAGCATATGTGGATTTGGAACTTCAGCAGGCCAGTCTTCCATTACTTCATCAACTGCTCTCAAATCATGCACTAAACACCATTTTGTTTTGTCTGCTTTAGCAACTGGCAATATGGGTGTGTTGCAATGACTTACTGTTTCAATTAACACCCCTGCCTTAATTAGTCCCTCAATAGTTTTTTAAATTCCTTCTACAGCTTCCTGTTTCAACAGATATTGTTTTTTCTTGGTAATTGCACTCCTGATCTAAATTTAATTCTAATTGGATTAGCAGATTTTACTAAACCTACATCTATATCATGTTGAGACCATAATTCAGTAGGTACATGTTTTTCCATTTCTACGATTAATTAATTTGTTTTTGAATTTAATTTTTCTTTTTCTTTAGTAGTCACCACAACATTTGGAATGCCTGTCATAGCAGTATAACAGAATTTTCAGGTGTGTTTTATCAGAGGTTTCGAAGATTAAATGATTTTCTGTGGCTTTCCAATTTTTCCTTTCTGCTATTCTCATCATTGGTCCTAAATCTTTTGCCTGACTTCCCTTATGTACATATAAGGTAATATGTGGAACTGAATTTGTTACTTGAAACCACTTTTCAATAAAGTCACATTTCTCAATTTGTAGTGCTGCTCCTTCTGGCCCTACAATTATGTGTTGTGAGCTTAATGGAACTTCTTGTCCTTTTGTGTCATTTAACCATTTCTTTTCAAGCTCTGGGTCCCTTCCTGAATAATATATTATGGTGCAATGGAATTCCGTTTTTGATAAGCTTGGTTCACAGAGCTGTTCTTTAATGTATTTTCCCCATTTGTTTACTGTTTTTTTCTACATCCTTTCCTAAATCTCCAAGCCAATATATATTTGCTTGTGGTTCTTGGGGTTCTTGAAATTTTTTGACAGTCATTTGTTTGATTCCCCTACTATCTATTGTAGGGCTTTACTGGTTGTTTAGATCAGTGTTACTATCAGAAATAATTAATAATTATTTCTTTAGTTATTAATCAATATTTAAATGAATTAATTGAATCTAACTCATTAAAACCTCATATGGGGCTCCAGTAAATGAGGTGCGCTACGTTTAGGAGCGGGTTTGGTTATTAGCAATAATTAATAATTATCAAAGATAATTATTAATTATTAAAATCAATAGAACATTGATTTTAATCAATGTTAGCTTTTCTAATCCTTTAAATCAACAATTATCAAAGATAATCATTAATTGTTAACATCGATGAAACATTAATTAAAATTAACACTAGCTTATTGATCATTCAAATTTAACAATCATCAAAGATAATTATCAATTATCAAAAATCAATAGAATATTAATAAGGATTAACATTGACGGAGCACCACCCTGGAATCAGGGACTAATAACCAGATAGTATAACAATCTCAATATTAGATTGTTTTCTTAGGAACATTTTCGGGAAAAAAACAATGAATGAAGGCTTGAATCCGAGCACTGACATCCCGTCAGCATGACACAGGCGTATGCAAAACAAACCAAAACACTTCTCTTTGTAATATAAACAAAGTTTATTTATGCAGTAATATCAATTAATAATTAATACAATGCAGTCAATAAACTTCCGACTTACAACTACAAACTAAACAGTGATATGATTAGATATGGAAATCAAAATAATCCTATAACACATGAGGGTGTGTGTGTGTGAGAGAGCGAGTGTGTGTGTGTGTGTGTGTGTGTGTGTGTGGTTAGTACGAGAGAGAGAGAGAATAAAATGACGGCCCTAAAGCCGTCGCGATCATGGGAGGGAAAGCAGCTGTTAGTTTATCACTCAGAGACGAGGTAGACGGCTCGTAAAAGTCCCGCGTTCTTTGACTCTTTAATGGATAACTCAGTTTGCCGGTTTCACCCGCGATGGCGAAAATGCACAACAGTCCAATTTGGTTGGACCACAATACAGCAAAACAAATTTGTGATAATTAATACCCTGTGTATTAATAATGAGCGGACATGGTGGTCCGTAAACTGTACAAGCAAAAACCTTGAAACACAAGAACAACACACTATAATATTTTATCTCTGCCCAGACGTAAACCTCTTACTTGAATCGCATGAGGATGCAGAATGTGTGTTCATCCATCCTTTAAATCCGACCCGGTTCCTTGAGGCTCGTGTGATGACGGGAGGCCGTTTCCTCGCTCTGTTGGTGGGCACGGCTGTTGATTCTCGGCAGGCTGGTGGAGAACTTCAGAAATGTCGACTTGATTGAAAATGGAAGAGAAATCTTTAATCTCTTCACTTGGATTTAGTCTGTTTTGGACTCCCTTTGTTTGATTTTGGCGCAATTTTTATCAGTATAATTTATGACCTGGTATGTGGGGGCTGAGTTAGGTTTTTACGACTGTGTAAGGCCTGCCTTTGTCTTCTATCTGAATACATGAGGCCCAACACTATGTATATTCCCTCTGGAGAGCACCATATCTGTAAATTCATTTTACATATAGCATCCCTCCCTAGTAGGTTAACAGGTGGTTGTTCTGATATTAGAATGGAAATTTGTATTTCTGCATCGTTTACTTTTATGCTGACTGGAGCTGTCATTGGAATTAGCTGCGTGAGTCCCGAGAATCCTACTGTCTTTACATATTTTCCAGACTTGGGGAGATGAGAGGCATAGTTTGGACTTATACATGTAAATGTAGCTTCAGTATCTAGCATAACTGGTGTTGTTTTGCCTTCTATTTTAACCTGCAGCATAGGTTCTTGATCAGCATCAGATGATATCTTTGGAAGCTGACTCCTCCCCATAGGATCCTCTGGGCAGCCCTAGTAGCCCTGCTGTGGTCCATGCCATGGATTAAGTGGACCTGGGGCTTGAGCTTCATAGTCTTGCTGCCATGGAGCACTGTTTGGACTTGGGGGTTGGTTGTTTTGCCATGGATTAATGGGGCAGTTTCTTCTATTTTGTCCAGGCTGATTGCATCCCCAACATATTACTGGTGGGCCATTATTTCTAGGGCCACTGTTCTGTCTGGCTCTTCCTCTTCCTCCTTGCTGTGGTCTGTTCCAGTTTTCGATGTTTGGTTACTCCGATTTTACGTAGATTACAATTGATGCTGGTGGTTGTGATGCATTTCCAGCTGGTGGCATTGTATTCTGAACAACAGGTACAGGTGGCATCAATGCAGATTGGGCAGCAGTTGCAGGAACATTTACAGGAGCCAGTACTACTGATTGTTCTTCTTTCTCTTTTACTGCAGCTTGGATCTTCTTCTTTTCCCAGTTAGTTCTTCGAGCTGTAGTTGTGTCAGCTTTCTCTGTAGTTCTCTTTCTTGGTGTTTCAATCATAACTCATTCTTCCTGTGTTGTTCCACAGCATGAGTCACATGTTCACAGAACTCCCTGTGTGTTTTGGAGTTCAGTCCAACTACATCTTCCAGTTTTTCCTTCACTGGGGTTGGCATAGTATCCACTAAAGCTGTTCTAAATAAAGTTGTCATTACTGGGTCTGCTTCTGGGTTTCTCTCCAGCTCTTGTTTCCATCTTCTTAGTTGTCTTTGAATGTAAGTAGTAGGATTTTCTGCTTCATTTATTGGTTCTCCTCTCAGGGATTTTGGGTCCATGCATGTTGGGTATTCTTTTCTTAATTCTTCCCACATGTCAGTGCGATATCTGTCAAATTCTTTGTGGGTCTCTTTTCCAGCATGGCTTTTCTTTTGGAATGTCCTCGAGGCCTAGGTTGCCTGTAACATATTTATATTCTCTTTTAGGGCTGTTTGAGTGTGCTCTTGGAGTTAAGAGTCTTTGTTTTTCTTTAGATTCCAATCTTGTCAAATCTCTTCTTTTTGCTTGTTTTTCTTTTAATACTCTGTAAAGGGATTGAGGGAAAGGAGGAAGTGAGAACCGGCTTGACAATATAAATGATAATTTAATAATAAACAAAACCAAAAAGACACAAACACACACAGGTGTCAGACAGCTCTCCGTAACTCTCTCTCTGACACACTACCGTCTCCGGTCGGCCTTATCCCTCTCGGGCTTAATCAGCCTTATTAGGGGCCGGGTGTGCAGAATCATGACCTGGCCCTGCCCTGCCACATGCTCGTTCTTCAGTCTCTATTATTTCTTGCTCTAATTCCTTCAGCATTTTTGTCAAATCTCTTTTGGGTGTAATTTTTACCTGTGACCTTTCTTCCCATTCTTTTGCTTGTTCATTTCTCAGTTCTTCTTGCGTTTGTGGCATATCCTGTTCTTCTTGTCTTTTTCTCATCCCTTCCAGTGCTGATGTCACATCCTGATAGACATTCATGACTTCCACACCTTCTGATGTCATATTGCCTATTTCTTCCCTATTGCTTGACCCTTCACTGTCCTTGTCATTATTTTCATCCTTTATGTCTATATTCCCTTTTATTTCTACTGTTCCTGATATGGCAGGCATTTGTTTTGCAGGTTGTTCAAGAGGTGGTGCATAAGGAGGTGGTCTCTCTACTTTTTCATCTTTATCCAATAATCTCTTTGCCTGTCTTTCAGCTTTTAATAATTCTATCCCACGATTTTTAAATAAATTCAATACTTCTTGTTCTTTTTCTCTCTTGTCTTCCCTTTTTTTTTTTTTTTTTTTTGCTTTTGTTTTTGGCTTTGTGTTTTTTATTAATGCCTCATCTCTCTACACATAGCCACATCAAATGTTCCCTCTGCTGGCCATTTTGTGTTTAAGTTCTTTGTTCTTTTTCCCCATTTATTAGAAAATTCCCTTATAATGTCTTTACATATTGGATACATTGAGCACATCTGCTCTACTGGTGTTGATGCCACTGTTGCTCAGAATTATTATTTCAGTGTATATTATATTTTAGACATACCTCTCTAACCCCAGCTCGTGTCTATACTGAACTAGTCTTCACCAGGCTGGTCAGACGAGGATCACTAAAAGTAACCGAACCCTGACTTCCCCTGGGCTTGTGCTGGGTAGAGGACTTGTTTAAATTCCTAAAGTATTTTATTTGTCTTTCTCAGGTATTTCAGAATAGCATTTATTTGTTTTCTGTTTAATGGTTTCACGGGTGTTTCCTCTGCTCCTAAACAATGTGAATTATTTTGCATCTAGATAATGTCCTAGGCTAATTATGTCAAAACTCCAAAGCTCTCCTTCAGCAAACCAGTGACCTGTGGCTGTTATGCCTCCTGCCCAATGCATAAAAGTGAGAGATGGGGTTAATTCTACTTGACACCCTCCCAATGAAGTTACAGAAACATTTAATTCACTTCTATCACAATATTCTAAATTAAAAGGTTCAAGGAAGTCAATCAGGGCTTCCCTTTCCTTCTTGTGTAAAAGACCCCTTCCTCTCCTTCTTCTCTTTCTCCCTTTCCCTCTTCTATTTCTATAAGAATCACTCATTATTTACAATGATTAATTACTGTTAGGTCTTTTTTGTTTTAACACATATATTTCCACCCACATCTTTCGCATCTGTGTTGGGTCTCTGCTCAAAACAATTGTCACTTCCACCTTTCCTATGGTCCCATTTGTTGAGAATATTGGTGTTATTTCTCCACTACTCTCTCTATGGAATAGTGTCTTACTTCTCCACTGCACTGGCCATATGTCTGAGCGTAACATAAGGTAGCCATTTCTAAGAATTGTTGCTCCTCCTGCCTTCCTTGGCCATTGACTCCTCGAACTCCTTTTGACATAAGGCACAAATACTGGGCCAATGGGTATTTGTGCTGATGATAATAATTGCCCTAATTGATCAGGACTCAGCATATAGAGCTCATCCAATTGTACCAGTGGTTCAAAAGTTAAATGCTTATCCACTATGGCCTGCCAATCAACGCATGGCCATTCCTGTTCTATTTCCCTCGAATTTGTGATTGTAGTCAATTTATTCACAAACTCTTTTTTATTTTGTTCTGTCAGCTCCCTTTTTTGACCTACACAATCCACATATTCAGATTATTTAATAATAAAGAATTCCTTGTGTCTCTTTTAATAATCTTTCTAATTCTACCTTTTCCCATTCAGCCCTTATTGCTGAGCATACTCTCTCAAATTCGGTGATGGCCTGGTTCCACATTAGAGATTTCTTGTTTTAGGAGGAAAACAGAGAAAAAAAATGTTCTGTGTCTTTCTGTAGTTCTCTGTCTACTTGCTCAGCCCTACCTTCCTTGATCCTTCTGTCTTCAGTCACCAGCCCTCCCTCTCTCGCTCTTTCTGTCTGTTCGGTCACGGTTCCCCACACCTACACAACCAGCCCTGTGGTCTTCACTCTTCACTTTTACTACAATTTGGATGATGTCCAAATAATCAACAAAGCCAATATCTTGAAAAAATTTTAGTTCTTGTAATCATTTTTCTAACTTCTTTCACACTTTTTTCATCATTCATTTTATAACTTTATCAAATACTAAGCCTAGTATACCCATCCCTTTATATTACAGTTCTCATGAGAAAAACAATTACATGAATATATATGTATATCAAAACACTCAATCATGCATTCACAGTCTTTTTCAACACACACATAACATAGCACAGCGCAGTCAGTGTAAACACAATACGGTCAGCATAAACACATCAATAAATGCAGCCAAAATGCAACAACAATACTATTGAATTTGTACACAACTTAACACAACCAATATATGTATTTACAGCAACTTATTCAACGCAAACATGTTTATAATATTCAGCTCATAATTTGAAATATCCAAATATCTTTAACTATAACCACGCCTCTTGCGTGCCTGCCAATTCAGCCCAAAATGCAGCACTATTTTGAGAACAAGTCCAACCATCCAATGTGGGCTCCCTGTTTCTCAGCCAGGTCAAAGGCCAACCATATATGTGGGCTCCTTATCATTTACTGGTGTCACTGTACCTTGCGGTATCTGCAGGTTTTCAAAACACTGCCAATTCAGCCAACTTCTAGACACCTAGGGGTGCGGTATCCGCAGGACCTGCCAATTCAGCCCACCTCCAGACTCCTGGTGGTGAGGTATCTTCAGGATTTTCAAACTTGCTAATTCAGCCCTCCCAGGGGTGCTATTTTGACAAGCAGTGCCAACCATCAAAGCATGGGCTCACTGCTTCTCTACCAGCTCAGAGGCCTCTGTCTATGCAGGCTCCACTTCTTCGCTGGTGCTCCCTGAGAGCGGTATCCGCAAAGTTTTGTGCACTTCAACTTATTTACAATACTTATTTACATTTGCATGCACAGTTTTTTGAAACCTGGAACCGAGTTCTCTATTTTATCCAATTAGTCATTTAATTTAGTTTGAGACTGGAGAGGCCTTTCTAGAGTTACCATACTTTGTGTCAAATCTTACAACGGACCACACAAAAACACCATTTTATGCAAAATTGCTTACCTGAGTTTTTGGTGCCAGTGATTTTGTGCAGTTAGTGCAAGCAAGCCCGCAGTAGTCCTCTTGGCCCCGTGCCAGTCCCTTCATGGTCGCCAATTTTATGTTGTGTAGCGTGAGATGCCTTTTCTTTCCCTCTCAGTAAGAAAAACTCTCAAATTCAGGAGTTCCAGGTGTCAAAGGTTAGAGTTTATTGAGCAAACCAACAAACCCGAGATGTCAGCTGAGATCTGAATCCCTTGGTCCAGACCCTCATCTTTATCTCATTATTTTTTGTTGTCAATGGATACCGTCCGCCACCACTATCACAGAGTCTCAGATTTTTTTATTTTTTTTTATGGTGGAAACCTGGGTTTTAGTCTGTTTTTTAAAAATAATCTTTTAAATTCATTTATTATAAAAGTATACATTTTGAGTAAATAAAATATAACAGTCTGAGCATATTATGGTTATTTTGATCATTGGCTGTGTTAATCATTAACTTTAGCTGTGTTTCCCAGTGTCTTCTCGTATCATGGTACCAATGTTTCTGCTATAGCTGAGCGCACTGTGCATTTTCTTGCAGCATAAGCACTTTTAATAACCTCATATGCCCTCTCCTGGGTCACACAAAGTCTCAGTATCCTCATATGCCCTCTCCTGGGTTATACAAAGTCCAGACTATTCTATATTAGTACTTTTATATGTTTGATATATAAAAATACCCTATGGTATAGAAAAATATACTATATGATTTGTGTAATTTTTGGAGCTTCAAAATTTCGGCACCCATTCACTTGCATTGTATGGACCAAAAGAGCTGAGATATTCTTCATAAAAATCTTCATTTGTGTTCTGCTGATGAAAGTCACTCACATCTGGGATGGCATAAGGGTGAGTAAATGATGAGAGAATTTTCATTTTTGGGTGAACTATTCCTTTAAGGTGAGGCAAATATTCTGAAATACATTTAAATGTGTGTTATTTCTGGTTGTGTATGCTGCATGCATATAATCTAATTTAAGTGTTATCACTCTGCTTCAGATTTGCTCAAGGACTACATCTATGTCAGGTGGATATGCTTGAGGAGGGATTGTGTGGCAGTAGTGCAACACTAAAAAAAAAAAAAAATAAAAAAAAAAAAATTATGTGTTAAATTGATACGAAAAATGCAAAGAGAAAGGAAGATAAGAATTGGTGGAGCAAGGGCATTTGTGGTTCTTGATGAAAGCAAGTTTTGCCACAAATGGAAGGTATTTTTATATATTTTAGTTTCTTTACAAAACAATAGTAAAAAAATATGTGACAATAATTTACATTATGACTAGTTCCATGTTTCTCTTATATTACCACTATTTTTAGTATGCACATGGGTGTTTTGGAAACACCTGGTGGAGAAAGGCATGGGTGTTTGGCATGACTGTAGTCAAAAGAAGACGAAGGAAACCTGTGCTGAAAGTAGTGAAACGAAGAACGGCTGGAAAATTGATTCAAATTGTTGAGAAGTATGTGCATCGAGGAAGCACTCTGCTTTGTGATGACTGGCCAGCATATAGATGACTTGCTCAGCATGGCTTTATTCATTATCAGGTCAATCACAGTCGTTTCTTTGTGCATCCACAAACGGGAGCTCATACACAACATATAGAATGTGCATGGAGAACCTGCAAAAGTGAAGTTACCGTTAAGACATTGAAAGATCAACTTGCCTTTATTGAATGTCATCATTGCCATTGATAAGAATAAGTCTGCTGTAGTAGGCTTATAACATTTTTCTAAATATTAAAATACACATTGCATCAATAAACATACATGCCTTATTAATAAATGTATATTTTGATGTGCAATGTCAATGATGTTCAATGGCTTTGTTCCTACATAATGTACAGTTTAGTTGATTCCATGTTAAGACAATAAAAAGCATTGTTCTTATGCTGCATTATGAATGTAGTGTGATTTGATGGACTACAAAGTCCTAAACTGACCTAATAGAAAGATGTCTGTTTTGCATATCACAAATACTTAGGGAGGACTGTTAATGCTGCTAAACTGCTCTCCACAACAGTGCATCTTATTTTACAGTACTGTTACTAGTGTATTACCAAGGACTTTGTAGTTATGCCTAATAGTGCTGTATATGTACTACACATATTACAAAGGTAAAGTGCAGGAATTTCTATGTAATGGTCATGTACAATATTGCACTTTATTTTACAGTCCTATTACCATGGAGGTACTACTGAATGTACCTAGTAGTGTCGTACATGTATTGCGGGTATTACAAAGGTTAAAGAGCTTGTAATTCCTATGAAGGGATTTTTGAGGACATACCTAATAATTATGTGTGTGTTGACAGTTCTTATTTTGGACGTTTGCAGCAGCTTCCAGACTCATATTTGATCTTGACTTCACCAGTTGTCATGTGAAGAAGGCCTTGCTTAAATTTACTTAGTACGAACCCTGTGAAATACTGTGTAGTTACTGCTGTGTTTCATATTAGGTTCTATGTAAGATCCCATCCAACTTCCAAAGCATGTACCATGAGGATTTGTACTTACTAATATCTATCGTTTTTAAAAGTATTGGTAAGTACCGTAATGTTTCACATTAGTTAACATGTACGTACACTATAAGTAAGTGCCTGTTATTACCCCACACTTGTCTGTAAGTATTACACGTTTACTCTGTGTGAAGAATTGAGACGTACTGTAAAGTTTCATATTATTTACCATGTAGGTACATTTTAGATAAGTACGTATTGTTACACCACAGCAGTCTGTAAGTTCAATATTTACCATTTATGTAACATTAGTAAGTACAGTAATGTTTCATATAAGTTACCATGAACATATACTATAAGTAAGTGCCTGTTATTACCCCATACTTGTCTGGAGGTACAACATAATTTCCATGTATGTACCATTGGCAAGTACATTAATGTTTCATATTAATTATCATTTACGAACACTTCAGGTAGGTACCTATTTTTACAACACATTTGTCTATAGGTACAACATATTTAACATATATGTACCAGGAAAGTACACATACTGTAAAATAAACACCCAAGAATTGTGGTCCAGGCCCACTTGACTTTATCCATAGCCAATATGCATGCAACCCAGTTAAATGCAGTACAAACAGTACAAAATTATGATTATGAAAATTATGAAAAATAATGGCAAATGGGCGATAAAGGCGACTCAAAGGCAATGGACAACAATAGAAGTGTGAGGCTTTGGACCAAAGCCTACTGTGTCTCCTTTCAAAGATCCAAATTAGTTTTTTGTGTTAGTGCATTATTCAACCAAAAGCTTTATTTTTTTTCCCTATCTGTCACTCACTCGACGTTGGTGTCGATGTAGTGACACTAGGTCACTCTTGGGAGCCCGAGACACCTCTGGTCTTTGATAAAAGGCCAATGAAAATTGGCGAGTGGTATTTGCATGCCACTCCCCCGAACATACAGGTATAAAAGGAGCTGGTATGCAACCACTCATTCAGATTTTCTCTTCGGAGCCGAACAGTCATGCTCATTGAGCTGAATAGCACTGTTCATTTCAGCGGCTTCTCCCTCCTCTGCACTGGTGCACTGCAGAGAACGCCCCTGGGCGCTTCGGCAGAAAAACTAGAGAGTATATTTTCTAAAAGAGCGTTTTTCCCCTCTAAAAAAGTATATTTCCCTAAAAGAGCGCACACACGAAACTTCTTTTAAAGACGCGTCTTTCTAAAGATGCCTTTCCGTTCGTGTGTTATTCCTGGTTGCGGTCGTTTTCTCTCAACTTCGGATGGTCATGATCGCTGTCTTTCGTGTCTGGGCGCGACCCACACGGAGGCAGCGTTTATGAATGGTTCATGTTCTCACTGCGAGAACATGACCATGGCAACGTTGCGGTCCTCCTACCTACGGATTTGAGGTCAGCGCGGCTGGCGCTGGGGGCGATTTGGGGACCTCAATGGGATCGCCTCCCCTGGGTATCCCCCCGCGGACCTCCCATTCCCCAGCATACTCGTCTGCCCCAATCGGGCTTCCGGATGAGTTCGCCGGCTCGTCGCATGGCGAGTCTGGCTTCTTGTTCGAGGCCCGCGAAGATGATGAGCTCTCGAGCGCAGCATCGGAGAGCGGGCTTGTCCAGTCGGACGCAGAAGCCTCAGCTGGGCTTCCCCCTTCGGGGACGGTCGCCCAGTTACAGGCCAATGCCAAAAAGACGGACATGCTTTCCCGGGCGGCCGCGAGCGTCAGGCTAGAGTGGAACCATCCGCTCTCCCCTGAACCCTCGCGGCTTGATGATTGATTTCTGGGCTCGAGGCACCGCTCAGACCAGCCGCGCCCCGCTCCAATGCCATTCTTCCCGGAGGTGCATGAGGAGCTGATGTAGTCGTGGGAGGCACCTTTTACTGCCCAACCCCGACTCCGCAGTTTCCCCGCTCTCACTACCCTCGATGGCTGGGCGGCCAGGGGCTATACGGCGATTCCTTCAGTGGATAAGGCGCTCGAGGTGCACTTATGCCCGCAGAGCACCGCCACCTGGCGTGGATGCCCTAAGCTCCCCTCCAAGCCCTGTAGGCTCACGTCATCCCTGACGGCCAAGGCCTACAGCGCTGCTGGACAAGCCGCCTCTGCCCTGCACGCCATGGCTCTCCTGCAGGTCCACCAAGCCAAGGCACTGAAAGAACTGCACGAGGGTAGTTCTGCCCCAGATTTGATGCAGGAACTGCACTCGGCGACCGACCTCACCCTCCGGGTGGACGATGGCCACACTAGTGGTCCAGGAGCGCCACCTGTGGCTCAACCTGGTCGAGATGGGCGAGGCCGACAAGACACGGTTCCCCCATTTCCCAGGCAGGCCTATTCGGCGACACCGTTGAGGACTTTGCCCAGCAGTTCTCAACGGTAAAGCAGCAGACGGAGGCAATCCGGCACATCCTGCCCCGGCGCGGCTCAAGACCCTGCACCCCGTCTGCTCGTCGCCAAGGGCGTCCCCCTGCAGTGACTGCACCGGATCCGCCGCAGCCTGCCCCTCCGGCCCGGCCCCGGTGTGGAGCCCACCGCAGGAAGCCGACGCCACCCGTCTCACAGCCGGGTGGCGTGAGACGGCAACAAAAATCTTTTGTTGCCTTTTTGTTTGATTTCGCCACATGCCCAAGTGGCTGCGGTACCCAACAGTTCAACAAAAGAGCGGCTTCCTTCCTCCCTGGGTCACATACCCGGTGTGTACAGTCGTCACCACGACTACCGTCCACGGGCTTTATCTTGCAGGATTGGCACTCCAGTGGTGCCCTTTCCGCCCCTGAGCACCCAGCTGTGGCACAAATCCACCCCCGATGTGATAGCCTCCACGGGTCGCGAGGACAGGCCTCTTCCTCCCCCATCCCAGGCTGTTCCAGGGGTGGTCACAAGGAGTCAGGTAAGTGCTTCGATGTCCCTAGACTCAGCACGGCCACGACGTACTGTGGCACCTCGCGCTCTGCCCCGCCGCGAGGCCCCACCAGCCGGTACGTCCGACGAAGTTGTCCCCTTGGTCCCCCTCGCACGGAATTTGGACGCATTGCTTGCGCTTCCCAATCCATCGCAGTGGTTGTTCCGGACCATCCAACTCGGCTACGCGATTCAGTTCGCCAGGCGCCCACCCAGGTTCAGCGGTATTCACTTCACCTTCGTCAAGGGCGAAAACGCTGTTACCCAGCGTGCGGAAATCGCTACCCTCCTACGGAAGGGCGTGATAGAACCTGTCCCTCCAGCCGAGATGAAGAAAGGGTTCATTGTACCAAAGAAAGGCGGTGGGTTGCGGCCAATCTTGGACCTGTGAGTACTGAACCGGGCTTTACACAGACTCCTGTTCAAGATTCTGACGCAAAGACGCATTTTAGTGAGCGTCCGGCATCAAGATTGGTTCGCGGTGGTAGACCTGAAGGATTTGTACTTTCACGTCTCGATCCTTCCTCAACACAGACCCTTCCTGCGGTTCGCGTTCGAGGGTTGGGCCTATCAGTATAAAGTCCTCCCTTTCGGCCTGTCCCTGTCTCCTCGTGTCTTTACGAAGATCGCAGAGGCTGCCCTTGCCCCATTAAGGGAGGTGGGCATTCGCATTCTCAACTATCTCAACGACTGGCTAAACTTAGCTCACTCTCGAGACGTGTTATGCGCACACAGGGACCTGGTGCTCTCGTACCTCAGCCGACTAGGGCTTCGGGTCAACTGGGAAAAGAGCAAGCTCCTCCCGGTTCAGAGCATCTCTTTTCTCAGTTTGGAGTTGGACTCAGTCTCCCTGACGGCGCGCCTTACGAACGAGCACGCCCAGTCGGTGCTGACCTGTTTGAAGGCGTTCAAACAGAAAACAGCGGTTCCACTGAAACTTTTTCAGAGGCTCCTGGGGCATATGGCATCCTCGGCGGTGGCCACCCCGCTCAGGTTGATGCATATGAGGCCACTTCAGCACTGGCTCCAAACTCGAGTCCTGAGATGGACATGGCGCCACGGGACACACCGCGTGGCCATTACGTCGGTCTGTCACCATCTTTTCAGCCCTTGGACCGACCTCTCGTTTCTACGAGCAGGTGTTCCCCTAGAACTGGTCTCCAGGCGCGTCGTGGTCATGACAGACGCCTCCAAAACGGGCTGGGGCGCTGTTTGCAATGGGCACGCAGCCACCAGTCTCTGGACGGGTCCGCGGCTGTGTTGGCACATCAACTGCCTCGAGTTACTGGCAATTCTGCTCGCCCTGCGGAGGTTCCGGCCGTTGATCCAGGGCAAGCACGTGCTAGTTCGGACAGACAGCATGGCAGCGGTAGCATATGTCAACCGCCAAGGCGGTCTGCGCTCCCGCTGTATGTCACAACTCGCCCGCCGTCTCCTCCTCCGGAGTCAGCAGCACCTAAAGTCGCTGCGAGCCACTCATATCCCGGGCAACCTCAACGCTACAGCAGACACGCTGTCACGGCAGGTTTCCCGCAGGGGAGAGTGGAGACTCCACCCCCAGGTGGTCCAGCTGATTTGGAGTCGATTCGGTCAGGCACAGGTGGACCTGTTCGCCTCCCAAGAATCCTCCCACTGCCTGCTCTGGTACACCCTCACGAGGCTCCCCTTGGCATAGACGTGCTGGCACACAGCTGGCCCCCTGGAATTCGCAAATACGCGTTTCCCCCAGTGAGCCTACTTGCACAGACTCTGTGCAAGGTCAGGGAGGATGGGGAGCAGGTCGTCCTGGTAGCACCCTACTGGCCCACCCAGACATGGTTCTCGGACCTCACGCTCCTCGCGACAGCTCCCCCCTGGCAAATTCCCCTGAGGAAGGACCTTCTTTCTCAGGGACAGGGCACCCTCTGGCACCCACGCCCAGACCTCTGGAATCTCCGTGTCTGGTCCCTGGACGGGACACGGAAGACCTAGGTGGCCTACCACCCGTGGTGGTAGACACGATCACTCAGGCTAGGGCCCCTCTATGAGGCGCCTGTATGCCTTGAAGTGGCATCTGTTCGCTAAGTGGTGTTCTTCTCGACACGAAGACCCCCAGAGATGCACAGTCGGATCAGTGCTTTCCTTCCTGCAGGAGAGGTTGGAAGGGAGGCTGTCCCCTTCCACCTTGAAGGTGTACGTTGCTGCCATAGCAGCACACCACGACGCAGTTGATGGTAAGTCCTTAGGGAAGCATGACCTGATCATCAGGTTCCTAAGAGGCACTAGGGGGCTGAATCCCTCCAGACCGCCCCTCGTTCCCTCATGAGATCTCTCCGTAGTTCTTCAGGGCCTACAGAGAGCCCCCTTTGAGCCTTTGCAGTCAGTCGAGCTTAAGGCACTCTCCCTGAAGACTGCCCTCCTGACTGCCCTCACTTCCATCAAGAGGGTAGGTGACCTGCAAGCGTTCTCTGTCAGCGAAACGTGCCTGGAGTTCGTTCCAGGCTATTCTCACGTGATCCTGAGACCCCGACCGGGCTATGTGCCCAAGGTTCCCACCACTCCTTTTAGGGACCAGGTGGTGAACCTGCAAGCGCTGCCCCAGGAGGAGGCAGACCCAGCCCTGGCGTTGCTGTGTCCGGTGCGCGCTTTGCGCACCTATTTGGATCGCACGCAGAGCTTTAGACTTTCTGAGCAGTTCTTTGTCTGCTTTGGTGCACAGCGGAAAGGAAGCGCTGTCTCCAAGCAGAGGATCGCCCACTGGCTTGTTGATGCCATATCTATGGCATATCTCGCCCAAGACATGCCGCCCCCGGTAGGGCTATGAGCCCATTCTACCCGTGGTGTAGTGGCTTCTTGGGCCCTGGCCAGAGGTGCCTCTCTAACAGACATTTGTAGAGCAGTGGGTTGGGCAACACCCAACACCTTTGCAAGGTTCTACAACCTCTGGGTGGAACCGGTTTCGTCCCAGGTAGTGGCAAGCAACCTAAGCGGATAAGCCCGGGATAGCCGGCCGGGTGTATCGATTGCACATAGCACCTTCCACCTCCTTTTGAGCTGAAGACGTGCACTGTTAATTCCCAGTAGTGTTCACAAAAGTTGTTCCCTGGTTGACTTCCTCCGAGCCCTGTGGCAGTCGAGTTTTCGGAGAGACTCACTGCCGGCCCAGTACACGTGCTAACTAAGAGCCCGGTTCTGGGGTAGGTGCTCCGCATGTGGCGGTTCCCTGTAAGGCTAACCCCATGTGATCTATATCTTCCACTAATTCGTTTCCCTGCTGGCAAACTGCGTCTTCCTTGGGCAGAGCCCCTCTGCCCCAGTCTCCATGTTGTAGTACCTCCTCCCCCATTGGGCAGAATCTACCTTGAAGGCTCTCCACATGGTTGGAAAGACCATGTGACGTATTTTTCCACTTAAATATCCCCCCCTCTCTGGGGTGAGGTGTTTTCTCCGTGGTGTCCTCCCCTTGGGAGGGACACCCCCCGACTAGACCTGGCAGCCCAGTCGGATAATCCCCCTTCTTTTTTTAGGGAGTGGAAAAAGAGAAGGGGAAAAGAGGCTATGACTGGGTTAAGCCCATCTCTATCTTTGGGTAGTCGACTTGTCCCCAAAAAGGGCCGTTCGACACTCATAACTGTGTTGGGGGTGGTTACGTGTCGACCTGGTGTGCTGGCTATGAGGCACACAGCAAGTCTGCCCACCACACACCGCCAGTTCACGTAACACAGTTCAGCCTTGTGGCATTTTGTATAGTGACCCCTAGTGTCACTACATCGACACCAACGTCGAGTGAGTGACAGATAGGGAACATCATGGTTACTGGTGTAACCTCCGTTCCCTGATGGAGGGAACGAGACGTTGGTCCCTCCTGCCACAACGCTGAACTACCCGCTGAAATGGCCGGACCTTATATCGGCTCCTCAGCGTAAAACCTGAATGAGTGGTTGCATACCAGCTCCTTTTATACCCGTATGTTTGGGGGAGTGGCATGCAAATACCACTCGCCAATTTTCATTGGCCTTTTATCAAAGACCAGAGGTGTCTCGGGCTCCCAAGAGTGACCCCTAGTGTCACTACATCGACACCAACGTCTCGTTCCCTCCATCAGGGGACGGAGGTTACACCAGTAACCATGACGTTTGTTTTGAATGCAGTTTCATTGCATTTAATGCTAACTGACCGGTAATGTTTACCAAAGAGGAGGCTGAATATATTATGGGGCGAATTCAAGTTGCTGCCCTTTTTCGTAACGTTTTTCAGCACATAAATCATCTTGGTTTCTGATGTAACCTCTGTTCCCTGATGGAGGGAACGAGCCATTGTGTCGATGTAGTGACACTAGGCATTCAATCTTGAGAGCCCCAATCACCTTTGCTTAAAATAGAAAAGGCAAATGAGAATTGGCAAGTGGAATTTGCATGCCACTCTCCACCCCCCGGACATACGGGTATAAAAGGAGAAGGCGTGCACCATATTTATGCTGAGGAGCCGATAGAGAGTCCCGGCCATGTCAGCAGCCGGTTCAGCGCCGCAGCAGGAGGGACACAACGTCTCGTTCCCTCCATCAGGGAACAGAGGTTACATCAGTAACCAAGACATTCCCTGTCTGTCACTCACTCGACATTGTGTCGATGTAGTGACATTAGGAGTTCCTAAAGGAAACGCTGCAGGCACTGAAATGTGTCACGAGATACGAAAGAGAGGACATGGGCAAGCTGCTGCGTGCCTCGCAGCAAGCACTCAACCACGTCGTGACACATGGAATTAACAACGGCGAAGTTCACATATGGAATGATACCACCAGAGGACCCTATCTACAGAGAGTGTACGCAGCCACAGTGGCCGAGGCAGAGAAAGCTCTGGTGATGGGAAACACAGGGTTCACCTGAGGGGAAACCGAACAGTGGGAACTCATCATACGGGATTACCAAGGGGGAATCACCACGCATGGAGCACTGAGCCCGAGCACACGGGCTCACCTGAAAAGGGGCATACCACGAGTACTGGTCCTCGTGTCATTACTCCTCCGCCGAGTTCGTCACCGAACAGTGATTAAGAATTAAAGAGGTGTCCAGAGTTCACCAGATATAGCGAACTGTTGTGGACAAAAAGGCGCACATTATCACCTTTGAATAAAGGAGGAATGCACAAGTGGTACACCCAACCGGCCTCCCGGTCTACCTGCTGTTACTGCATAACACTCGGGTCGAAACCGGGTCTATGCATAGGTTACAAAACTTTGCAAAGGTATTGGGTGTAGCCCAACCCGCAGCTCTGCATATGTCTGCTAGAGAGGCCCCCCTTTCCAGTGCCCAGGAGGACGCAACACTTGTAATGGAGTGCGCCTGGACTCCCAAGAGGCACGGCAAGTCCTGAGACTGGTATGCAAGAGAAATGGCATCCACAATCCAATGGGCTAGCCTCTGCTTGGAGACAGCTTTCCCCTTCTGCTGTCCTCCAAAACAGACAAAGAGCTACTCTGAGTGTCTAAGGCTCTGCTTGCGGTCCAGATAGATTTGCAGGGCACGAACTGGATACAGCAACAACAAGGCCGGGTCTTCCTCTTCTGAAGGTAGTGCTTGCAGGTTCACCACCTGGTCCCGAAAAGGAGTGGTGGGAACTTTGGGCACGTAAACGGGAACTCCAGGCATTCGCTGGTAACAGAGAGCGCCTGCTGGCAGGTCAGCACTGACTGAGCAAATTTGGTCGTAAGACGTGCCTTGAGAGTGACCGAGTCCAACTCCATCCCGAGAAATTAGATGCTCTGCGCAGAGGAGAGCTTGCTCTTCTCCCAGTTGTCCTGAAGCCCGAGTCAGTTGAGGTGCTGAAACACAAGGTCCCTGTGTGCACACAATAGATCTCACGAGTGAGCTAGGATTAGCCAGTCATCGAGATAATTGAGAATGCGAATGCTCTTCTCCCTCAGCGGGGCCAGGGCAGCCTCTGAACCTTGGTAAAAACATGAGGGGACAGGGACTGACCGAAGGGGAGGACCTTGTACTGGTATGCTCGTCCCTCGAAGGCAAACCGAAGAAAGGGTCTGTGTCAAGGAAGGATCGATATGTGAAAGTACGCATCTTTCAGTTCCAATCCTGGTGTCGTACTGACTCCAGGATGCGCTTCTGCATTAACATCTTGAACGGAAGACTGTGTAAGGCTATGTTCAAAGCACACAGATCCAAGATTGGGCGCGACCCTCCCCCTCTCTTTGGCATGATAAAATAAGGGCTGTAAAAGCCCTTGCACAACTCGGCTACGGGAATGGGCTCTATTGCTCCCTTCGCCAGAAGGGTGGCAACCTCCGCCCAGAGGACGGAGACACCCTCGCCCCGCACCATAGTGAAGAGGATGCCACTGAACCTGAGCGGGCGTCTGGCGAACTGGATCGCGTAGCCGAAGCAAATCGTCCTGATGAGCCACAGCGAGGGGCTGGAGAGTGCTAACCAGGCCTCCAGACTCCACACCAGCGGCACCTAGGGGACGACTGGACTTACCATGCCCAGGCAGGGTGGTTCGCGGCAAGGTAGAGCAGGCGCCCCACCTAGAAGCCCAGGGGGGACGTGCTGCTCCAAAAGCCCGCAATGGTGGCTGGTGACTGGGGCGGGCGAGCGACCCCAGAGTCCAGCACAATTACCTGTTCGCTGGCTGTCTTTCAACGGAGAACGAGGGAATGGGAGGTACTCACATTCGCCTGATTGACCGGGAAGACTTCCAGCGCCTGGCCGTCACGAGTGCACTGACCCAGGAAATGAGGAAACTGCTGTTTTACCGACCATGTGGGCGCCGAGGCCGGAGCGGGTTGGGGAGCAGCCACGGTGGCTCCTTGCTTCATGAAGAAGGAAGTGAGCCGTGACCGCAACGTTCTGATGGGCATGTTCTCACAATAAGAACATAACCCTTCCACGAAAGCTGCATCAGCGTGCTGGTGCCCCAAGCACTTGAGACAGATTTAATGGCTGTCCGGAGGGGAGAGATAACGGCCACATCCAGTAGCGCAAACGGGGAAGGACATTTTTAAAAAGACGCCAAGCGTTTGCGCTACCTCTTTTGTAAGGAAATATACTCTTTTGAATATACTCTTTTAGCACCCGTGGACTCAGCCGCCGAAGCGCCCAGGGCAAGCACAACACTCGACCGTGCGAGGGTGACTGTTGATATGCGCCGTAAAATCCAGCAGCGCAAGCGAATGGTGAGAGGACGAATACAATACATGCATTCGCGTCTGAAGAAAAAATCTGAATGAGTGGTGCACACCTTCTCCTTTTATACCCGTATGTCCGGGGGCGGAGAGTGGCATGCAAATTCCACTTGCCAATTCTCATTGGCCTTTTCTATTTTAAGCAAAGGTGATTGGGGCTCTCAAGATTGAACCCCTAGTGTCACTACATCGACACAACGTCGAGTGAGTGACAGACAGGGAACTGCCAGTTTAACCAGGTGCTAAATGTGCTAAAATAGCGTTGCACTGTGAGTATTTAAATTAAGTAATTTTTGTACTTTTTAGCACAGACATGCACCCCGAGTACAGCCCAGAGAAAGCAACCTGCAAACTGAATTTTATCATCTATAAAAAGATATGCTACATTTTTGGGCATTTTTGTGCCGTAACCTGATTTGGATAATTCTTTTAGTACTAAAAAAGTAGATAGCACAGTCAAATAAACTATCAGCAGGCATGATTCATTCTTAGTGGCTACCCCAATGTTTCTATGGAAACAAAACATTTTGTATCTACAAATTGTAGTGAGGGTTTATTGTTCTGTTTTCCTTTTCATATTCTATTAACTGCCATGATGCTCAAACATTGACTTTATGACCAATCTGTAGGCAATTTAAGCTTTCAGACATTTTTCTGGAGAAATTAGTGTGCATTTGCTAGAGGATTCCACTTGCCGTTTAACATTATCAGAGAATTTATCACAAATTCTGCCCTTGCTTTCTTTGTCAAAGAGAGGCTTTCTTGAGCAAGATCCAATCCAGTGATTCTGTAAATTTAAGATAAATGTTGTTCCTGAAATTCTTTAAGTACTTTAACTGAGTCAGATCAGCTATAGGATTTGCTTTCTAAGACCCAATTGAAATTAAGCTGTAAAGCGTGTAATGCATAATCCCTAGGACGCTGACTTCCCCACACAACAACATACTGTATAGTAGCTATTAATAGAAGCACAATAATTAATAATGTTAAATAAAAGAAACATGTGAGTTCCATTTTTTTGAGTGAAATGTCCACAGATTGACACCAAAAGCAAGTCATTAAGCAAGTTGTTTTTAGTTGTACATGATATAATACAGTCTACAGGAATGCATATTTTATTTTGGATGCCGTTCTGTTGCTTTCAGTGCTCAAGGTTTACCAAAGAGGAGGCTGAATAAATTATGGGGTGAATTCACTAAAGTTGCTGCACTTTTTCACATGGTATTTCAGCCCATTCTTGTGGATTATCCAGGTGATAAATGTGCTCAAATACTGTTTTGTGAATTTCGAAATAGCAAATGCAGAACTCAAACATTTCAACGGCTGCAGGTTGAAACTTCTGCTGCTGAAATCGGTCTGTGCTTGCCAAAATTTGAACTAATGCCCCCAGTGGCCAAAGCTGGAAATGTTGTTGAACGTATGGGTATGTCTGAGCTCATATGAAATAGCGAATTAGTGATTTCAGCAACAGTAGGTCAAAAGTTCTGCTACTGAAATCTCTCTGTGCTTATCGAAATGTTGAACACACTGTATGTGCACATGTGAGCTCCAGTTTTCAGGTGAAACGTCCACAGAGTGGCGCCAAAAATGAGTTGTAAAGCTAGATGTTTTTAGTTGTAAATGCAATGACTGATGTAATACAGTCAACAGGAATGCATATTGTATTAACCATATACCCTAACCTAAACCTTAACCCTAAACCTAACTGTTGGTGAAATAAAAATGTAATTTTAGAGTGAAAATGCAACCTCCAAATCACACTCATCATGTGTCCCTGATGCTGTTTGCACAACCCACTATCAGTAGCGGCAAAGGAAAATGTAAACACATTCCAATTGATGCAAAAATGTCTGATAGGAGATGGCGCTTGTCAGTAACTCTGCAAAATGAGATCGACGTCAGGGTACCAGAGCATTCGGTTGGATAATGTCAACTTCTCGTGTGATCATGTTGTCTACACAGCTGTAGCTCAGTTTATATGAAGCTAGCACATATTACATTAAATAACACTAGACTGTTCTAGTAACACTTTACAATAAGGTTCCATTTGTTAACATTAGTTAACAACATTAGTTAACATGAACTAACAATAAACAATACTTAGTAAGCATTTATTAACCTTAATTAATCTTAATTTCAACATATACTAATACATTTTTTTAAATCAAAAGTTGTTTTTGTTAGCATTAGTTAATGCACTATGAACTAACATAAACAAAGATTAATAAATGCAGTAAAAAGGTATTGTTCATTGTTGTTCATGATACCTAATGCATTTACTAATTTTAACGAATAGAACCTTATTGTAAAGTGTTACCATTTTTATAAAGAAAATGTAAATGGTGTTTGTCCATGCAAAATTTACCAGCTTGATGTCAGGCAATTCTAAGCGTTTGCTATAGGGATTCTAGGTGTTGCTAGAGCCCACCACAAGTCTCTATGATATTTGGGTTCCTAGATATGGCTCTGGCCCTTCCTTCATTTGTAAATGTATCGTTTTTTTGTTTTTTTTCACTGGTTTATCGTCTGCCATGTGAAAACCATAACTTTGATCACCTAGAAAAGTATAAGCACAGCTTTCCTTAACAGGCTGTATAATTTGAGTTGTTTAAATGTTGTAGGACGAGTTACACTCTTATGTAAAATACTTGGGTTAGGGGTTTTAAAAATATCTTTACTCTTAACTCTTGCTTAAGTGATGTTTGAGTCAGCAAGAATTTGTGAATTATGGTACAATGGTGAAATGAATTTCAAAGGCAATAAGACTAATCATAATCTCTCCCCTACCATAATCATCAAACAACATAAGTTCTTGGTGTAATGCACAAGGTTACCTTTAAAATCGGTTAAGGGGATCACCTCAAAACAACCAGCAATTTATTTATGTCATAGCCCAGGGCTAGCTCTGCTGCAGAGGGCAAGGTTGCTAGCTGTGCCACAAACTGTCATCAAATAGATGTAAAGGTGTTGCTAGAGGTATTACTGTAAATTTTTCATCAGCCTCCCAGGGCTTGGAGGCTGAAGCTTTGCACCGGTAATGGTACGCCATGGCGGGAGGCCGCTGGCAGAAGTGGAGCAGAATAATGGAAACAGATTGGGTTCCCAGATCAATTCCCAGTCGGATCCCCATCAGCTGCTGCAATTATTCATGCCACTGACAAAAGATAACAGCGAGTTAAAAATAAGGTCGCGACAGGAAGTGGAGGATCACCTTAATTACAAACAACATGCTTCCTCTTCAAAAAACACTGAGCTGGGAGATACCAACCCCTCCTAAACAATGCCCCGTGAGCATGTCAGCTCAAATCAGGGCAGCTATTGCTGTTGTGGTCCATTAGTTGCATTGTGAAAGGGTGTAACAGGGTTAATGAGGAAGGAACTTCAGTGTACAGACCCACTCTGTATTTAGTTCAAATTGATTTGGTTGTTAAAGGCAATAACCTCTTGTGTTAAATACAGCCTTGAAGTATGATCTGGAGCCCAAAGCCCAAAATTTGTGTTTATCACGCATCCAAAAATAAGCGCATTCAACATGTTTCACTTCTCCTCATGCAGGTAATTGCATTCATTATAATGAGAAGGGGAAAAAAATATCCAAGATCAAAACTCCTGCAGTAGTTTCCCAAAGGAAAATCTACAATCAATTCATTTGACAGACGTTTTTTATCCAAATCGACTTAAAGTGTATTCAAGCTAAAAAAAAAAAAAAAAATTCAGTATGTGGTTTCCCTGGGAATCAAACCCATCACCTTAATGTGTTGCTCGCACCATGAATATATTTAAAGAGCTTTGCTCTTTCATTGCAAATGGTTGGGTTGCAGGTTGTGCACAGAAGACTATTTGAGTTTTGTTTAGCTTTGTAAAGGCATGACCTTCTGTAAAGTTACTTTAAAATGATGTGTATTGTGAAAAATGCTACACAAATAAAAAAGTTTGTCTCAGATGTTTCTCCTAAAATGTCTGAGGAGAAACAAAAATAGAAAGAAATAAGACAATCGTTGCCATACAGTAACATGTTAGATGTAAATATGTGGATGGCATAACTCAGATAATTGTTGGAGTGTTGGAAGAAATGTTTGAGTTCACACTGTAATCTCTGACTTTTGATTGAATTACTTATTAATTTTTTTTTTTTATGAAAATCTAATTTTAAAATTGTATTACGTTCAAATTTACCCTCCTTTACACAATTTCATTAAACATAATCATGAAATTATTTTAAAAAAATCTTCAATGTAGTAGTCAATCATAACCTGATAATTACATATTTAAAGGAATAGTTCACCCAAAAATGAAACAAATCTCATCATTTATTCACCCTCATGCCATCCCAGATGTGTTTGACTTTCTTTCTCCTGCAGAACACAAATGAAGATTTTTAGAAGAATATTTCAGCTCTGTAGGTCCATACAATGCAAGTGGATGGAAATCAGCACATTAAAAATCCAAAAAGCACAGACAATCGGAGTAAAAGTAATCCAGTGGTTTTGAATGTTTTCTAAAGCGATGTGATCACTTTAGGTAGAAACAGATCAATAATTAAGTCCTTTTCACTACAGTCATTCACTTCCAGTCACTCTCCAATGCGCATCCATGATGGGAATTAGTACACACAGCGATTGCATGAATTGTTGCAAATTCAACCAGCATTATTTGATGTAGCTTGCAATTTTTTATACTTTCCACAAATTTCCGCAAAAAAAAACTTAAATCTGAGGGAATCCCATTGCTTTCCTTCATGTTTGACAGTGGCAAAACAGATGCTTGAAAAGCTTGAAGCAGTCAAAACATATCCAAATGCACAGCTGCCATTGTATCCTCTCCATAGTAACAGTGTAAGCATCTCCCTCATCTCCTCCATGTTGTGTGTTCACTATCAAAATCCTTGTCTAAACCTTCGCGGGACCTCAGACAACACACATACATCACAGCTAGTGTTTAATCGTCACCCTACATGCTGCGAATGAGACACAAAAACCTGCGTTTATACAAAGAATCCCTAACATTCACTTAAAATCCCCATTAGTTGTGTAGTAAAATGTGATTAGAATTTGAAGTGCTTAATACAGTAGGCTACAAATCTGAATATAGCAATATGCTTATATGTTGAAAATAAATGTTCATAAATGTTTTTACTGATACAGTATAAAAAATGTCACATATATACATACAGTATATGCAACATATATTTCAAAATATGACAAAAATTGTAATTTCCCCAAAAAAATAAAAAATAAAAATAAAAATAAAAAAATGAAACACTTGTGGAATTTAAATTTGTACATAAATGCTCAAGAATATGAACTCTAATTGTATTTGTTTGTATATATCAGATTTCAATTTAAGAAATCTGATATATAGTGATATATATATAGTTGTTTTTTTTTTGTTGTTGTTTTTTTTGCTTGCTTGCTTACTGCACATTCAGTTATTGTGCACTAAAACATTTACATGTAATTGCAGTTGCATTGTAATAAACACAATTACAGAAGCATATAATAATGATTTGTGAGTTTTCACTTTAAAAAAAAAAAATAAAAATCTTTTTTTTTTTTTTTATTTTTTTTTTTTAGTAAAGCCGCAGTTGTGTATTTGTAGTAAAATCATAGCTAACACAAAATTAACCATGGTTACTGCAATTATGTTTACAACAGTATTAGGCTATGGTAAAACCATTGTGATAAACAGCAGCAATTAACTAAATACTTTGCTTACAAAAAAAGTACTTTAAGGCTCCGCGGGTCTCTTGGGAATCAGTGAATAATTTATGTAAACTATTTCATTTGCATGAGCCGTCTAAAAGAACCAACTCACTAAAATTAGTTCCTAATGCTAAATATATGGGAATAGTTTTTTTTTAAAAAAACCTGTTCATTTATCCAAAAGAACCATTTCACTTAAATTATTTGTTTTTCCCATGCAGCACTACTTGACAGAGACAATTTAGGTCAGTGCGTTTGATTACTTCCTTGGCAATATTTCTGAGTTTGCAATACTCTTAAAACTAAAAGTTCTTCAAGGGTTCTTTGTCGGGGTTTATGGTTACATGAAGAACCTTTATCATCTGTAGAACCTTTTTATTCCACAAAAGATTCTTTGTAGTGCCAAAAGGTTCTTTAGACCATAAAAAGGTTCTTCACACTAAGTAATCTCAAGTGAATATTTTTTGAAACTGGTGAACAGTTACCTCAATGCAAATTAAAGTGTTCCTTCAATGTCTTTAGTGAACATTCTCAAAATGTTATCAACATTATTCATAAGTGAAACATTATTTAAACGTTACTACATAAAAAAGAAAATGTCCTTGATTTATCACAATTTTTAACATAATAATTTGTGTTTCTGTTGAATAAACAAACAACACAATTTCAATGCACTGAGATGAAGTAGCCTACTATTTTTATTTATTTATTTATTTTGCTGGTTAGACTATTTTTCCCTGATTGAAAAAATATATATATATTTATTGGATAATATATAGAAAATGATAGGATATTTATTTATATAAATTTATAATTACTTATATCCATAGTTATTATGCGGTTTCACTGTAAAGAAAACAGCATGTAAAGCTGAAGTGAAATATAAATGATTTATGATAAGTAAATAAAAAGTAAAAAAGAAAAAAATACATTATCATTTTGCAATTAGCCAATAAGGCTATAAAAAAACAAACAAAAAAACAAAAAACAAAAAAAAAACACAAAATTAGGTGATTTCCAATAGTAAAAGGTATTATATCAATATAATGTTATAAAGTGCATTTTTTATTGTTAATTATTTTTGAAGACTTTTTAGATCCATTTCCAGTTGGTCACACTTGCGTTGTCATTTATCATACGCATGCGCAGAAGACAAACAACTGAGGGAACTGAGAAGGTGCCATTTTCAGAGGAAAACTTCGATTTTATGGTAAGTAGAGTACAGAGTACAGTGTTGTTACTGATTGTTTTAGTATCAGAATGTTTTGATTTTGCTTTGTAAGGTGAATAAAAACAAAATCGGTAATAGTAAAACTAACGGAAGTTTCAAACTTGAAAAACTTTAATGGCTGGTTCTTTTAAGTGAAGCTCGTTGTGTTTGTGCGCACGTGGACTAACGGCTGGTTCCGTTAAGTGAAGCTTGTTGTGTTTGTGCGCACGTGGACTAACGGCTGGTTCCGTTAAGTGAAGCTCGTCGTGTATGTGCACACGAGCACTAACGGCTGGTTCTGTTAAGTGGAGCTCGTTGTGTATGTGCGCACGTGCACTAACGGCTGGTTCCGTTAAGTGAAGCTCGTCGTGTATGTGCGCACACTCACTAATGGCTGGTTCCGTTAAATGGAGCTCTGTGTGTGTGTGTGTGTGTGTGTGTGTGTGTTTATTCTCACGCACGGTTGTTTAATGATTACATTTAACGATTAATAATTACCTTTAGGAGAATGATCAAATTCAAATATACAAACATTGTCTTTTATTTTAAGCAGATATACATGGTTTAACTGGACTGTACAGAAGACTTCGCCACCTACTGATCCAGCAGCTATTTTTCAGCTCTTCAACGAGCTCTCTGCTCAGGCTGGTGTACTGGCAGTTCATCAGCAACAATTACAATGACTGACCTCATTAATAGATGAGATAGTGAAGACGCTGCAGAACCTTCACCTGCCCACTGTAAACCCATCTCCGCTAACACCTCAATTAATTCCCGCGGAGAATCCAACAACACCGAATCCCATCACCACCAATCCACGACTCGCCTTCCCAGATAAGTTTGACGGTACACCTTCTAAATGTAAGGGATTTTTGATGCAATGCTCGATGTTCGTGGGCCAACAGCCTACACTTTATCCCACTGAGGAGAGTCGCATTTGCTTTGTATGTTCGCTGCTCACCGGGAGGGCATTGGATTGGGCTACTGCCGTGTGGTCTAACGACGGTTCGAGATTCAACTTATTCACCAGTTTCAAACAACACTTTTGCGAGGTGTTTGAACATCCCAAGAGAGGAAGAAGTGTGGGCGATCAGTTACTCTCTCTCCAACAAGGAAGAAACACAGCCGCCAAATATGCCCTGTCCTTCTGCACTCTCGCTGCACAGACTGTATGGATTGACGACACACTCAAGGTGATGTTTCGAAGAAGATTAAACATCAATTGCAATCGGAGTTGGCGTATCGTGATGAAGGGAGGACTTTGGACCAATTCATTGATCTTGCCATCTGTATTGACAATCTCATTCACTCACGGAGACCAGTAAACCTCCCCTGCAGAATTATCAGCTGGCATGCACCGCTGAGGAATCGGTGCCTATGCAAATAGGGCACACTCATTTGACTTCGGAGGAGAGAGAACGCCGCGTCAGACAACACCTATGCTAATATTGTGGTCAACCACGATCATCTCAATCGGCTGTGAGTAATGTCTCTCTACCTCTCCATGTAACCTGATGCATTGATGTTCCGATAACAATTTTCTTCACAAACAAATAATTTCCCACTCACGCCATGCTCGACTCAGGGGCGACTGGCAACTTTATTGATGAGGAGTTAGTCAGAGAATTTAAGATACCACTAATTCCCTGTGAATCTCTCTTGGCAGTGGCAGCGCTAGATGGACATACTCTGGGGACCGGCCATGTTCAATTCACCACCACAGACATCACCCTTCAAGTAGGCATCATACACACTGAAATCACATGCCTCTATTTCATTCACTCACCACACCATCCTGTCATTCTTGGACTAACTTGGCTTCAGCAGCATAACCCACAAATCTCTTGGAGTGAGAGACAGATATCCCAATGGGGCTCCACATGCTTTTCCAACTGCCTGAGGTCAGTAGTTCCTTTATCTGTTGGAGCTGCATCAGTCACAGAGAAGATCACTGAGGTACCCAAATTACCAAATGAATAAACAGATCTGGTGGAATCCTTCGTAAGACCAAAGCGTCACAACTTCCCCCTTATCGTTCCAGTGACTGTGCTATTGAGCTTTTACCAGGCACGACACCACCACGAGGCAGGATTTTTCCTTTATCTGAGCCTGAAGCCCAGGCCATGAAAAGTTACACAAGGAGGAGCTGGCCAAGGGTTTCATACGACCATCCACTTCCCCTGCTATGGCTGGATTCTTCTTCATGGGTAAGAAGGACGGTGGTCTCCAACCTTGCATCGCTGAACCATGTCACAAGGCACGGAAGAGTGGACATGGGCAAGCTGCTGCATTCCTTGCAGTGAGCGTTCAACCATGTCGTGACCTTCCAGCAAGTTAGGTAAGGCGTCTCCATAGTCCCGTCAAGGGGGGAGAAGGCACTTACTCAAGTAGGCTACCGGTGGTGCCTTTCTTAATTTGCTGTTAAGCAATCTCCTGCCAAGCACTTTCTAAAATGGCTCTGGGAAGAACACATCCTGCTGGAGGGAGGATAACATGTGGAGCATAACTCACATGGACTTACCAACGGGGAAGTACACATATTGAATGATACCACAGTAGGACCCTATCTACAGAGAGGGTACACAGCACAGTGGCTGAGACAGAGAAATCTCTGACGAGGTGAAACACAGGTTTCACCTAAGGGGGAAACCAAACAGTTGAAACTCATCATACAGGATTACCAAAGGGGAATCACCACGCATGGAGCACTGAGCCCAAGCACACAGGCTCACCTGAAAAGGGGAATACCACTAGCACTGGACCTGGTGGCGATACTCCTCCGTTGAGTTTGTCACCGGACAGAGCTAAAGAATTAAAGAGGTGTCTGGAGTTCACCGGTACGGGGAAATATTGTGGACAAAAAACGCACATTATCACCTTTGAAAAAGGGGAAAGGCACAATGCAAGCAGTACACCCAACTGGCCGCCCGGTCTACCTGCTGTTACCGCGTAACACTCGGGTTGAAACCGGGTCTATGCATAGGTTATAAAACCTTACAAAGTTATTGGGCGTAGCCCAACCCGCAGCTCTGCATATGTCTGCTAGAGAGGCCCCCCTTGCCAGTGCCAAGGAGGACGCAACACCTCTAGTGGAGTGCGCCCGGACCCTCAAGGGGCACGGCAAGTCCTGAGACTGGTATGCGAGAGAAATGGCATCCACAATCCAATGGGCCAACCTCTGCTTGGAGACAGCTTTCCCCTTCTGCTGTCCTCCAAAACAGACAAAGAGCTGCTCCGAGAATCTAAAGCTCTGCATGTGGTCCAGATAGATGCGCAGGGCGTGAACTGGACACAGTAACGACAAGGCCGGGTCTTCCTCCTCTGAAGGGAGCACTTGCAGGTTCACCACCTGGTCCCGAAAGGACTGGTGGGAACTTTGGGCACGTAACCTGGCCGGGGTCTCAAGATCACATGAGAGTGTGCCGGCCCGAACTCCAGGCATTCGCTGGTAACATAGAGCACCTGCAGGTCCCCCACCCTCTTGATGGAAGTGAGCACCACCAGGAGGGCCATCTTCAGAGACAGAGTGCTGAGCTCGGCCTGCTTCAGGGGCTCAAACGGGGCTCTCTGTAGGGCAGGTAGGACCACAGAGAGATCCCAAGAGGGGATCAGGTGCGGTCTAGGAGGATTCAATCTCCACGTGCATTTGAGGAACCTGTTGATCAGGTTGCGCTGTCATGAGGGACTGCCATCCAGTGTATCGTGGTGAGCTGCTATGGCAGCCACGTACACTTTCAAGGTAGAGGGAGACAGCCGTTTCTCCAGCCCTTCCTGAAGAAAATTCAGCACAGACCCGACGGCGCATCTCTGTGGGTTTTCCCCACGGGAAGAACACCATTTAGCGAAAAGATGCCACTGCAAGGCATACAGCTGCCTTCCGTATCCCATCCAGGAGCCAGACATGGAGATTCCAGAGGTCTGGCCACGGGTGCTGGAGCGTGCCTTGCCCCTGAGTGAGAAGGTCCTGCCTCAGGGGAATGCGCCAGGGAGGTGCTACTGTCAGGAGCATCAGATCTGAGAACCAAGCCTGGTTGGGCCATAATGGCGCTGACTTTGCACAGAGTCTGTGCAATGAGGCTCACAGGAGGAAACGCATACTTGTGTAGCCCCCGAGGCCAGCTGTGCGCCAAGGCATCTGTGCCGAGGGGGGCCTCGGACAGGGAGAAACAAAGGGGGCAGTGAGAGGAGTCTTGGGAGGTGAACAGGTCTACCTGTTCCCCGAATCTCTTCCAAATCAGCTGGACTACATGGGGGTGGAATCTCCACTCCTTGCTGAGCATTGCCTGCCATGAGAGCGCATCTGCTGCATGGTTGAGGGTGCCCGGAAGGTGAGTGGCTTGCAGAGACTTCAAGGTCTGCTGACTCCAAAGGAGGAGGCGGTGGGTGAGTTGCGACATGCGACGCAAGCATACACTGCCTTGGCGGTTTGAACCAACACATGCTTGCCCTGAATCAATGGCTGGAGCCTCCTCAGGGCCAGCGATACTGCCAGCAACTCTAAGCAGTTGATGTGCCATTGGAGTCGGGGCCCTGTCCAGAGCCCCGACACTGCCTGCCCGTTGCACACGGCGCCCCAGCCTGAGTTTAAGGCATCCATCGTGACCACGACGTGCCTTGAGACCTGCTCTAGGGGAACACCTGCCCATAGAAACACCAGGTCCGACCAAGGGCTGAAAGTCTGACGGCACTGTGGCGTGATGGTCACACGCCGGGTGCCGTGGCGCCATGCCCACCTCGGGACTCGAGTCTGTAGCCAGTGCTGAAGCAGTCTCAAATGCATCAACCCGAGGGGGAGAACCGCTACCTTCTGCCTGAAGGTCTTCCTGCAGGAGGATCTTTTTCTCTGAGGCCAGCTTGCAGGCTCCAATGGTACAGGAGCCGGGGCCGGCACCGCAGGGGAACGGCTCTGGCAAGAAGCAGATGGGGTGCGGGACCATGGTGGCCTGAAGGTGGCCGGGTCACACCATGGCAGGATGTGTTTAATTGCCTCAGTCTGCTTTCTCACCATCGAGAACTGATGGGCGAAATCCTCGACGGTGTCGCCAAAAAGCCCCCCTTGGGAGATGGGCGCATCAAGAAAGTGGACTTTCTCGGCATCACGCATCTCTGCAAGGTTGAGCCACAGGTGCCGCTCTTGGACCACAAGCATGGACATCGTTCGCCCCAGGGCGCGCCGTGACCTTCGTCGCACATCAGTCACAGTGCGCAGTTCCTGCATCAGCCCTGGGTTGGTCCTACCCTTGTGCAGGTCTTTTAGCGCCTTGGCCTGGTGGACCTGCAGGATGGCCATGGCATGCAGGGTGGAAGCAGCCTGACCCACGGCCTTGTAAGCCTTCAGGCCTTGGAAGGGAGCCTTGGTCAGTCGTGCCAGGTGGCTGCGCCCTGCGGGCATAAATGCCACTCCGCCGTCGAGGGTAGTCAGAGTAGACGAGCCCTTGAAGCGTGTACGGGCAGTAAAAGGTACCTTCCACGACTTCGTTAGCTCCTCGTGCACTTCCGGGAAGAAAGGCACCAGGGCAGGGTGTGGCCGTGAGTCGGGCTCTGAGCCCAGAAACCAATCATCCAGCCGCGAATGCTCAGGGCAGGGTAGAGGGTTCCACTTCAGCCCGATGTTCACAGCCACCCGGGCAAGCATGGCTGCCATCTCAGCATCCGACTCATCCTGTACTCTACCACCCATGGGCGGGAGCTCAGAAGATTCATCCGCTTCCGATAGCAGAAGCCCACCCTCCAGTGCCGCAACCGAAAGCTCATCCTCATTGCGAGCCGTGAACGACACATTAAACCCGCCCTGAGGCAGACCGCCTGCATCGCTCGACAGCTCGTCCGGACAGAACGAGCGTGCTGGGGGATGGGAGGTCCGTAGGGGCTGATCACTTGTGGTGCTTGACGACCTGGCCGGCTGAGTATCAGCCCAGGACGGACCGGGTTGCTTCATGAAGAAGGAAGTGAGCCGCGACCGCAAAGTTCTCATGGGCATGTTCTCGCAATGAGAACATAATCCTTCCACGAAAGCCGCCTCGGCGTGCTGGCGCCCCAGACACTCGAGGCAGATTTCATGGGTATCCGGAGGGGACAGATAAAGGCCACATCCAGTAGTGCAAATGCGGAAGGACATCTTTAAAAAGACGCCAAACGTTTGCGCAAGCTCTTTTAGAAGGAAACATACTCTTTCTAATATACTCTTTTAGCACCTGCAGACTCAGGCTGCCGAAGTGCCCAGGGGAAACACAGCACTCAACCGTGTGAGGGTGACCGCTGATATGCACCCTAAGAATCCAGCAGCATAGCAAAGAGTGAGAGGACGAACACACATGCATTTGGCTCCGAAGAAAAAATCTGAATGAGTGATGCATGCCATCTCCTTTTATACCCGTATGTCCGGGGCGGAGAGTGGCATGCAAATTCCACTTACCAATTTTTATTGGCCTTTTCTATTTTAAGCAAAGGTGATTGGGGCTCTCAAGATCGAACCCCTAGTGTCACTACATCAACACAACGTTGAGTGAGTAACAGACAGGGAACCTATGTGCCACAGTCATTACGGGAGAAGGTTTTACAGAGGGTCCATACTGCCACCAGCTCCAGGCACCCAGGCATCACGACCACACTCCATCTGCTCCGGAACCAATTTTGGTGGAGAACCATGCAGTCAGAAACCATTTCCTATGTCAACCAATGCCCCACCTGTGCAGTAACCAAATCTTCCAGACTACTCCCGGCAGGCCTGCTTCAACCACTTCCCATTCCGCAGTGCCCATGGTCTCACATTGCCATTGACTTTATCACCGATCTTCCAGTCTCTCAAGGTAACACCACAATCTTAACTGTAATCGATCGTTTCTCCAAGGCATGTCGATTAACCCTCTGGTCTGAGGGTGTTTTGGGCCCTGGAGAAGTTTTGACATGCCCAGACATTTGTGCTTTTTTCAGTTGCTTAAAAACATATTAATGGCTAAAGTCTGATAACACTGTATTCAGCACAAACTGGGCTACAATAATATGTGAACAACATGTATGTACATGTTTGTATTTTTGAGAAAATAATGTTTATGCGTGGTTTAAAAATAAAAAATAAAATTTCAAGTCACTGAATAAGGCCATATAACACATACTAAATGTTTGTTCACAAGACTTTTGAGAACTGAATCTTGTAGCCTAGAGTTTTTGCTACAAAAATGATGTGAAAACCATCCTGATCACTCATTCATACAAAACAATATAGTCATTTAACTTTTGTAAGACACTTTTAGTGTTAGAAAGGCCATATGCGAGGAGACGTGGATGATCATGAATATTGATGTGATTCACACCTGAGGAGACAAAGACCCCTCCCCTGAGAGAGAATGAATGTGAAGAGACTTAATGATTGAATGTATTGTTTGTAGCTTATTCACAAAATCAAGTTTAAGTTAAAAGAAGTAATCTGACTATACATTTTCTTTAAATAAAGACTTTACTTAAAAACTTTAGACCTACACTACCATTTAAAAGTTTTAGATCTGTAAGATTTTTTAGTTTTTAAAAGAAGTCTATTTTGCTCACCAAGGCTGCATTTATTTGATCCAAAATACAGCAAAAACAGTGATATTGTGAAATATTTTTACAATTTAAAATAACTTTTCTATTTGAATATATTGTAAAATGCAATTTATTCCTGTGATCAAAGCTGAATTTTCAGCATCATTACTGCAGTCTTCAGTGTCACATGATCCTTCAGAAATCATTCTAATATGCTGATTTTCTAATATGGGCATATTTACAGCACATTTTACACATTTACACCCAAACAGATATTTGCAAGCACAAGCTTCGTTGATGATAATGAGGCAGCATAAACACTGGTTAAAATATAATCTAAACATTCATATTATTTTTATATCATATTACATATCATATTTATATCATACAGCATACAATTTAAATACCTGCTTTAGCCGAAACAACATTTAAATGTAACTAAAACTTGCCTATTAGGACATATTTCAAATTTCAATACTCTGAATCCTGGCTGGCAAGTCTGAAAATAGTCCAACTAGTAAAATATGTACATATTTATATAAAATAGCATGTCAACAAATATGTAAGTCAAACTAAATGACTTACTCATCCGAAATTGTATCCTCGGCTGGATCAAGTTGCTCTTCAAATGTTCATCGGAGTCCCGCTCTTCTTCTGAGGAAAATGTGAACTCTTCTTGAATATATGAAACGAGACATCAAGTTCAGTATAAGATTGCTTTTTGTTGTTTTCAGCTGGAGCAGCACTGAACATGTAATGTCAAAGAACACTCCTGTACTGCTTAACCCTGTGAGACCCAAATATAGAAATATTTAAAAAAAAATAATAATAATAATTTCACCTTTTATATGTTGTTGTAGGAGGCCTCAAATGCAGAAATAATTTTTTTACATTTTAGTTCATTTTTAGGGAAAAGTTGTAATATTGCAACGTTGGACCTGATGGGTAGCAGAATTTCAGTGATTTTACTCACTGTCTGAACAAATGTAGAGAACATCCAATGGTTCATTTACAGGGTGTACTGCTAATCTAGCCCCATAACAGTAGCCTATATATCTATACGCTAATAATCACACAATAATGATAATCAGACAAGTCATATTTTTATGAAAAAGTGTTTATTATAAAAAATATGTTCAGATTGTATTTACAAAACCTGATGAACTGAATGAAAACTTTGCCATTTACTATGTTTAGCTCTGTTCATAGCCCTGACCTGAAAAATCAGTGTTGGTACTGATAAAATCCTTTTTCAGCCAATGATACCTGTCACAGGGCATGGTCTGTGTTCTTGAATGGCTTGATTTTATTGGCATGATGTCCACATAATCATCCTATGGGCGTTCATTGGGTTTTTTATTTTCCTTTTCCAGTTCACAGGCATCTCCACATTCCTCTTCATCACTTGTATCAGAGTCCTTCTCAAAGTCACTGTTCCCATTTTGGACGGCATCAATGACATCATACACATTGTAGATAAGACGGTCTTTCCTGGCTGGTGGTATGCTGAAATGTAAAAAAAAATCACTGATTATTTTCCAGGCTAAATAATCTCAATGCAAATAAATCCCAATCATACTTACACGCTTTAAAGAATTGACCCATTCCACAGAATTCACACATTCCACAGAATTCACACAATACTGTCTGGCTAGCTTATTGTGCCCTCTACTTATCATGCTAATAGCACTTATACCCCCCACATTCCAGAACATTATCACCTGTCCGTCATGAAGCAAGCAGATATTTGGGCAAACAAGCAAAGCCCAGAAAAGAAAACAGGACCAGTTAAGTATATTTTATAAATGATAAGATACAGATAGTTTCAAATATTGCTACACAAATACTTTCAAATTCTCAAATAAATAATTTATTCTTTAATTCAAATTGAACTTATCATTTAATAATCATTTAATTTTGATTGAAACTCAAAATGGTAACAAAGAAGACATTTTAAACTTGTGAATGATCAAAAATAGTATGTTTCTATTAGTATTTTTTTCACATGGAACAGGTGAGAAGTATAATTCATCCATGTAATGTGCAAGGTGCACAGGCAAATTTTGCCACCCCTTTCACCCAATGTTGTAAAATTACAACATTGACATAACAAGCTCAAAATCTAATATGATCAAAGCATTCAACAGTACCTTAATATCTGCATGATCTAGAAGGTACCCTCCATTTCTGATGAGAGAGGACCCCCCAACTGAAGCCTTCAACTAAAACAAAAATGCAAAAACTCATTCATTCAAACACTATGCATCACCTCAGCCAGATAACAAGGCAAGTCTACCTTTTTGCTACCTTTTTTGTAGGGGGATAATGGTTCAAATTTCTCACGGTTTGGTTTGTATCATGGTTTTAGGGTCACAGTTTCGGTACAGTTCGGTAATTGTTATGTCCAAAGTTAAAATATTCTATTTGGTAACAGACACTAAAAGAGATTTGCCCTCACTACAAATCACCATGGTTTTACTACAGTAACCATAGTTTAAACATTGTAATTGTAGTAAAGTCATAGTAACCACAAAATTAACATGGTTACTGTCATGGTTACAATATAAAATCAAGGTTACTATCTGGAAACTACAGTATTACTGTTGTAAAACAAAGGTTAATTGTATCAAAACTATGATTTCTGCCAACAAAACAATGGTGACAGCAGTCATTGTTACTTCACAACAATGCAACGCAACAAAGCCTTGGCCAGGGAGTACCAGAGCAGACAGTGGGAGGATTCCCGGGAAGCAAACAGGTCTACCTGTTCTTCACCGAATCGACTCCAAATCAGCTGGACCACCTGGGGGTGGAGTCTTCCCTCTCCCCTGAGCATCATCTGCCATGACAGTGTGTCCACTGCACGGTTGAGGTTGCCCAGGATGTGAGTGGCCCACAACGACTTCAATAGCTGCTGACTCCAGAGGAGGAGACGGGGGCGAGTTGCGACGTGAGCGTAAATCACCATGGCAGTTTATATATGCCACCGTCGCCATGTTGTCCATCTGGACCAACACATGCTTGCCCTGGATCAACGGCCGAAGCCTCCGCAGGGCCAGCAATACCGCCAGCAACTCGAGGCAGTTGATATGCCAACGCAGTCGCGGCCCTGTCCAGGAGCCGGCGGCTGCATGCCCATTGCACATGGTGCCCCATCCTAACTTGGAGGCATCTGTCGTAACAACAACACATCCGGACACTTGCTCTAAGGGGACTCCTGCCCGCAGAAATGCAAGGTTCGTCCAAGGGCTGAACATGCAGCGGAAGATCAAATTGATGGCCATGCGATGCATGCCGCGGCGCCATGCCCATCTTGGGACTCGAGTCTGAAGCCAGTGCTGGAGCGGTCTCATATGCATCAACCCAAGCAGCGTGACTGCCGCTGAGGACGCCATATGCCCCAGGAGCCTTTGAAACTGTTTCAGTGGGACCGCTGTTCTCCACCTGAACGACTTCAGGCAGTTCAGCACCGACTGCATGCACTCGTTCGTGAAGCGCGCTATCATAGTGACGAGTCTAACTCCATTCCGAGAAAAGAGATGCTCTGATTTGGGGAGAACTTGTTTTTTTCCCAGTTGACCCGAAGCCCCAACCAGCTGAGGTGCCTGAGCACCAGGTCCCTGTGCGCACACAACAGGTCTCGAGAGTGAGCTATAATCATCCAGTCATCAAAATAATTGAGGATGTGAATGCCCATTTCCCTTAGCGGGGCAAGGGCTGCCTCTGCGACTTTCGTAAAGAAGCGAGGCGACAGGGAAAGACCGAAGGGGAGGACCTTGTACTGATACGCCCGGCCCTCGAAAGTGACCCGCAGAAAGGGTCTGTGCTGAGGTAAAACCGAGACATGGAAGTACGCATCCTTCAGGTCTACCGCCACGAACCAATCTTGATGCCAGATGCACGACAGAATGCGCTTCTGAGTCAGCATCTTGAACGGGAGTCTGTGCAAGGCCCGGTTCAGCAGTCGCAGGTCCAAGATTGGCCGCAACCCACCGCCTTTCTTTGGCACGATGAAGTAGGGGCTGTAGAACCCCTTCTTGATCTCGGCTGGAGGAACAGGCTCTATCACGTCCTTCTGCAGAAGGATCGCAATTTCCGCATGCAGGGCAGCCGTTGATCCTAGGCGGGCGCTGGGCAAACTGAATCGCATAGCCGAGTCGGATCGTCCTGGCCAACCAGCGCGACGGGTTCTAGAGCGCTAGCCACGCCTCCAAACTCCGAGCGAGGGGCACCAATGGGATGATCATGTTTGATGTACCTGCAGGTGGGACCTCGCGGTGGGGAGGAGCAGGAACCACCACGTCAAGAAGCCTCGCGTCCTGAAATCATGGCTGTGCTGAGGAAAACATCAAAGCACTTACTCTGCTCCACATACCCACCATAGGGCTGGTCAGCGACAAGGGAGGAGGCTGAGCACCCTCGATGCTTGTCATGACCGCCTGGCTGTGGGTGGGTGTGTGTGTGCCACGGCCAGGTGCGCGAAGGTGGGGAGCCCGTGTTCGTAGTGCCCTGGCTGCGAGTGTTCGATGTACGGTGATCGTGACAACGATGGCTGTAAATACCGGGTGTATGACCCAGGGAGTGAGGAAACCGCTCTTTTTTTGAAAATGTGGGTACCGCAGCCCCTTGGGCATGCGGTGAAATCAAAACAAAAGGGAACAAAGGATTCTCCTCCCAGCCCTCTACCGGGGGACGGAGTGGTCTGTGTACCAGCTCCGGGGTTCCAGTGGATCTCTTCCTCCCTGGGTCGTCCATCTCAGGGGTGCTTGGAGGCCTTTCTGGGGCTCTTAGCGCCAGATCGTGAGACAGGGGGCGTCAGCTTTCTGCGGGGGGCTCTACGCCGGGGCCGAGCGGTTGGCTCGGGTTGCGGCGGAGCCACCTGTGTCCTCAATGGTGTTGCCAAATAGGCCGATCTTGTAGATGGGGGCGTCGAGAAAGTGGACCTTGTCGGCGTCCTTCATCTCAACCAGGTTAAGCCATAGGTGGCGCTCATGGACCACCAAGGTGGACATCACCTGCCCGAGAGCCCACGCTGTGACCTTCGTCACCAGTAGGGTGAGGTCGGTCGCCGAGCGCAGCTCCTGCATCACTCCCGGGTTATGACTACCCACGTGCAGCTCTTTCAATGCCTTGGCCTGGTGTACTTGCAGGAGGGCCATGGCATGCAGGGTGGAGGCGGCCTGTCCAGCGGCACTATAAGCCTTGGCCGCCAGAGGCGGCGTAGTCTTACAGGCCTTGGACGGGAGTCTCGGGCGATTCTGCCAGGTGGCGGCATTTTGCGGGCACAAGTGCACCGCAACCGCCTTATCCACTTGAGGAATCTCCGTATACCCCCTGGCCGCCCCACCATCGAGGGTAGTGAGAGCGGAGGAACCCAGAAGGTGGGCCGGGCACTAAAAGGTGCCCACCATGACTTTGTGAGTTCCTCATGCACCTCCGGGAAGAATGGAACCAGGGCAGGGCGCGACCGTGAGCGGCGCTCCGAACCCAGGAAATAAAAAAATGCACGTTTAAAAAAAATTCTTGATTTTTTAATGTAAAAGGTGTACATAGACATTTTACTCAGGACAAACTAATTAAGTTCAAGTTTAAGATCAAGTTTTACAGAATGCTTCACAACATTAAGTTCATTAACAGCCATGAAAATGTAATTACCCTTACCTTCATGCAAAATACAACATTAAAATAACTTACAGGATACTTTCATATAAACTTCATTTTCAATATAACCAATGAACATAACATTTACATAGCACTTATATTTACAGTCCACCTACATAGTGCCAAACAAAGCTAATTGCAGTAATGACTTAGCCTCACCCAAGCAATGTGTGACTTGAAGGAGAGGAAAAACGTCAGACTGTTTTGTCCCCTTTGATATCAACAGGTCCCAGATAGTTTGACATTAGGCAACAGATAACCCACAGCTGATTGACTGAAACTACCATAGAAAAAGGAACATTGTGGCCTTCACTTGCTCTCTTGTCAACCACAATGGTAGTGAGCCAAGAACCTGGTAAAGGTAGCTAGTCCACGTTAAGATGGTGCGACTATCTATAAACAAGCTGACCTCAAAGACAGATGACAAGGTTTTCTTCTGAGGCCCAGCTGCAACGTGACAGAAAACATGAAGAATTCATCAATGAGTGGAAATTTTTGCTGAGAGCCAAGTGTCTCTTGTGCTGCTTACTGTGCCTTGGACCAGTACACAAGTCTTGAAGCAGAGGGGTAAACTGACTCCCAAAACACAGTGAAGACCTCCTTTGAGCTGAATCTTGTGTAGTAACAAAAGTCTTCATCTGTGATATAAAACTTGAAAATCAGTGGCTGCTGCTTCTTAACTGTCAGCTGCTGGATTTCAATTTCTAGTGACAAAACTTGCAGTTCCAACTCTTGAATTCTCCGTGCGGCACCATCCAGTTTACCTTAAGGGGAAGAAAGAGCAAACACCTGATGGGTATCACTCATCCATCTATCCATTTTCAGGTCTCACTCAGGATGCTGTTTGTTGGTGAGCTTGACAGTAATTATTGACTCTTATGAGGTGAAGAGACTAATACAATTAAATTAAGTTTACAATGTAATATCTATGGAGGTTCTCAGTCATCCAAGTCATGTTCATATCTTGTAGTAGTATTGAGAGTAACTGGTCTTGCTGTGAAAAGATGTGAATGAGTTTTGATCCTCATCCAAGAAGCTTCTTCAGTTCTACTGACTGGTGGGGTCCAGGACAGCAGCACTAAGACACTTTCTTGCTCACTGGTAAACTGACTCCTGAGCTTGTGAGCCTCTTCCTAGAGGTGTGAAATATGTTGATACACTTGATTTTCATAATACATTTTTGGTGATCATTTTCAGTTTATATACACTACCGGTCAAAAGATTTGAAACACTTGACTGAAATGTTTCTCATGATCTTAAAAATCTTTTGATCTGAAGGCGTATGCTTAAATTTTTGAAATTAGTTTTGTAGACAAAAATATAATTGTGCCACCATATTAATTTATTTCATTATAAAACAAAAATGTAATTAAAAAAAAAAAGTTTTTGTAATTGATGGCTTGGACCAAATAATAAAGAAAAGCAGCCAATAAGTGCCCAACATAGATGGGAACTCCTTCAATACTGTTTAAAAAGCATCCCAGGGTGATACCTCAAGAAGTTGGTTGAGAAAATGTCAAGAGTACATGTCTGCAAATTCTAGGCAAAGGGTGACTACTTTGAAGATGCTAAAATATAACACAGTTTTGATTTATTTTGGATTTTGTTTAGTCACAACATAATTCCCATAGTTCCATTTATGTTATTCCATAGTTTTGATGACTTTATTATTATTCTAAAATGTGAAAAAAAAAAAAAATAAAAAAAAAATTATAATAAAGAATGAGTAAGTGTTTCAAAACTTTTGACCGGTAGTGTATATCCTCTGGGGCAAAGTGTTGACTACACATGTAGGTGCTCCCACAAAGGATTTTGAAACTCAGCCCCTCATCCCTTTTGATCGTCCTCACCCAACAGGCATGTATTTCTGCATCCACAGAAAATCGTGGAAACTCAAATAGGGACATTTTTGTTTGTTATTAGAACAACAAGGAACACTGCAACAGCATCTGCTTGATGACTGTGCCATGCTTGTTGGGTGGGCTGCTGTTGAGAGATGGACACAGGGAGAAAGGAAAGAGCAAAATGATGAATCACATCAGCATATGGAAATGGTTCAGCATTTAGCTTTGATTGAGAGTCAGTATCTATCAAGCTATTCTAAACAACAATGTTGGAATAAGTGAGTGATTATACATTAATATAAAAAGTAAACACAACATAAAGCGTTAAATAAACTTGTTACAGCACAGGCCGGCAGCAATGCATATTCTTCCTGTTGCTAAAGTTGCTGCTAGCTAGCCTACTTTCACAACCATCTGAGGAAGTTACAGAATGGTAAATTGGAAATATAAATAACGTTACCAAAAGAACCTGATTGTAAATACGTAAACATTATTAGTCTTAACTTTACCTTTCGTAATTCAAGTTGTTGTTGAGCATTACTGCATTTTCCCGAGAAGTCTCAGATATGAACAGAAGTACAGATACACTGCTTTGCGGAAAGGCAGAAGTTAACTGACGTCATTGTGAAAAGGGCCTATTAGTGCCACAAAGAACCTTTGAAAATAGTTCTTTGTAGAACCTTAAAAGGTTCTTTGTGGCACTAAGAAAAAATGGTTCTTTAGAAAACCAGTCACTGAAAGGTTCTTTGGGGAACCAAAAAAGGTTCTTCTATGGCATTGCTGCGAAACACCCTTTTCGGTTCTTTGTGACACCTTTCTTTTTAAGAGTGTACAATGCGACAAATGTAGCATATTGTGACGCTACAGCGCTACTCTATGGAAAATGTAGCTACTGTAGCTATGCTGCTAAAAAAGTTAGTGCCGTCGCTACATTTGTTAACTACTCCCAAACACTGATATAATCATGTAATCCATAAAAAATAACTGTAATCTGATTACACACATTTAAAAATGTATTGTAATCTAGTTCTCCACTAGTACTAGCCCTCCATTTAATCTCGTTGCTGTTTAGGCAAAATATTAAAGAGATCTCATTTGTGATTTTTCCTTCTTACTGTCTGTTTTCTGACAGAAATTTCAAGCTCTAGTCGTTAATGCTGCACCTTATTCTTGTTTGAGTCAGTCTGCCAAAAATACTGAATCGTGAAACTGTCACTCTTCACACAATCTGTCTGCCATTATGGATGCTCATCTCTCTGGTGAAGTGTCTGGTTTATGATATTGGTAAATATAATTCCTCATAATGTGAGAAGGAGTCCTTCACACAAAATGCATTTGCCTTGTTCTGCTTTGTGGTTTCAACACATGCAATGGGTTTTTGATCCCTTTTTTGTTGCTCGAGTCTCCTAAAAACATCATATAATTCTCTTATTACATTCAGGCTAGGTATGTGATTCCTCTTCACACAACTAAGGGAGCCATCATAAGCAGGGTTGGGAGGGTTACTTTTGAAATGTATTCCACTACAGATTACAGAATACATAATGTAAAATGTAATTTGTAACGTATTCCGTTAGATTACTCAAGGTCAGTAACGTATTCTAAATACTTTGGATTACTTCTTCAGCACTGGTAGATTTTTTCACTTGTTTTGACTATAAAAACTCTGCCAGTACAGTAAGACAAAATACACGTTAAAAATACATTATCTGAAAAATCTAAATATCTTAATGCAGTGTTGTTTCTAAAACCAGATAAATCAAATTGATCTTGTTTTAAGAAACAATAAAAAAAAATATTATCAAGAATACGATTTTTGCCCTAATATCAAAGGTCTTACTAGAAAAAAAGAAATTATGATCCAATGTGAATTTTCATGATAAAAAATTATGATTATGATATGTAAAATGGCTAGAAATAGCATTTTAGCTTAGCGTAAAGATGACAATTTACACAAGGTTCATTTCTATTTTCAAACTTACTTCAAACTTACTTCTCTGTCTGCTTGTATGAATGTGACACATCATAAGAAATTGTTTCACCACTGTTCAAATGCACTTTGGATCACATCATCTATATGTATAAATGTTTTCTATCTGAAAGGACTAAATATTAAATGAAACAAATGACAATAAATTGCAAAGTAATCTCTTCAGTAATCAAATTACTTTTTGAATGTAACTGTATTCTAAATACCAATGATTTAAATTGTAACTGTAGTGGAATACAGTTACTGTATTATTGTATTACAGTACTGTAATATTTTGTATTTTAAATACGTATTCCCATTACATGTATTCCGTTATTCCCCAACCCTGATCATAAGTAATATGCTCTTTTGGTTTCCTAAAATACTGTTGTTTGCAGTATTTGAAGAGGATGAATATGGAGGTGAAGTGAGGGAGTGAGACAAAGAGTGACAGATGGAGTGAAAAAAGAGGGGGGAAGGAGAGGGTAAATGAACTCATATGAATGTGATGTGGGAATTAAAATTCAGAACATAATTTAAAGCACGACTCAATTTTAAGTCTGATATTTTCTGCTTATCTTTCCAAAACAGTAGCACAACAATACAATATCTGGAACATATCCTCGTTCCATGACTTAATATGATCCTTATTTATCACTGCATGGTTTGCCCCGTTGATCATGAACTTCGTCAGAAACGCTACTTTAACAAAGGCATTGAGATGCAAGTCTTTAATATATTAAATATGAAATCCCTCCCCAAAAACATAGCAGGTTGGCCTCTGGCTATGTTCTTGATATGATACAATGTGAGTCAAGAATGATGTGGGAATACATTTTAAAAGCCTAGAGCACCCAGCGTTGACAGAGGTGAATTGTGCAAATAAAATATACCAAAAGGCAAGTGCAACATTTAATTAAACAAAAAGTTGTTTGGTAAAGCTGCACATTTTCGGCAAATTATTTACAAGTAAAGATTTTAATTATTTCTAAATGGCAATGAAAATATTTTTCAAGACCGCAACTGGGTTCAATTTAGCAAAGTTTTGTGGGTGAATCTCACGAGACTGGTTAAGAAAATGTCTGGGTGATATTTCCATATTAAATTACATTTTGCCTAAAGAAAATGAAGCCTATTTTAAGATTGTTTGCATAGTAACGTGATTTTAATGACAATTAAGCCCACTTATGCAAAATGTGTTCAATTGTCAATAATTAATTTCTTTATTTTGCTTCATTTTTGGGGGTGAAATGTGTCCTGGAAAGGTTTACATGACTCATGAGTAATAGCAGGTTAAAGGAATATTTCACCCAAAAATTTAACTTTTGTTATTTATTCAACCTCATTTGAGAAGAAAGTCTGCCTGGAAGAAAGAAGGTCATATGGTTTTGGAACAATATGAGGGTAAATTACATAATTTTCTTTTTGGGTAAACTATCCCATTTAAGTCTCTCATGCTGGCATGCATAATGCATAAAGTTGTAAACATAAGCAAACTATTCAAACCTAATGGACATTTGAATTACAGGCAGCCAGGTACTGTAAGAAGGGAAGAGCAGGTCAATTATTCCATGATTCAGTTAGATGCACAATGGGGTGGAACTTTTTTATTAAATTACTGTATGTGATAGTGAGTGCAGAGTAAAAGAAAAGAAAAGTTAGACAAGACAAACTTTGAATGTTGGCCTGAAAGTTTAAAATAGGTTGATAGACATACATACAGACAGATAGACTGGCATCAGCCAGCATGGGAGGCTGGCGCGCTAACGAGGAGGCTAAAGGATACAGCCTCTAGTGTCAGTCACTTGTGTGCCTCTTGAGGCCAGAGGAGTGAGGTTTACATGCACTGCTCAGCTATACGTACCGGCTGGTTCCCGTTACACAAAGACCGATTTCAGCAGGAAAAACAATCTACCTCCTCTTGCCAGATTTTCCTTCAGATCAGTCTAAAATAAAGATGACTATGGCCATGTCCACACTATAGCATTTAATTTGGAATCCTACGTTTTCAGTTTCCTAACGTCATATTTTGTATGTGTGCGCTTATGGAGAGCATTTTCGGAAGTCTCGGTTTTCGGTGAAGGATAATGCCATTCTCGTGTGAATGAGAGGCGTAAACGTAGTAAAATCAATGCATATTCAAAGGAAACGTACAGTATCAGTCTGGACGTGACAGAAGTCAGAATACTCTAAAGGTCTGTATCAAGTTTAGTAGAACTAGCTTAAAAGCTTGAGATGGATTTAGTCTATTGGAAAACCATAATTCACATCAGTTAGAAAAGATATACAATAGCAACTAAAATCAAGTTTACTGTATGGTCAATGCTGAGTTTGGTGATTGTTGCCTGAATGCTCTTGAAATTTTGTATTTGGGTTTGGTACTTTGAAAAATACCCTAACCCAAAATCGTATCGTAACAGGATGTTAGCTTTGTCAAGCCATAATAATAAATATGCCGCCATTCATTGAACAATTTTGTGGTAATAGAGGAATACTTGCAAATTCTATCTTGTCAATAAACCCCTTTAACCATTGCAAATGTAAATAAAGAGAAAGCTGTAACTTGCTTGTGTAGCCAAGGATTGACCTCTGTGGCAACTCATGGACTCTAGTTTAACCTTGTTCTTTTATTATCTTGGACGGCAGGAGATGTGACAGGAAATCTGTGACAGCCAGATGGGCTACATCATCAAATAAGAGACACTATATATTCTGGAGGGTGTTAAAGGTGCTCAGTGTTGATTGTGTCTCTTGGAGGACACGAACTTCACGGTTTTCTAAATCCATTTGTAATCCACATCACACTGCGTCTGTTATGATTTTATCACCCACATGGACCTGATATAATGATTGTGACCAAATCCTGCCTATATATATAAAAACAAAACTACATAGAAAATGAATTAACCACTAACAAAAGCCTTCATCAGCCAAAATCAAAGGACAATGCAGCTACATGTAATTCCTCAGTTAATTTGGGATGACTTCAATAACTTATAATTCATTCAAAACCATTTTGTTTAACCACTGACCCACAACATTTATTTAGTTTACTAACTTTAACCACTAATAGTTCTAAACATAAATAACTAATATTGGCATTATATTCATTCATTTTCTGTTCTAGCATAATTTCATGTAGAACTGCTTTGAAACAATGCCTGTTGTGAAAAGCGCTATACAAATAAATTTGACTTGACTTGACGACTTAAAAAGCCATTCCTTCTCTGTTTGTGTTCACAATACAACATATGTACTGTACAGATCATGCATGCATCATGAAAACAGGGGGAGAGAAAGAGGCATCCTATTATTGTGCTTATTATTTAAATAAAGATGTGATTTTTTTAATCCACTTTTGGGTCACAGCAGATTTATAAACTGTTAAAGGTGAAGTGTGTCATTTTTTGTGCCATTAGTGGCATAAAACAGAACTGCAAAAATGATGACTTTCAAACAGGTGTCCCAAAATATCTGGTTGACAGTGACACAATGGGTCTGTTCCAAAACTTAGTGAGCTGCCTCGCTGTCTCCTGCCTGCATAGGCAGCTGTCTTCTTTGGCAGCATCCAGACACTGGACTTGCAACTGATTTCAATACAGATGAAGCAAGAGAAACAACGCAATCCTCTAATGAGCATAAATACGCACATCACACACACATTTTGGATAAGATAGCCAGTTTTGCATCATATTAAACTGTTATTTATCTATACTTTTCAGTATTGATTATAAGTGTATTTATAATCAAAATTTCTCTCGTTTTGACCATCTTAGATTTATTTTTCTGATAAGCTCATCACAGTGCATTCTGGGATCACCTGCCCAGGGAAGGATACATACGATGCTACTTTAGAATTTTGCCAAAACGAGATACCTTAGGAGGCAGCATAATTAAGATACCTACCTTTTGGAACAGACTTCGCGTCAGGAGCGTGCCTGTGATGTCTTAAAATGCTGCCTCTGGAGCATTTTTTTACTCTGGAGTAAAATCATGACCACTCACATGAGATGAGGACTTTAGTCATAACACTAACCTTATAAAAGCTGTTTTATTGTACACGGGGGAAGGGGCACCCTCATGGGGGCTGGCATTTTAGAATCACATGACCAGCTGCATACTACTCATTTAATCTCAGTAACCATCTTGTTATTGGACACTTTCACTCTTGGATTAAATTAATCATGACTGATTGTGAATAGTGAATTTCTCCAATGGCATCTGTAGCAGAAAACTATTGATTTTGAATTATGCTGTATCCACACCACTAGGTGTCACTGTAAGTCCAAGATGACACAAGTAAAAAGTTACTGAGAGCACCTTTAAGTTAAGAGTTATGTTGGTTTAAAGTCTTAAACTCATTCACTCTTCAAGTTCATCATTCTCAAAATGTAACTAGGATGCTGATAAATGCCTAGTCTCTAACATCCAAAAATAAATATTTGTGCAAACATATTTGCCATGGCAACAAATATCAAATCTGACTGTATAAATCAGCTAATTCAAAAACTGAATTCAAGTTTTAAAATGCTATAAACTACAGACTAACCAATGCCACGTGTCCCTAAAATACGAGCATATTTAAAAGAATAGTTCACCCAAATATTTCAAATCTGTCATTATTTGCTCACATTACTCACTCGCAACTTAAAACATCAGTCTGTTCCTCACACAATCACTATTATATGGCTTCAGAAGATTTGAAATATAGCATGTGAGTCTTATGGAGTTGTTTTACAGAGCTTTTAAGGCAGTTTTTTTAAGCTGGACTGCCCCAGTCTTCATTCACTTTCGTCATTCATTATAAAGAGTGGTCAGGATATTCGTTACAATTTTACCTTTAGTGTTCCAGAGTAGAGGGAAGTCATACAGGTTTGGACAGATATGAGGGTGAGTAAAAAGGGTGAGTGTGACAGAATTTCCAGATTGTCTGAACCTTTGTATCTGACAACTGTTAGCATGGAAATTAACAGAGATAATCTGCGGATTTCCGCAAATTACCCATTCTGTTTCTGAGAGAGCATTTTCTTTTGATTTGAGTAATGTGGTGTTGTGAGTGATGCTGCCCTCTGCTGACTGTAGTACAGTACTGTGCCTCAGCTGACCTTGCACACTAAGTCATGCTGCATCTATGTGACATCAATTTAGCAGGAGTTTGCTGTCAGGTCTGAATGGCACATATGGCACATTGATCCTGCACAGCTCTGGGCTGTTTTGAGGGTTCAGTGAAATCGGACACAAAATGCATGTGAGCAACACGAGGCACATGCCCAAGAAGTGGATGGATATATTTCATGGTGTGAGTTGCATTTATAACAAACTACACCATTTGAATGTTGCCAATAACAGTTTAGAAAGGCTTACTTGCTGTCAAAGTGATTTTGTATGTATGTGAATGTATGTTTGCTTGTATAAATTTGTTTAAATATGCATCAGCTCAAGTAGGTTTGAGTCTTAGTTCCTTCCAAGGTTATATGCTCAGGTATAACACATTTTAGGGAGCTTTTCTTGCCACTGTTGCCTTTGGCTTGCTTCAGTTGAACAGATTGTAGCTAAAGAATTTTTCTTTATGTACACCCCCATTTGAATATAAATAACAAATTATAACAAGGCTAGGGCTAAGTACGGCATTCAGAAAGTGGTGTCCAGTTACAGTATCATCCTGGTAATGGTTCATTTGCATTTTTAATTAATGCCTTAAATGCATGGTGTTTCAACATTATTACATACCTCAGGTCTATAATGACCCAGCACATACAGTATAGCTATCACATATTGATCGAAGAATTTTCAAGACAATTATAAAATAATATAATACAATACATTCTGCTATATGGTGATGTTTTGTTGTTCATATATCAAAGAGATTATGCAACAAATGATAGAACGGGATTTATTATTTCCACGCTAAATTTTATTGAGACGCAACTGGCTGTCAAATACATATTGAACATAACACATTAGTGACACAAATGTACACTCACCCACTTTATAAGGAACATCTGTAGACCTACTTAATCTTACAGTTATCTTATCAGCCAATCATGTGGCAGCAGTGCAGTGCATAAAATCATGCAGATAAGGGTCAGGAGCTTCAGTTAATATTCACATCAACCATCAGAATGGGGAAAATTTTGATCTCAGTGATTTCGACTGTGGCATGATTGTTGGTGCCAGATGGACTGGTTTGAGTATTTCTGTAACTGCTGATCTCCTGGGATTTTCACGCACAACAGTCTTTAGTGTTTACTCAGAATGGTGCCAAAAACAAAAAAACATCCAGTGAGCAGCAGTTCTGCGGACAGAAATGCCTTGTTGATGAGAGAGGTCAACGGAGAATGGCCAGACTGGTTCAAGCTGACAGAAAGGTTACGGCAACTCAGATAACCACTCTGTACAATTGTAGTGAGCAGAATAGCATCTCAGAATGTACAACACATCAAAACTTGAGGGGGATGGCCTACAACAGCAGAAGACCATGTTGGGCACTTTATTAGGACCAGAGTGTTCCTAATAAAGTGCTCGGTGAGTGTATTTTCTCAGCCAATTATTGAGAAATAGATGTAAGACTTACAGAATTTCAGTAAAACACCCAAATGACAATAGTTATATCAGACAAATTATGTGTTATACTTGCTGTAGTTTACTTCCACATTGCTTCTTCATCAAATAGCAATATAATTGTAAATCAATCAATCACTGAAACAACAGTGTTACCTTGAGGAACAAATAGCATGTATAATTTGTATGTGTATATGCATATGGGATACTGATAGGCCTAATTCACCATCGTTGTGCAGGATATCAACATGATGTTGTAGTTATTTGTAAAAACATAGTAATTTTTGTCTTGTAATAAAGCGATAGATATGCTGTGATTGTGAACTTATAGACATAAAATATGTCTATATATACATTTGTCATAAATATGATTTGTGGAAGCGCAATTATATGTGACAACGTTATTACACATCACAGAACACTAACAACCCTGTACACTTTTGGTAATTGAGCAATAATAATAATTATTATTATTGCAATTTTGGCATTTTTATGGTTACACTATTCATAAAAGAAATGTTGAGGAATACTAAAGAGGTGAGGCATAACTAAAAAAAAAATGGATGAGATAAAGGTGGAATGAGGTTCCACTAAAGACCCGAGGTATTCATTTGAGGGTCAGTAAAATTAAATATCTTACATTTTAGTCGTCCAATGAAATAATGAGTCAGGACTCTCACTAGTCACACTAGAAATGGAAGGCATTGGCAGGGCCGGCCATGGGGGGGGGGGGGGAGAGAGCTTTCAGGAGCCAAGCCACAGAGGGGGGCCCAAGAGATATAGTTCAACACCCCGATAGTGCTACGACATCCAGAGATTGCCCGCCGGAGATCACGCACGATTATTGCCCGCAACAAATACCGGCGCTCAAATATATACCGGCATCTCTCGCCGCCAATGCCATGCTGCAAGATCGCTTCAAACAGAATTTCCAATAAAAATTCCAAAAAAGTGATTTCACAAAGACCCTTATTTTTGAGCCCACACTTTCTAGACCTCTACAGCTCTTACAGTGGATGGTAAAGTCTTCAAAGGGATTAGGGCATCACTTCTGAGTGAAACACACCCCATGAATTGTTTAGTTGTTCATTTGTTTTTGAAAGTCCTATGGATGCTCCAATTTGCTGCTTTACTGCCATCTGCTGGCCAACTTGACATTAAAAGTTGGTTACTGTCTAAAGCATCATGTATTCACAGGCCCTCTTGCCCAAAGCCTGTTTCTGGATAATGACTCATACGGATGTGCACAGTGCAAGAAATCTGATTAAGTCATCTTCCCAGGGACTTTCTGCACGACAGGCAGTGGTGTACATATCAGCTAAATTGGTCATTCCCAAAACACAGTCATGTAGACAATTTTATTCTGATGCATTTATAATTCCTCATGAGCACTGGCTCAAACTTGGCTCACACTTGGCAATCTAATCCAGTTTCACTTCAAAGCCAAGCAGTGTGACTGAAATTTCCTCCAGTCAGTAGTCATGAAGCAATTAGCAATTTTTTTTATTTTTATTTTTTTTATTAGAGGAGGATATTCCATCTTTGTGACAGATGAAACACACTGTGTGTCATTGTGCATGCCTCACCGCAGTGCAAGACGCTGACATTGTTCGGTCTCCATGTCGGTCTGTCCATGTATCAGTGTTATGTAAGCTGACTGAATAGATGTGTGCTGCTCTCTTCCCCCAGTGCCCTTCCCGCAAGAGGAAAGACACATTCGGTGGCAGCTGCATTGATTTAAAAAGCTGCAGGCAGATGAGGGATCAGCACAAGTTTAGTAGCTGTTCGGGGACATGACAGCGGAAAAGACCTTATGCAAAGTTTGGGCAAACATTCAGTACTTCCCTTTCAAAGAACAACTTAGGCATTTGGCCAAAACATCCTGTTCAGCTAAGCCATGATGCTAGACTGACATATGACATATCAAATTGATTGAGCAGCAGAACATGCATCTAAAATAGAGTTTTGGTTAATAACATCATATTTTAAAATGCAGTTGTTTTATACTGTATATGGGTATTTAAAACCTTCAGGCACTTTCAGGCACCTTTTTTTATTAGCATACATTTTTAGTACTTTTCAAATGCCTTTTATGTTTACATTTGATTGTTTTAGCCTTGTCCCAGATCTAGAATTCAATATTAAAGTATTAAAATCCATTATAAAAATAGAAATTATTACATGTCGACAGATATGATAATCTAAACAAAGAGAGAAATAAACATAAACCATTTCAGTATTGTGTAAAAATGATAGTTGTGGCGTCATTTCCACCACATTTAACAATTTTGACCAAAATAAAGCTTATTTATTTTTTCAATATTAAGTGTAGGGTACAATGTAGCTAAAGGCCCCACGGCAGGGGTCCCCAAACTACGGCCCGTGGGCCAAATGCGGCCCACCCCCACATTTGGATCGGCCATCTGAACAATGCCAGAGACATATTTTGTAATTTTAAAATGCAATTTTAAATATATGTTTTACTTATATTATGTCTGTATTTGATAATAAAGGTTGGCTTTCAAACTAAAATTTCCCTTAGTTATTAACGTAGCCTAATTATTTGTAAAATTCACCTACCAACAGAATGGTACGTTCAACATAACATGCCATCGCGATCGAACAGGTGACGCGCGAGCCAGCGAGAAAATTCAAAGAGACGACAAAATGGCGAAACGGCTGAGTTGATTCAGGTTGATTCAGAATGCAGGGTATTTAACCAAAAGTGGACAAGTTATTATTTTTTTGTTCAGTGCAAAGAAGTGGCTGTTTGTCTCATCTGTCAAGAAACGTCATTTTAAGATGGTGCACTGCTAGTGTAACTTTGTTTTCGTTTTGCGCAAGCTGCAGCAGTTCCGTTCTGTGTAACAGAAACACTCGGTTTAGCGGAACCTTTACGATTAATTAACTGTGACGTTTTAAAGCGTGGTTAATCGTGAAACCGGTTAATCGCTGCATCCCTAGCCCCCCATTAAAGAAAGGAAAAATTATGTGGCCCTCGCAGAAAAAGGTTTGGGGACCCCTGCCCCACGGGGTAAAAGGCTCCTTTGATTTTATTTTCTCACAAAACACTAAATACCAACAAAAACTACCACAGGACTTTCCTTAATACCTGTTTGTCACTATAGAATACAAAATTTTCCTCTTCCATGAGATCATTGCGTGTAATGTCTAAAGTTTGATTTTAAGGCAATTCGATCTAATATTTAATACTTTTTTTAAATATTGCAAATTTATATAGCTCATACATATACTGGAAATTATTACATTTATTTTAAGACAAAATACTTATTTGTTATTTACAATTTTGTTTAAGGTGTTTATATCAAAAAATACAAATCAATTACTGTCCAATAAGTGAAAGGATAGTGTTTGGGGTTAAAGTCCCCCATTAAACACATTGTCTTTCTTACGTGAGGGGAATATATTTGTTATGAAAAATGTTTAGAGTGTGCTCACATTGATTGATCCAATCACAATGGAGATTAATTTGTTTATAGAATTGAGATTTGAAATGTAATGAAATGTCAAATGTGATTGAAATCAACAAGAAATTACGCACCCTTTTCTGGTTATTCTAAATATGCATATCTTAATTTGTTACTCAGAAAAGCATCTTGCTGTTTCAAAAGTATTTGCCTAAGTTGACAAATTGTCCTGTTAGCTACACTATATCAATATAACCACCCTGGGGACCTTTTACCCGAAGTGAGCCTTTTTCCCAAGGTGTGGGGTAAAAGGCCCCATCGCTACCTATTATTTAAAAAATGAATTTGATTCAAAACAACTTTCTGTTGTCATTTCTTTTCACATAAATTATGTTGCTACATCGATATTCAATAAAAATAAATGTATTTCTTGAATCTTGATACACGTTGTGACCAGAAAAAAAAGCAAATTTTCCTTAAGGTGTCCCTTTAGCCCCGTTGTACCCTACTTGTTAACCAAGTAGACAAAAGTGTCAGTAAAGGGTATACTTGAGATAAAATATGAGACAAGTGTTTTCTGAAGAAAACAAAGAAAAATCAAGGTAAATATCACTTGTGAACAAATATTTGTATTTTGTGTAATTTCCAACAAGTTGTAAGGCAAAAAGTGTAAAAATAAGTTTAAAAAACAAACAAAAAAAATAATAATAATTGTGTGTATTTAGGATACATAAAAAGTTAGCTATGAAATTAACCATAGCAAGACAAAGTAGTTTGCCATTTTATTTCAAAAACGTTAAAAAATGTTATTTCCATCAACGTCATTTTCATCACAGAATTCTATTAAAGACCATACAAAATTTGAGATGTGCTGGAAATGACACTGTGGTGGGAATTTTCATGACTGTCAGAAAAAAATGACAAAATCTCCAATGATGCACATACATACACTGTTTGACAGTGTCAGTAGACAAATAAAAAAAAATGGTGTGACTGTTAATTTTTTTTATTATTATTATTATTTTTTACTTTACTAGACTTTTTTGTTGTTTACTTTAACAAAATTGCTTTACTTTCTAGAAGTCCACAGTGCTAAAATTTTCTGATGTTGAAGAAACACCCATATATATTTTTACCTTAAAGGAATGGTTCATGGTTCAAAATAAAATTTTTGTCATCATTTACTCACCCCAATGATGTTTCATTGTTTCAAACCTGTATGACTTTCTTTTTTTCCATGGAACACAAAAGGAGATGTTACGCAGAGTTCTAGCCTTAGTCACCATTCACTTTCATTTAAGGTTAAGAAAAAGTCATTTTGCGTTCCACTGAAGAAGAAAAGTCATAATAGTCAACTATCCCTTTAAAAACGTCTATTTGTGTCCCATCATACATAGTATGAATCGAGTCCACCCTGATAGCTGGAAAACCAATAGAAATCTATGCCTGTTTAAAGAGCTAATTTTCCAGTGAACTTGTTCCCTAGCAAGCTATCTGACCAGTTAAGTCCTGCGACAGAAATAGACATCCATTTGACAAGCCAAGACCAAGAAAAAATGCAATTAAATTAAAAATGGTGCAATGGTTACTTGTGTTTTTTTTTTTGTTTTGTTTTTTAGGATCCCAAGATGTGTGTTGGGGACAGGAGGGGAATTAATAATGCATCAGAGCGGCTTGTCTGTTTGGGACCAGTCGCAAGGCACATTATGGAATGTAAATCTATAAAGAGATTGTGCCATTTTTGCATCTGCTACATAACACTGCTAACCCCTGTTATCACCCTGAGTTGTCATTTTTGTCTGAAAATGTATATGAAAACAAAATCTGCTGTACTGATTTCCATTTTTTTTCAATAAAGGGATAGATCACCCAAAAATTTAGTTGGTATTTACTAAAAATGGATGTTAGGCAGAATGTTAATCCCAGTCACCATTTACTTTCATTGTACTGCATTCATTACATTTTGCCTAACATCTTTTTTGTGCTCCATGGAAGAAATAAAACCGTAGGGGTTTGGAACAACATTAGTTTTTGGAACATCATTAGACAGAATTTTTATTTTGGTTTGAATAATCTTTTTAAGGTTTGGGTTTATTATTACAAGTATTACAATAAAATCTTGTATGCATAATTTTACCTTTTTTTATTTTTATTTTTATTTGTTTTTTATCCCCTTTTCTCCCAATTTGAAATGCTCAATTCCAACTACTTAGTAAGTCCTCTTGGTGGTGCGGTCACCTCAATCCGGATGGTGGAGGACAAGTCTTAGTTGCCTCTGCTTCTGAGACAGTCAATCTGCGCATCTTATCATGTGGCTTGTCGTGCATGACACCGCGGAGACTCACAGCATGTGGAGGCTCATGCTACTCTCCGCGATCCATGCACAACTTACCACGCACCCCATTGAGAGTGAGAACCACTAATCGCGACCACGAAGAGGTTACCCCATGTGACTCTACCCTCCCTAGCAACCGGGCCAATTTGGTTGCTTAGCAGACCTGGCTGGAGTCACGCATAATTTTACCTTTAAAACTGAAAGGAATTTTAATTATCCTATATTTTAAAAATGTAAGCATTGTCTGTCAATCCAAAAGGCACTGCCATTATGTATGCACTGTGACCGGGCATGCAACTTATTATAAACAACAACAAAAACAAAACACACAATATCATAAAAGATAATAACAGGAGGACACAAGTGTTAACACACCCTCAAGTGTTGTTATTCTCCCTGCAACCAGCAGAGGAGGTCTAAATCAAGGGGATAAAGTCTCAGAGAAAATGCAATGTGTTTCTCTAGCCAACTGTAGATCACCAGTTATGAAAATTAAAGTTATGAATATATAATATTATGGGTGGATTAGGAATTTTTTTCACTTTTGACTTTTGCAGTTTGCCAGATTTTTAGGTTTCCCATGCACATGCCATTACCCATTCCCACTGTCCCATAGACCATATTCATGCTAGCGCCATCTTTGATTTTTAATGGGAATGACAACAAGGCTGTGAGGGATTGACTTAGTCTCTTCAGTGGGCTGTACTGCAGTTTCAAGTGTTTTTGGATCGTTTTGCAGACAAAACATTGATAAAATATCTGTCCAAGAACATTCAGTATACAAAGATCTCCAGACAACATGAGTTGTGGAGAATCAGATGTGATCTAAGAGCTTAATACAGCTTTAGACCATTCATGCCACTGAAGAGACTATAAGTCTATCCCTCACAGCCTCGTTGTCATTCCCATTAAAAATCAAAGATGGCGCATATACTGACGCATGCCTGCCACACAACAGGATAACTTTCTATTAGGGGCTCAGTGTAGTGTGTGTTTGACTGAATGACTTTGGTAAACATTAGGCCTATTTGACATTTTTTAAGAGTTTAAGAGACTTAATCCTGGAGTCCGGAAAATCAACCAACTTCATGAAGTTTAATAATCCCCATATCCAATTTTGTTGGCCTACATTTGAAACGTTTGAAGTGATGATTGGCACCATTACCCATGGCACTTAAATCTCTTTCAGGTTTTTCCAAGCAGATGGGAAGTCCGAGAAAAGAGAGAGAAAAAAGTAAATTGTAAAATGGCTATATAATTGAACATTTTTCCAATTATTCCCATTCAATACTTAAGACAAAATTTAAATGCAATGAAACTGAGGTTGGGATGAACCTAAGGAGATCCAATATTAATTAATAATGATTTTACTGTAGTAACAATAACTGTAATAACTATGGTATTTCGGAAGAAACTAAACATTACTGCAGTCATTTCTGTAAACTTGCCCTAAGATTTTTAAGTACTTAACAACTTGACAGTTTGTGTGAATTCAACTTTAGGCACCTACTCTTATGCTGACTTTTACAAGATCCGGCAAATTGCCCATATACACTGCGCTCCCTTAAGTGGCTCAAAGCTGACATTATAAACACATCCGCAAACATTTTAGTGGTCCTGTGTTTGATTAGCATGACTGGGGTCTTGTTTTGATTAAAGGAAGCTTGTGAGTAGAACGCTGACCATAAACCATTTCCTCATTGCATCAAAGTCAGGCGGAAGCAGTAAAACATGCCCTCTAACTCCCTTTAAAAAACCACAACTTAATGAACATGCCATAACAAGGCGGTAAAGAAGTGAAACAAAACTAATCAGTAATATTCTACAATAACTCTTATTAATGATACCATACAGATCATCAGTAAATGTACATTCAATTTAAAATGTATTGAAACCTTGATTCATGTGCAAAAACTTTCATGTGCATTCACATTTTAATGTAAATGAACTATGGATCTGTAAAGCATAATATGATATTTATTAATAAAAGTTATTAATAAGTGTTGTCAACTTATCCAAATTTACTCTAAAAGAAACCGCTGAACTCATCTGACATTTCTCAGCAATGCTGCCTACACATTCATTATGGACGAACTTGGCACGTTATGATAGTTGCACTATTTACCCAGAAATAAATTCCAGGGAACCACATAAGTAGCCTACTGTAATGTGCCCAACCTCGTACAAGCATGTAGAATATAGAATAGAACAGGCCTCTTTATGTAGCCTAGTCAATTTTGAAGCTGAATTACTAAAGAAAGTCTTCTTCTCTTAACTAATCTTCCTGATGTGCTTTTTGAAATATTATGTTTTAATAAAAAGTTTTTTATTTTTTTTTATTTTTTTTTAAACAATTTAATAAACAAACGCTGTGGTGTTTATTTTTTGATGAAAAAAGTCAAATACCATTCTAAGAAACTATCTTAACTGTACATGTCAGCACCTTTCAAAGGCATTTCAGTAAAGTAAAATTACAGTATAAATATAAACAGTATATATAAATGTGGCACAAAAATAAAAGTTCCACATTTTAGTTACAAGTGACTAATTACATATATCATATTGTAGAACTTGTTTCTTTGTTAAACATTTTGAACAAAAAGTATAGGGTAAAAAAATCTTTACATTTTTTATATAAAATTTCACTCAAGGTTTGTTTCTTCTCAATGTGAATATACCAATAGTTTTCTTATATTAAAGCATTCACCTTGCCATTTAAATTATTTTAAAAAATGTAAGCGGGGCTTTAATAAAAATACCTGGGGCTTTAATAGCAAAGCAATTTGACAAAACTAAGAAAAAAAAATAAAAAATACAATAATAAATCTAAAGCTTGTCAGAACATATTATTACGGAATGAAATTAAATCAGCATCAATTGCAGTGGAATTTATCTAAATAATAAGACAATAATTTTGTACAAGAAATAATTAGTTTTACAATATATTACATAATTATGTATGATACAAATATATTGTACAAAAAGGTTTGGCAATAGAATTATCCATCCACAGGGTCAAATTTGATCTCTCTGTCAGTGGAAAGTGAGGTATGATATCCCGAATTTCATTTCAGGCGTTTAAGACCTGTGTATGAAGGCACATTATGAAATATTTACTGGATTTAAAATTGTTGCTTTTTTTTTTTTTTTATATTTTTTTTTACTTAAAGTATGTAAACATTGCCTTTGTATACATCCCCAGCACAACAGCACAAGTTCATAGCATTTCATCTCAGGCTAGGTGATACATGCTGTACCCTAAAGGGGTTCCATAAAGCCCTACTGGAGCAACAGGCAGTAAAGGCCTCTGATAGGGGTATGACTGCCCATAGAGCGAGACCGCCGAATGAAGTTGGGTCCCAAGAGGAAGAGGCAGACTGAAATTCGAATGCAGTGTAGGTTTGACACTCAGTTTGAGCTTTTCCAGCTCGGCTTCTTGTAAACGTTTGGCCTTGGCCCGTCGGTTCTGGAACCAGATCTTCACCTGGGTCTCTGTAAGGGTGAGGGAGCTGGAGAATTCTGCTCGCTCTGCAATGGACAGGTACTGTTTCTGCCGGAACTTTCTCTCTAAGGCAAGGAGCTGGGACGTGGTGAACGGTGTGCGGGGTTTACGGTTGGTCTTGTGCTTGCGGAGAGGACATGGACTTACCTGACCTGTGGTGGGAATACGATATAAAGAGAAATAGGTTTTAAACCTTATTATTTAAAATGAATGCATGATACTAGCATTGCCAGGGTCATGGGTATGATTCCCAGGGAACACAAAAATTGAAGAAAAAAAAAAAAACGTATACAATGAATGTAAGTCAATTTGGATAAAAACTTCTGCCAAATGCATTAATGTAACTGTACACTGAATCATTCTTTTATAACCTTTAACCTCTAAATATTCTTATACTGAGTTTTTTGTTTATACTGTAGTCAACATTCCTTGTCATTCTTGGTAAATATACAGAGATACCATATATTGGACATTATATTCTACATTCTGAGTAACGATCTTCTTGAACTTATAAGGGCACAACATGATAAGTATTAACTTTATTTTTTACTTCATAATACTGTTTAGATCTTAATCAAATCACAGTTTACCTAAATAAAACTGGAAACTGTGCCGTGTTGAATTAAGCCTACTATTTGGTTATCTATAAAGTATTAATTTCCCTTAGTTGCTGGAGGCCTTCAGGCCATCAAGTACATTTCAAGACATAACAAACAGTGAAATATTGATTTATGTAAATTAGCTAATTGTCAGGTTTCCTTTTTCTTTTCTTTTTTTAACACAAGGAGTTAGTGTTTATATTACTTCATACTGGATTCTAATCTGATAGATTAGGCCTGCTAAACATAACTGAAAACACAGATTGCACATTCCCCTATATTACGCTCTTAAAAATAAAGCTTCTTTATCAGTATGTATGGTTCCATGAAGAACCTTTAACATCCATGGAACCTTGCCATTTCACAAAAGGTTCTCTGTAGTGGAAAAAGGTTCTTGAGACTATAAACAGGTGCTTTAATTTTTTTTTTTTTTTTTTTTTTTTTTTAACGGTTCTTTGCAGAACCAAACATGTTATGTTCCTTTATGGAACCTTAATTTTTAATTTATTAAATTTTATTTTAATGTTATTATTTTCTGTCTGTCTATCTATCTGTCTGTCTGTCTGTCTGTCTCGCATGCATTTAAAAAAAAAAAAAAAAAAAATTATTATAATTTTATGAAATTACCTAAATTGCAAAAGCAAGCAAGATAATTTTAAAAGAGATCACGGACCCTATCAGACTTTAAATAATTTAATTTGTAAAATAAGTGTAAAGCATGTGTGCCTAAATGGTGTGTTTATTCAAAATGTTTAACTTTACTCACGCGTTTGAGAGTATCTAGAGTCCATCACCCATGATGTACAGTCATCCGGTTCAGGGGATTCCGATTTGACGGGTGAGGTCTGCATAAATTGCTTTGGTATTCCAGCCGAACCACAAGAATCCCTGATCTCAGTCTTAGCCAATGGACTGGATAAATCCTCCTCACGCCTTCTTTCAAAGTCCTTACTAGTTTTGTGGCTTTTTATGAGCGACTCCACGCTAAAGGGATGGCTGGATACCTGAGTTTTGCGCTGCTCCATGGTCCGATCTCCGTCTGATCCACTCAAGTTTGCGGACGCGGACATCCTCCGTGCGATTCGCCTCTGGACGCCAGAACTTCAAAGTCACTCTGACGTCTCGCATGCAAAATTTACGAAGCCTTTGTTGCCTTGAGGCACGCGGCGACAGTAGAACTTGAAGAGCCAATCAGAGCGCTGCCGAAATAGGGAGTGCGCGCTGTAATTAGTGATTGGCTTACAGAGGTTTGGAAGTAAGTGTCAATCATAATGACTGACAAGATGACAGCAACACATTGAGTGAAAGATTCTGCAAGTTTGGTAAGTGCAGGCAATGGATTAAAACTAAAGAGTCATAGCATAACGTACTGTACAGATTATGCTACTAGGTGAAAACTTGAAGAAACATAAAAAAATAATAAATAAATAAATAAATGAATATTTTAGAAAGGATGTTTGTGATTGTGTTCATTTATCATTTGTACTACAATGTAAGCGGGTTTCTCAATTATAATGAGAGTAGAATGGCACAAAGGTAAAGAGCAAGATGTCAAATTTACCAACAAACTTGCCCACAAAGCCGAGTATCTCTCAGCTGAAATGAAATGTGCAATAAAAATCGAAACAGCAGAAATAAGTGTAAAAACACATCAACTGAACATCTGTCTGAATCCTGTGGTGACGTGTGACCCTCAATAAAACAATGTGAGAGGCATTACAATGCAATATATACTGTGACTTAAAGTATTTTTCTTTTACAGTTTGTTGTCTGCCAGTGCTTTTGCATGCCATCTAATCTCCTTGGAAAATGTGTTTGCTCCTAGCACCGGTAATAAGCCACTAACAAGAGTATTGGCAAAATGACAATGACACAATTAGCCAAAGATTCTGGATTTTTTGGCAAGTAAATTCTATATATTGAGATGAAAGAACCATAACATAATGATTATGAAATATACATAGTCCTGAATCGACTTGGAGTCATTTTTTAAACTCATTTAGAAAGTTTGTTATTTGTAACATATTTTTTTTATGTATTTCAAGCAGGATTGTCACTTGGCACAATGGCACAGTTAAAGACCAAGAGGCCCAACTACTGATAAAATAGATTGAGTATATTCCAAAATGTATAATGGCCTACAAACCTGAGTATCTCTCAGTTACAGTAAAATACGAAAGAAAAATCAAACACCATGCTCATGTGAAGTCACTGTATGACCGCACTGCCATGTTTGGACCAAATTTCCATATACGTTCAGTGTGCTGCGCTGTGTGATGTGACAAAAATTGGCAAAATTTTATTTTCTATTTATAAATTTTGAAAAAGTGAAACTGCAGTTTACTTACCAGAGCCAGAATGCCATTTTTCTTTCAGTAAAGTTATATCTTTCAAGTGACATAGCTTCATTTCCCCAAAGTCAAGCTGTGCTAAAGGGGGACAGCACGGATAAAACACTTGTTGGTTTTTGCTCATTTAAAAGACATGCCAATTATGTGTACAGGTGTCAATTATATTTATACCATACTTGAGTCCAATACAATTAAACTTGAAATGCACATAGGATGTTGTTAAATTCATAATACCCAGACTTTATAAAGGTATGTGATAATTGTAACACATTGAATAAAAAACACTATGATGTCAATATATAGTCTTAAATGTGTATATACTAATGTTAATCAATAAACAACACATCATGAAATTATGAAGCACAGACATTATTCACACCACAAGACTACAATGTAAACATATTATTCATATACACTAATATGCCTCAGCTGCTTTCTGTGGATTCTTCATGAGTTAAAAGCATCTCTTGCATTAATACAGTCGGGATCATCACAGATGTTTTGTACATTGTGACTAAATCAGAACAGAAAACAGCACAAAAACATACGTATCTTCTGAATAAGAGATGTGTACAGTGATGTACCAGTGGGCGTGTGTACTCACCGGTCACTCATCAGACTCGCCAGCATATGGAGATGAATAATTTATAAAAATATATTTAAATGTCTGCAAAAGACAAATTTGGCAATATTTTGTTCTGACTTCAGACCTGTATATGGGCATGGATCAAAAGCAATTTTTAAAATATTTTTCCTGATATCGTTTCACGGGTGTTTTTCAGTTCACCACCGTTGCTTCCACCCACTGCTGCTTACAAATATGGCTGCTGCGAGGAAAAAGTGACATCACTGAAACAGGTCAATAGGCAGATGTGTTCATGAAGGTAAGAATGTAACTAATAATTTAAGAATCAAATATAAAAAATAAAAAAAACACATCAGTTGACAATTAATCTGAAAATTTGGGGTGTGAAGCATCACAGTGCAAAATAGCATTACGTTATAAAACATTACATTTTATGATTTGCTTAAAATGTATTTTTCTTTTGCAGTTTGACGCCATCTAAGTAAGCTGCTAAAGAAAGCATTAGGGTGTTTACTCCTCAAACACAAGAGTTAGTTTCAAAGTAAAACAAATTATTGTTCTCAGAGAAAAAGGAAATGTGTCTATCACAAAATGTATGTCTTGTAGACTCTGAGGTCATGACATTGTGCAGTAATATGGTGTTTAACAGAGACAGATTACTTTCGAGCTCATCCTAGATGGGGGAATTGTTTGTAAATGACACTTAGTGTATTTGGATAATCACACTCGAAACATCACCCTTCTTCTCTTGTAATGAATAACTGGGGCAGCAATCAGCTGCTTGTTGGACTGGTCTCTGTGTGTGTTTGTGTGTGCACTAAAGCTGCAGGGTGAGATTCTACTAGCTTGTCGTTCCCAGGAGCCTCTGTGTTTATTAAGCAAGGTGATTTCACAGACAATCTGAGGTTTGTGAAGGCGCCAGTGAGCGGAGAGATGAAAGGAGCCTCTCCTCGGGGGAGAAACTGTGGCAGTTTAGCGGCTCCACTCAGGAGGAGTCGCCTCCCTGCACACACATACACATACGCAAATACACACACATGCACACACTCAGCCACCCCTGCCCTGAGGCACCTTGTCGAGCACAATCCAAATCTTTCCGTAGAAGGACACACGTTCACAGTTGAGTATCATAGGACCTGACAGAAGACGTGAGAAATACTCGCCATGAAAGAGAGAGAAGAATAAGCAATGCTATTCCCTAAATATTGTATTCAAGAGAAGCAGGTTAATGGCCCTTTAGGATAAGACTTTTTTAAATTGACCAACACATCCTTTTTCCTCATTGCCTAATCGTTTTGACCTTTATCAAATAATGGAGGTAGTTTAGCCAAAGACTAGAGAAAATGTCAGAAAGAGAGCTCCTGGTTTTTCTGGTATGTTTGGACACACCTTGTGCATGGTAATTATGGGCTCAACTTCACAGAGGTGGAATGCTTCAGTAGGCACTTAAATTTCTTCAATCTAACAATCCGTTTATGCATTTGCTCAGTTTAACAGACACTATGATCCTCCAAATCAAACGCAATGCCTGAACAAATGTTATGCCTTCTTGATCTTTATTTACTCTACGGGGATTTCTATTAACTCAATGTGAAAGAGGTAGGCAAATTATTGTTGTATATCTTTGTTTAGACATGATTTTAAAAGAATATTCTGGATTCAATACAAGTTAAGCTCATTTGATAGCATTTGTGGCATAATGTTGATTACCACAGAAATTTATTTCGACTTGTCCCTCCTTTTCTTAAAAAAATGCAAATATCTGGGTTACTGTGAGGTACTTACAATGGAAGTGAATGGGGGCCAATCCGTAAATGTTAAAATACTCACTGTTTCAAAAGTATAGCCACAAGACATGAACAAAATGCATGTTAACATGATTTTAATGTGATAAAATCACTGACAAAATTTGTCTGTGTTCAGCAATATAACACGTAAACCCTGTAATCCTGCAAAAATGATGATTTAAACAACTTGAAATCAAGTTTTAGCAGAAGAATTAATGTGTGTTTTAGAAAATGAAAAATCACATTTCTGCCTCATTCACTGCCATTGTAGGTGCCTCACTGTAACCTTGATTTCTTTTTTTTTTTTTAAATGGAAATTAAGTTTTGTGGTAATCAACATTATGCCACCAGTGCTGTTGAATGAGTTTAACTTGTAACCCAGAATATTCCTTTACGAAAGCATAAGACATTTTGGCAAACTTTAGATCAACACTGGTCAGTTCTGAAACTTTTTTTTATGACAAAAAGAGCCCAACTTGACAAACTGTCGGCTACAAAAGGTAAGAAATTGCGAGAGTCAATCTATGCGATACACATCTCAAAATGTTTGAGGAAAACTATTTAATTTCTTGTCTTTTTTACGCAGATATTGCAGTGAGTAAGAGATCAAAAGCATTGTCTCACAAATTGTACTGCATGACAAGACCTGGCAGAGGTGACAGCAACTGTCATCACTTTGTTTTTTATTAGTACCATATTAGGCTTCCGGAGACTTCTCTTATGAGCAAACTTTTGCAGTAATGAGAGTAAATTGCTACCCACCAATGGAGGATGGCGCCAGCTTCAATTAGCTCAAGGGAGGAAGGTATTACTTAGAGGCAAATAAATTATCATGTAATATAAAAAATTATTCACTCAGCATATGATGGGCCCCTTGTTGTGCAAGTCTACCTTTTTGTTGACATCAGAAGTTGCTGACTAAGTGATGCTGAAAACGAACTGAGAGTGACGCTGTTGCTTTAAAAGGATGGTATTTATCATCTATGAAAATAACTTCTTGTAAGGCCTTAAACCTGTATGATGGCTTGGAAAGAATTTTTCTGTTTCATGTCGTAAGTTCCCATAAATCTATGGCATTTACAATATGAGGGCCAAGAAATGAGATGCTAAGATAAAGCTAATGTAGTTGACACCCAATAAATGTTGCAAAAATGTAAATTTTAATGTAAATAAATAAATAATATAATTTGATATACATGATTATGTAAAGCTCCACTCTAACTGTAGGTACAAATAAAGTTAAGGCAATGACTTAAAGACTCCAATAACTAAATCATCATTACTCCATGAAAGTCCAAAAAACAAAAAAACAAAAAAAAAAAAAAAACTCAGCTGTAAGCTTCATGTCAAATATATTCCAAACAAACAAGGCAAAGGCTGGAGGCTACCCTCTTCCTGGGTCTGGGTCCTCTTATTGTAGCCCTGGAGATGTGCCATGCTTTCTAGTCACAGATTGCCGCCATGCCAGATCCCTGAACCGATGAAGCTATTAGGGTTCATGACTCATCCACCTTCATGACTAGAGTTTCCTTGAAAACGCCCACAAGTAAATGAAGGGGCCCTTTTGTGACCTCTCATTTCTCGCAGACAGTGACTGAGCAATGCACAAAAGCCTTGATTTATGAGAAGGGTTTACAAAACGGAGACAGGCTTTTAATTTAGGTGGAGGCCCGGGCGTAGTGTAATTGTTTTTTAAATGTAGGGAATGGTACAAAAAATATTGGTTGCCACAGCAAAGCATGAGGATGAATTTACCCTGGAGTAATTTACTGACATTCTTCCATCCCCAGTAAAAGTTACAGTTGCATTGTTGACCTGATGGGTATTCAGGTCACCTTGAAGAAGTATAACTCTTCAGTAGAGATAGAACGACAATTGATTTGACCAATATTCAGTACAGATATTCCAACCTGGTGACAATGACAAGTCATAATGACAGGATGAGATGACAAAATCTTCAGAAATCCTACAAGTTGGCTCGTACAAAAACACCTTTTAGTCCCATAGAGAAAAATAAACAAACCAACGAACCATGTTATGTCACGTTCCAGCCGAAGTCGGAGGTGGGAATACCCAAGTTGTAATTTCACACTTCCGATATCAATGCGTTCCAGTCAAACACATGTCACGATTTCATGTACACACCACAAGGTGGCACCACAACTCAACAAGAACATATTATGACAATTATAGCAAAACATAAATGTCATAAACACAAAAACTTGCATTCTTGTATATTGCAAGTTCATACATTTTGTGCAGTGAAAATACTTAAACATTTGTTTTTGCATTTTAAAAAACCCAGCTCATTGGTCGCCGCCATTTTGGAAATGACACTTCTCGCTTAAAACATTGTATGTCCTTCCTTGAGTAACGTTCCAGTTCCTGTCATTATTTTCAAGTAGGAGGTGGAAAATGTTTTAGTTATGAGTAACGAATTTTCCAAACCTACCTAACCCAAAAGTCTACACCCTAACCTAAGCCCTAAACCTAAACCATGATTTTAATAGTAAAAATAATGTTGTGTACCAGAGAAGAAAGAAAACATTGGAGTTTGGATCGAGACGAGGGAAGCGTTTTACAGGTTAATGACATCACTCATTTGCATTACATAAATAAATATGGAATAAGTAAACAAATTTGTTCACAGACATTTCCTTTCTTAAAGAGCACCTATTATGTTTTTTAAATGTGCCTAATTTTGTTTTAAAGGTCTCATACAATAGATTTACATGCATCCAAGTTCAAAAAGCACTTTAATTTGCTCATAATTTAAACTGCAGCATTACCTTTTTTTCCCAGTGTCAAAAATGACTTGTTCAATGATCCGTCCTAAAGGATTCATTCTAAACTCCTCCTTTCAGAGAGCCTACTCTGCTCTGATTGGTCAGATGTCCAGGTCTTTTGTGACTGGTCTACCGCTGTGCAGTGTAGTGTTTGAGAGCGGGTCAAAGCGGTTCGTGAGCAGCCAATGAAGACCAGAGGCGTTTTTTTTGTTACCAAATTACATAGGTTAGTACAGGAAGTAAGTCTGGAATTATTAACGACTCCTTTCAGGTGTTCAGAATCGGTTCTTTCTTTTGGGAGCCAATAACTCCATTTGTCGTGCACTTTGATTTTTGAAACTTTGCAGACTTTTTTACATTCACAAACAGCTATATAACACACTACATGAAAGGTGATATTTGAAAAACCATAATAGGTGCTCTTTAAAATAATGTGTTGGATAGGAGGCTAGCTAAAATGTGATGCCTGTATTACATCAATTTGAAATTTAGTTTGTTGATTGGTTGGTGTCTGTAGGAATAAAAATCATACCAATTCATATGAAATTTTATGATTCCACCATCTCGTACAAATTATTATGAGTTGTAATGAGGCTATGTTGGATATTTAACTTTTTTGCTGCATCGGTTACTGGTTCTTTAACATGGGGTCCAAGTGCCGCCATTTAATACGTCTCTAAAGATGCCACTACATTCCTATCCATTGTGCAGAAAACAGCGGTAGGTATTGTTTTTATTCATTTTTTGCATAAATTATGTAACTTTTTATGTAATAGCTGTAGCATTTTAAGCAGCTATACATAACCCCAAAAAAGATTATTATAAAATTATTATTAAAGATGATTGTGACTATTTAGATCACAAACCAACTTTGCATAAATATAATTATTTGCCTCGATATATTAATAAATAATAATAAAATAATACTATGTCATTATCATAAAATAAAATAATGTCAGAATAATAATCAGAAATAAAACGTTTTAAGCTTCCTTCTGCATATTAGTTATTGGACACTTAAACAAAAATTATTTGTATTGGATTGTCGATCTCTATACTTGAAAATAAGATACTTCAATAAACTGACATGTGGTTTCTATATATGGACACTCAAGGAATTGGATTTTAACCTAAAACAGTGAAACAGACCGCAAAAGTCCTTCACAAGTGCGGTCACAATAAACCTTCTAGACCCAAACACAAACAGGGCACGCCATGTCACCTGACACCTGGTCAGTGGGTGTCCCCTTCATTAATGCGATCCTTCCTGCCCCCTAGCCCAGGCAGACATTTGCCTTCGACCCCGCAACATTTAATGAGAGAGAGACGCCAGGCACAGTGGGGCATGTCAAAGTGGGAGGGACTCCCCTCCAGTTCTTTAGTCCCTACAACGAACCTTCAATAGGAGCAGACTGCCACAGGGGCTTGTCAGGAACCCTCTGCCCACAAGTTCAAATGTCAGTGTCCTGGCATGCGCCCTTAGAAAAAAAAGTGAAAGAATTTTAGTGGTTTGCTGCCTGCCATCTAATTGATTGGAAGGCCTGCAAATGAGCAATTCTCTGCTTGTTTTGGTGGATGCCGTTTCCACTGAAACAAAGACTGACAGCTATGAATTCTTAATTAGGATTCTTCTTTTAATATTTAACATTCTTTAAGAGTTTAGTTTACCCAAAACTGAAAATTCGGTCTTCATTATGTTGTTCCAATCATGTATGACTATCTTTGTCCAGTGGAACACGAGGAAAAAGTTGTCTGTCAGTCCTTAACATTCTGCCTAACATGTCCTTTTGTGTTCTACAGAAGAAAGAAAGTCGTCCAGGTTTGAAATAACACCAATATTTTTTTTGGTGGGTTAATTATCCCTTTAAAAATTTTAACATTAAATTTAAGGATTGAAGTCTCTTACAAGGTTGATTTGTATTGCTGTCGCAAATTACACTGCTTTTGTCCATCACAGTCAGAAAAGTGTCCACTTAGCAATGACAGTATGAGAGTTGTATTATTGGGTGTATATTAGATGTGACAGGTCAGCCTGAGTGTTTGTGTGCAGTTTGATGTGAGCGGAGGCGTAAGTGAGTGTTGACAGTGTGTCGTGTTAGCAGAGCGAGTCACTCCGGAACGGTCAGGTTGATTTCATTAAGGTGATGTGACACATGTGCCCCCTTTTTAATCTGCTCTACGGGCCCCTGCTACTCTGAGTCTTTCAAGTACCGCTGTCTCCCGATCTGAAGATAATTGTTCACTGTTATACTAGTCAGGAAATGAGCTGATCAACTCCAGATGGATAGACAAGGCAAAGGGGAATGATAGAAAGGGAAAGAGAGACAGAGAGGAAGAGACAGGGCAGAAAAACTATGTTTAGTCACACATGAAAAATTAACACTGATACTCTGAGAATTCATGACACAACTTGGATTATAAAGCTAAGAAGGGAAGTTAATTTTCTTTAAAGGAATAGTTGGACCACAAATTAAAATTCTTTCATAATTTCAAGTTGTTCCAAATCAGAATGTCTTTCTTTTGCAGAACACAAAATGAAGATATTTTAATGAATATCCAGGTCTGTCTTTTCAATATAGTGTCAGTGGACAGTGATTGAAAATGCTTCAAAAAAGATCAAAAGTATCATAAAAGAAATCAGTGCAACGTATGCATTATATTCCATGCCTTCTGAAGACATACGGAAGAATTTAGTGAGAAACAACATTAAATTTACACCATTTCTCAGTGAAAATCTTGACGTCCATTGCTCGGTTCATGAGCAATATGAGAGAAGCATGTTCACAGTAAGTGTTGGGTAAGTTACTCAAAAATATTAATTCATTACAAATGACGAATTATTCACCTGGAGTCACGAGTTTGAATCCAGGTCGTGCTGAGTGACTCCAGCCAGGTCTCCTAAGCAACCAAATTGGCCCGGTTGCTAGGGTGGGAAGAGTCACGTTGGGTTAACCTCCTCGTGGTCACTATAATGTGGTTCTCGCTCTCGGTGGGGCGCGTGGTGAGTTGTGAGTGGATGCTGTGGAGAATAGCAACTGGGATTCGTCACCTGGACTGAGGCGAGTCACCACGCCACCACGAGGACTTAGAGCGCATTGGGAATTGGGCATTCCAAATTGGGGAGAAAAGGGGAGAAAATAAAAAATAAAATAAAAAAATTACTAATTATTTATCTAAAGTTATAATTAGATTACTTTAAATATTACTTAATGTGAAAAGTAAAGACAAAAAAAAATTTCTTTAATTTTAAGTTACTTTCTAAAAAATTTTTTTTTTCTTCTGCTTATCCATTGTTGTTGTCCCTTCAGCTGTCACAGAAACCCAAAGAGACCTACATATGAACATAATTAATATTTTAAGTGGTTTCTACATAAATAATATTATTGTAGAAATATGTGTAATCAAGTAATTAACTTCACTGAAAGTCAGTAAATGACTGCTGATTACAATCTAACAATATAAGAATTTAAAATGTAATGCATTACTCTACTTTGTTTTGACTTAAAAAAAAAACAACAACAACACTGTTCACAGTTAATAAAGAACCATGGAAAATATGTTTTCTGAAAATTAGATGTGATATATGACCATATGACACTAAAACCCATTGAATACACCAACCCAATAAATATATACACTATAATTGTGCCACCATATTAATTTATTTCATTATAAAACTACAATTTAATAAATAAAAAAAACGTTTTTGAAATTGATGACTTGGACCAAATAATAAAGAAAAGCAGCCACTAAGTGCCCAGCATATAGATGGGAACTCCTTCAATACTGTTTAAAAAGCATCCCAGGGTGATACCTCAAGAAGTTGGTTGAGAAAATGTCAAGAGTACATTTCTGCAAAATCTAGGCAAAGGGTGACCACTTTGAAGATGCTAAAATATAACACAGTTTTGATTTATTTTGGATTTTGTTTAGTCACAACATAATTCCCATAGTTCCATTTATGTTATTCCATAGTTTTGATGACTTTACTATTATTCTAAAATGTGAAAAATAATTATAATAAAGAATGAGTAAGTCTTTCAAAACTTTTGACTGGCAGTGTATATATATATATATATATATATATATATATATATATATATATATATATATATATATATATATATATATATATATATATACACACACACACACATATATATACATATACATATATACATACAGTGCTGGACTGTGATAAAAAAATCGGCCAGGAAAAATCCAGGCCAACCACCCCACGCGTTCCCCTATAATCGTTTAACCATCACACACGAACATACGGATATTTACCTTTCATCAGGCTCTTAATTATTGAATTTTTCTTTCTATTAAAGTTAATTTGAACTGAACATATTTACAGAGGAGAAATACTCATAGCTGGGTTCTTAGTTAATGGAGATCCAGGCTGTAAATCTCTTGTTAAATTCTCCTTTGTACTTGCCCTGAAGAAAATTTACCACAGTTCTTGCATATTTAGATTATGGTAATCATAGGTAAAACCATGCTCCTTATTACCATGGTTAGATGTTATTATGGTTTGTAAAAACCAAACTTTGGAATTTGTAATGGAAAAACATGATCCTAAAAACATGTAGAAACTATTAAAAACAACTGCCATAAAAGTGACTTCTAGCAGTTGTTTATTCTGGTTTCAATGAGCTTCAGCACAGAGCCTTTAAGGTATATCTCACGCTTTGTTACCACTGGACTGTGTGGTGCGAGCTCAGAGCAAGTTCGTCAGCACTGCGCAGTAGAAACCGGTCCCGCTCTTGCACAGCGCAGTTTATTCGGGTAGCTCGGTTTTGTCACACTACTGGAGTATTTGGCCTTTAGTGTTTCCCATGCGCAGTAAATGACAGCATTTAATAAATAAGAGTGGGGCAATTTTGTAGTGGTACCGTTGGGAAAAACGGTCACAAAATGTCATCATTTAGTCACATCAGCTCACTCCTCAACAGAGTTTAGTCACCCAAGAATGGTTTAAAAAATTCAGCCAAGAATGGTCTGATTTTCCAACGAAGAAACAACAGTCAAACACACATAAGAACACACATCATTGAAAGTTCCCAATGCATTATGGCACTCTCAAAATGCATCAGTATCTTAAAAAATGCAAATTAGAGTATACACAGTACTATTAGTATGACAAAAATGTGTACAAAGCAAATGTTAAATGGTCTGCAAAAGACCAACAAAATTGTAAATACAGGCTTGTTTTGCTTTCCCAATTCAAGAGAAAATGGTTCTCACATTCTCTGTTTCTGGTGTGTCAACACACAATTCATAGTGGCTAGGAACAAACGATCTAAGTAAATAGACAGAGATAGATAAACAAATAGATTGATGGAGATTGATAGAATTAGAGAGCGAAAACTGCAGAGACACCAAGTCTAGACCTCCTATTTGGGGCCACTCCCTGTTTGCTTTGTTTAGCTCCATGTATGTGCAGATAATTACCCTTGATCACAGCATCCGGGGAGGGAGACAGGAACGAAAGGGGTGGGGCCGGAGACGACGTAAGAGTTCTCTTTGTTGCTGCTATGATTATGTCAAAAAGGAAATTGCCAATAAATTTAATGACATCACTTCATTTTAATGAGGCGTGCTGTCTTTTTGATGCCTGCCATGATAAAAACTCCAATTAGCTGCTAGCATGTTGATGCATATCCAAATCAAGGCTACTCGAAAACAGCTACATGCATTGCAGTGCAGAGATCGCAGTAGGAGCACTTCTGGCCAGTCCCGCTTTATCATATGGAAAATACTTTTGCAGTTTGGTTCTAATTATATAGATGTGGAGGATATGGAAGGGTTTAATGAGTGAGAATGATCAGACAAACTATTTCAGGTAGCTTGTAATTGTGATGGCAATTCTTCTCTTAGTTTGATGTGGTTGACTCATAATACTAATAGTTTGTTGGTATCTGAGTCAGGATTGCTCTTAATCTTACCTAAGCATGTCAACAAATAATGCACCAGGTTTGGGATATGAGGAGTAAAATGCCTAAAGAATAGCAGGATTGGCAGAATATATATATATATATATATATATATATATATATATATATATATATATATATATATATATATATATATATATATATTGCCATTTTAAATGACATCAAATAAAAATTATATAGGCCAGCTTCCCTTACAGTTAATTGCAGTAACACGTAATACAGTACATAGGTAAATATGCCTCAGGTTGTTAAATACTGTATATTATGTTTTTAAGATGGATTTGTTTGTTTTTTGTTTTGTTTTTTTGTTTTTTTGTCAAAATCTTTTTACTTTCAAAGGCTGCCCTGTTGCCATAGCTTTTCAAATCAGTATCATTATCCTCAAATGCAATGCATATTGGTAAAGGCAGGCTAGTCTAGACTAAGGATATACAAAACTATTGGCAAAATTGACTAGTTGTTGGGTTGTCTGAACAACTAGTCAACTAGTCAGTGTTAAGGAAGCCTTGTTTAATAGGCTGGTTTGGGGTCAAGTTCACCAACCACCAAGCAGACATGTTTCTTAGCAGTGTATGGACAATAAGCACAGCCCTTATGACAAATATTCAACTAAAAATTAGGAATAATAACTATAACCTTTTATTCCACAAAATCATGGTAGTCCTCACTAAAATGGTGACATTCACATAATCCATAATAACAGGAACATTACACAGTGCTGACCATCTAGTTACCCTCAGCATCACATTATCAGCATGATAAAAGCCTCTCCGAGAAGTTACATCAGTAAATTAATTCTCCTTAAAGCACCACCACAAAATAATAAAATAAATAAATAAATAAATAAAAGGGGAAAAAAAATCTGGATGAATTGTCAGTTGTCAGATGATCATCCTGTCCTATCCCTACTCTAGACAATGAACAAAAGTGATTTTTACTGAAACTGAACTCACTATGAATTCGGCAATAGTAGGTCGATAGTTCCTCAGCTGAAATCAGTCTGTGCTTACCAAAATTCAATGCACTGTTGTTGACTGTAAGGGCACATGTGAGCTCCAGTTTCTGGATGAAATGTGTACAGAATGCCGCCAAAAGCAAGTTGTATTAACCCTTAAACGCATACCTCGGGTCTTTAGAGACACTGGACCTTATTCCACCAACTGTACCTCATCCATTTTTTGAAGTTGTGCCCACACCTCTTTAGTATTCCTCAATCTATCTCTTATAAAGAGTGTAACACATCTCTGCATCAGATGGTGCCGCTGTGAACGCAACTCTCATGAGACTGTGGGAGACCCAAGATGGTGGCTCACTGCTGCTAGACAGCTGATCCAAAACAAACATTTCTCTTCAGATTTAAAACCTTATTTTTGTTTCTTTTCTTTTATCCTATTTATTTATTTATTTTTGTCTTCTCTCACTCAAAACGGACTATAACATCAAGCAACCTGGACCATCTGGAAGAATACACAGATGAGTGTTTCAACAGACTCTGCATTATGAACAAAGATAAAACAGACAACATCAAAAAGGCAAAAGCCAACCCCAAAAGACACCATCTGGGGGGCGGACTCACTCTCCAGTCCAGGTATATCTCCGAAACCACCATGCTGCACAGAGGTAAGCGACATACTCATCTCCATCGAGAATAAGCTTACCGGCATGGACGCCAGACTCGCACTTATCGAAGTACTGCACAAGGAATCACTTCGTGGTCAGATAATTAATTCTCTGTCTATAAAAAAAGGAAGGAAAAAGAACAAGAAGCTGAGTTAAAACAAAAAATCAAACATTTCGAAATTATTAATGCAAGTAACCATCTGAGGAAACCCAAAATTAATTTAGAAAATATAAACTCCAACTAAATGAAACTATAAATAAGAAAACTCAATTCCTCATAAACAGACTTCGACAAGAAAATGTTCACCATATGAATAAACTGGTAAATACTTGGCAAATCAAATTAAACAAAATAAAGATAAAACAACAGTCTCCATCATTAAAGACTCAGCAGGGAAGCCTTTAAACTCACCCGAAGAAATAAATAAAATCTTCAGAAATTTTTACACCAATCTATATTCATCAGAGAAGGACCCAAATCAAGAGGATATCAACTCATTTCTCAACAGCATTGATTTACCACAGCTTGAAAAAAATCAGACTGACATACTGGATTTACCGATAACACAGGAGGAACTTTCCAAAGCCCTCAAGTGTATGCCAAACAACAAAGAACCAGGACCCGATGGCTTCCCTGCTGAGTTCTATAAACACTTCTGGTCTATTCTGTCTCCGCTCTTTAATAAATTGATACTTGAAATAAAACAAAATTCAAGATTTCCCGCTAATATGAACACAGCCGCAATTTCACTCCTCTTAAAGCCCAACAAAGATCCAACCTTACCATCAAGTTACTGTCCCATTTCTCTCATCAACGTAGATTTAAAAATCATCACTAAGGCACTAGTTCACAGAATAGAAAAAGTCATCCCATCTATAATTCACTCAGATCAAACCGGCTTTATCAAAGATAGGCACGCATCCAGTAACACACGCAGACTGTTTAATTTTAATGTATTATTCATCATTACAGCAAGCAGGTACCATCGTAGCCACTTTGGATGCAGAAAAGGCCTTTGACAGAGTAAACTGGAAATATCTCTTTACAACATTACAAAGATTTGGCTTTGGTGAATCGTTTATTAATTGGGTCAAGATTTTGTACACTGCTCCTTCAGCCACGGTTATCACTAACGGACAAACCTCACACAGCTTCACACTGCACAGGGGGACTAGGCAAGGATGCCCACTCTATCCTTCTCTATTCACTATTTTCATTGAACCTTTAGCTGCAGCCATCCGTCAGAACATTTACATAGAAGGTATTCAAACTCATAAGATCAGCCTCTATGCAGATGATATACTGTTATTTCTACAAAATACTCACTCATCACTAAAAGAAACAATTAAGCTTATTGAATCATTTTCTAATATCTCTGACTACTCTATTAACTGGATCCTTCCACTAAATAGTAATAGCTGGAATGTGGCAACCCATAAACCACCTATCCCATTATGTACAGATTAAATCACATATTTAGGCATCAATGTTTCCCCCCAGGCTGTCAGAGCTGTTCAGACTCAATTTCACTCCACTACTCAAAATAATAAATGATGATCTTCATCGCTGGATGAACTTACCACTAACCATTTTGGGCAGAATTGCCACTGTTAAAATGACAATACTTCCTAAAATAAATAATCTATTTTCAATGATTCCAACCCAACCCACCTTCACCTGGTTCAAATCTTTAGATTCAAGTATCTCCAAATTCTACTGGAAAAACAAAACTCCTAGAATTAAACTGGCCACTCTACAGAAACCAAAAACACAAGGAGGGTTGGAAGCTCCACATTTTTACCACTATTATCTAGCAAATCAGCTTCAGTACATATATAAATGGATCCACCCTAATCAATTAGATAACACATGGTTAGATTTAGAACAAACAGTTTTTAAAGACATTCAGATTTCAGATATATCATTTCTCAGCCAGACTATAAAACACCATCCTTGTTTCAAAACAGTATCAATAGCTGCGACTCTGACAGCCTGGTGGAAATTCCATAAAATCACAAACACCACTATCGCACCATCTAATCTTACTCCCATCTGGAATAATCCTGATTTTCTAAGTAACAAGAAACCATTTAATTTCCCCACATGTTCAGAAAAAGGCATCACGCATCTTAAACATATTTTCCAAAATAATATTCTGGTTTCGTTCTCCTACTTGGTCCAAAGGTACGGTATTCAGAGTAAACAATTTTTGGAATATCTACAATTTAAGTCATCCATTCATACAAAATTAAACATTATGGCCACCAACCTAGATCTTCCTCAATCAGTTTCAGATTTAATTAACATTCCATCTTCAAAAAACTCCTTTCCAAAATATATAGAATAATATCACAGTCTGACGAAACACTCTCTATACCATCAATAAAATGGGAACAAGACCTTACTTATCACTCCTGATGTCGGATTCTGGAACCAAATTTGCAAAACCATCTATTTCATGTCCAAAAATGGCAATCTACAGCTCATACAGTATAAGATACTTCATATAATTTACTACACTGGAGAAAAAATGTTTAAAATTGGATTTTCATCAGAAATCTGTTCACATTGCGAACAAAACAACCCGGATAGCTATGTTCATGCCACCTGGCACTGCACACCCATTAAAACATTTTGGAAAGAAATTACTGAATCACTATCCCTCTTCCTGGGCTGCCACATCCCATTATCCCCCGCACTCTGCTTGTTAGGAGATATATCAACAATCAACCTGAACAAAACAAACAGCAGATTACTCCTCGTGGCTCTAACTATTGCAAAGAAAACTATCCTCATGAACTGGAAATCAAGGAACACCACACGTATTGCACACTGGAAAAATGTACTTATAGATTACATCTCTATGGAGAAAGTATCCACCTCAATCCAAAACACTGCAATAGAACCCCACCTTATTTGGTCATCTTTTATTGATTTTCTGCAAACCTGATTTCACTTAATTGGTTGTTTTTAACAGCTTATACTGTTAATGTTTTTGTTTTGTTTTATGGTTCCATAATTTGTGTATGTGCACACACGCACGCATGCACGCTCACATACACACAAAAATACATAGAAACTTATTTCTTGTGTTTGTTATTGTCTATATTCTTCGCCATTTTTCTTTACAGTACCCTTGGGTACCCCAATTATTGTTATTGTTGTTATTGCTATTGTTGTTGGAATTGTTGTTGATGTCGTTGATTTTATTGTTGTGTTGATGTTATTGTTGTTGTTGGAATTGTTGTTGATGTTATTGTTGTTGTTGCTGTAATAGAAAAAGGAAAGAGAAAGAGAGGAAAAAAAAAATATATACAAATTTAATACAATCTTCAGCCCACTGCTGTCACCCTTAATATTGATTAAAATTAGCTGGTGAGTTGATGCCTCAATTAAGTTCTATGGTACATAAAATGGATTGATGATAATAATGATAGTAAGTTCTATGGTACATAAATACAAACTATTTCTATAATAAATAAATTATATTATTTAGTATATTTATATTATTATATATAAATTATATTATTTAGAGTATTATTTAATATACTGTTCTACAATTATTTATAGACTGATGTCATTTATATATATTATAATGTTCTATATGCTATACTTTATTTAATTTATTTTCTATATATGTCAATTTTGCATATAATTGTTATTGTTATTGCTATTATTGTTATTGTTAATGGTGGTGGTAGTATTGATATTTATATTATTACAGAACAATTTGTCCTTCTTCTCTCTCCTCTGCCTTATAAAATCCAATTCCAAAAACATTATATATAAACAATTATAATTTATATATTTTATAAACTGTCTGGGTCTGGCGGCTGTTCTAGTGCTGTCAGTAGGTGCGATTGGCACATCTTGCTGACTGGTCTAAAATCTCATAAAGCTGAGATGATATTATTATTATTATTATTATTATTATTATTATTACTACTACTACTGCTGCTTCTGCTACTACTACTACTACTATTATTGTTATTATTATTACTGCTACTACTACTGCTGCTATTACTACTACTACTATTATTGTTATTGTTATTATTATTATTGATATTACTACTACTACTGCTACAACTATTATTATTATTACTATGATTGTTTCAAATTATCTTGATATCTATCTATCACTCAGTGAGTTTATACCTATATCTTTTTTTTCTCTCTCCACAACATCACCAGGAAAATGTAACTAATAATAATGATTACTATTATATCACACTAAATTAACCTATTGCTTAAACTTATCACTGTATCTGTATACACTACTATATCTATACATCTATATATTTTGTTGTTGTTGTTTTTAAACAAAGCAGCTATGTCTTTAAATTTGTGTGTTTTGTTCAATAAAAAAAAGGGGGGAAAAAAGAAAATAAATAAATAAATAATGTAACACAAAAAATGGCAAAAAAAAAAAAAAGACCTGAGGTATGTAAGAGTGTTTTTTATTTATTTTTTATTTTTTTTTTGCACTTCCATAAATTATAATTTTGTATAATTATTTCATATCTATTTAAGTTTACTATCACAGGATATCTATTTATTTGTGTCTTACAAAAGAAATGAGTACTATATTCATACAAATAAATACTAGATTACATTGACTTTCTGTGTAACATTAAATTATCAACAGTGGTGAATTATCAGTATTATATATGTGTATACACAAACATAATATACATGCAATTTCTTACTCAAGGTGGCGCTGTTGTTTCATTGATTGATTTGATTTACATCTGACATTGCTATTTGATGAAGAAATAACATGGAAGTAAACTATAGCCAGGGTTGGGGAGTAATGAAATACATGTAACGGGATTACGTATTTAAAATACAAAATATAAGTAACTGTATTTCACTACAGTTACAATTTATATCATTGGTATTTAGAATACAGTTACATTCAAAAAGTATTTTGATTACTGAAGAGATTACTTTGCATTTTATTGTCATTTGTTTCATTTAATATTTAGTCCTTTCAGATGGAAAACATTTATACATATAAATGATGTGATCCAAAGTGCATTTGAACAGCGGTGAAACACTTTCTTATGATGTGTTACATTCATACGAGCAGACAGAGAAGTAAGTATGAAGTAAGTTTGGAGCAGAAGAAATAGAAATAAACTTTGTGTCAATTGTCGGCTTTACGCTAAGCTAAAATGCTATTTCTAGCCATTTTACACGCAAATGTTACCAGGCACGATCATATTTTTTTATCAAGAAAATTCACATTGGACAATAATGTTTTTTTTTTTTTCTAGTAAGACCTTTGATATTAGGAGGAAAATTGTATTCTTGATAATAATTTTTGTATTGTTTTCCTGTAAAAATATCTAAAAATCCTTAAAACAAGATCAATTTGATTTATCTTGTTTTAAAAACAACACTGTTATCAGATATTTAGGTTTTTCAGAGATGTATTTTTAACATGTGTATATTGTCTTACTGTACTGGCAGAGTCAAAACAAGTGAAAAAATCTACCAGTGCTGAAGAAGTAATCCAAAGTATTTAGAATACGTTACTGACCTTGAGTAATCTAATGAAATACATTACAAATGACATTTTACAGCATGTATTCTGTAATCTGTAGTGGAATACATTTCAAAAGTAACCCTCCCAACCCTGACTATAGTAAATACAACACATGAACAGTATGATATGACTTGTCATTTGGGTGTACTACTGAAATAATGTATTTCGATTTAACAAGTGCCTGAGAAAATACACATAAGATATGCATAAGTTGCAAATACTTTACACATGTGTATCTTATGTGTTTTGTGTAGGTCAATATGTGTTTAATAGCCAGTTGCATCTCATGAAATTCCAGTGTGAAAATAATAAATCCTGTTCTTGATTTGTCCTGATATTTTGCAGTATCTCTTTAATTTATGAAAAATAAAACATAAAAATATACAAAATATATTTTATTTTATTGTTTTCTAATTGTCTTGAAAATATATATTTTTAAAATGTTACACTATCTAGGCATTTTGTACATCCATATATATAAATAAATATATATATATATATATATATATATATATATATATATATATATATATATATATATATATATATATATACGTGAGTGCCGGGTCTCTGAAGACCCGAACATGTAAGAGTGTTTGGGAAAGTTACCATGCATTTAAGGGTTAAGTTGTAAACTATGTAATAGTCAACAGGAATGCATATTTTATTAACCATACACCCTTACCCAAACCCCAACCTTAAACCTAAAAATGTGATCTAAGAGGAAATATGCAACCTCCAAATCACACACACCCTTGTTTATGTAAATGCATTACATGTCTTTAAGGCTGCTTAAAGGCTAATTTATACTTACAGGCTTCGCTTAGTTCGCCTACAAATGATGACAAAATGCAGTGACGTTTTTGTTCTGCCAAGGTGTTTGTTAAGTGAGATTTCTCATGTTCACATACATCTCTGAAATACATCTCTTGACCAAAGAGAACGCGGCTGGTCGAAGAGCACTGATGATTGGTTAAAACTATTCGTGGGTGGGGTTTGACATGATGCTTTTTATATACAATCGCACGTGCCAGCTGATGAGTTGTTACCTAGGTTACTGTTGTTAAAATGGATCACTTTGAAGCCCGTCTCTTGGAGATTGTGCAGAAGTACACTTTTCTACATGATTTGCAACACAAATTCTACAAATACAGCACAGTCATGACAAATGAGTAGAGATAGAATGGAGTTTTTAAAAGTGGAAGGGGCTGTGACAACTTTAATAAAGCATACAGTAGAAGCGAGACAGCGTTAAAAGCAGGGGACCATGGAGAGAAAAACCTGTAATTAATCATGCCTCCTGACCTGTATGTAAATTCCATAATAAAAGTTTGTATTTTTCTACCATTGGAGCTGTTCCAGCTTGAAGTACAAGTAATTTTGTGTTTTTATGTGCTGCGTCAGCAGGGGGCAGTCTGTGTGTTTCAACAGTCTTCACAAGCAGTGCAGCCATAGAATAGAAAGCCAGTCAAATAGTGCACATTTTGACAGCAGAGCACAACAGAATGCAGAGATATGAAAACGCAATTTTTTAACTACTTTTAACTTGAAACAGCGTACTAAAAATGCAGCGTTTATGATGCTGAAAACTAGTGAGACACTCCAAAAGAGTCCATCTGACGCATGTGCATAGACCAATATTGTAGACTTAACGCAAGAACGCGTCCTGTAATAACTCAGTCGCAAAATGGATTGCTGTCGACTGTAGGCTTTTGTTTAATTAAATGAGAGTTAACAATATATTGTCTTCTAAAGCCACTTTTTGTATTGTCTTATCACTGCTTTACTCGTCTGCCACAATAACATAATGCATTTGAATTATCTGAATTATTGAATTTATAATATACTTATAATTATTAAAATCTAACTTTAATTAAAAACTAAATATTAAATATTTTTTATATAAGGGTCTTTCCAAGCAAATATGTCTTATATGCGATTAATTGTGATTAGGCGTATCGTAATTAATGCGATAAAAAAAAAAAAAAAAATCGATTGATAGACCTATAATTTAGATTGAATTATCTTTATTTGGGGGCCTTTCTCAGCAAATATTGATACATATGATTTATTGCGATTATTTTGTTTATTTAATTGGCATGTCATGTATTCAATTTGACTTTAAATTTTAATCAATTGGCAGCCCTAGTAAACACATTTGATTTGATGCAAAAGAGGTCTGATGTGAGATTTGGTAGCAACATTTGAGTTCCCATGTGTTCATGTTGTCTGAAAATGGATTTGTTGTCTGTGATGGTCTTGTTTCACTCACTTATATTGAGTTTATAACTGTGATATTTGAATCAGCTTCTACACAGTTCTAAATTATCTGCCTTGGGTGAAAAATATCCCAATTATAAAACTATTTAAAAACCATAGTTCTATATTTTAGGCCTGTAGTAGTAACATTCAGCTCAGCAATGCTATTTTTGTAAGAGGTAACTCAGTTTCATCTGTATATGAATGATCCCCTAGGGTGGATGGCAACACTCAAGCAACTCAAGCAAAGCTGTCAACAATAACCTCTTCTTTTCTTTTAAAAAACACCTCAAACGTCTCAATGCCTGTACAAACCATCTCATTTGACGGTGCAGTTTTCTCACCCTATGTTTAGCAGATTAACCTTGATGGTGCCCTGGGCACTGCTCTCTCAATGACTTTTTGCTGGAACAGAGGAGTGAAGTTTTGCAATGAGTGGCGCCGCTGCGAACTCTCGTGAGTATTAGAGGGCTGAACGTTTGGCCTGGAGCCCTCCAATTATCCCATCTCTCAGGTGCGTTTATGTCCCAGCACAGTTTGACCCTTGCTAAGTACCTACGAACATGGAAATCTTAAATCAATTTGCAACCTTGTTCACTGTGTTGTACAGAATTTTCTTAAAGTTGATTTAAAGAGGGTTTTGCCCCGCCGTTAATTCAAGAGTTAAGATCATCAGCTTGGTGATGTGCAAAGGTTTGTCATAAACTTGGAAACAGGTGTGTTGATGACAACTTTTGTACAAACATTAGGATCTGCGCTCCCAAGGGCATAGATTTTGGGCATAGATTACAATAATTATCATTCCTTAACATTGGGGAAAAAATGTAAGTGAAATTTATCCTTAGGCTGTAATAATAAAGTCATCAAGCATTTATGATCAAAAGATTATGTTTCATTACAATACATTACACAGTGCATAATAACATTTCAAATTAATGCACAAATAAATAAAACTTCACTTCATAGCTCTAATGTTTAAAGAAGGTCACGAGAGCGGGATCTAGGAGCAGCTTAACTTTAATGGAAAAATAAAACAAAATACAAAACAGGATAAACTCTGGAACAGGGCAAGACTGGAAACCAGGAAGCAAAAAACAAACGTAAACAAACAGGATAGAAACTGGAGCACGAACTGGAGAGAAACACAACAACTGACCAAGGTAAAACAGACATCGGGGCAATGTAAATGAAACACAGGTGAGAACAATAGGGAACAGATGGTAGTGATCAGGGCAGTGAATTATGGGAAATGTAGTGCAAGGGAGACTAGAGACAGATGACAGAGGCGAAACACAGGGCAAAACAACAAATTTTAATTTGTACCTGTTCATCTGAAATATGTGCCTGGCTGCTGCTATCATCACTATGTCAAATATAATATATTCAGTTCAGTTCAGCTTTAATGGCAACTGGAGTATAGTATTGCCAAAGCATTTTAAGGCTATATAATGTACATACAGAATGTTTTAAATAAGATAATAATGCAATAATAAATACAATAATAAGTAGCTATGAAAAAAGAGAAGGAAAACATTTAAATCCTAAAGATGATTATATAAAAAAGAAAGCCATATACAGTACACAAAATTGGAGAATATGCAAAAAATGAATTAAATGTATACAGTGAATTAGACATGTCTAACAATGTGAATGGCAGATACATATTTAGAAGCTAGTGCAATTGTGCAGTTGTCCTCTCCAAGCATAAAGGGCATTTTCTCTGTACCACTGAGTTTAAAGAATGATGGATTGTGATATATTTACATTAGCCAAACAAAAACAATGAATCATTCCTATGGACACCTAAACATCTCCATTGAACACAAGACCTGTTTTACACATAGGCTATATCACAGCATGCTCAGATTCACAAACAAATATCAACACAGCTTAATTAACATTATTACATAGAAAAATTCAAAGCATTAATATAATCATTAAACAATAATGTGAATTATATGAATCTTACTTATTCTTTTACTCACACACTGTCCATATAAACTTGAGCAAAGAACAAATAGCATTAATCAAGTGCAAATGCCCCACCGCATGGCACTACGCCTATTCATCAACTACTAGCAATGCATATTGCATATTATGTACTGCTCCGTGCTACGATGAGTAGTGCTAATTCGCATTTCTCTGCGATTATGCCAAACTTCGATTACGACAAACGTCTCAATGCCAGTTGCTTGGCTGGTTCATACAGCCCCGGAGGTTCTCGACCCAGATGCTGCCATCAGTTCTAGTATTTTTTTGAGCCAACCACCTGAGCTGTAAATGCCACGTGAAAGGGTTGCCAACTTTCTACCAGCCAAATATGGACAACAATAGTGCGGACTGGCGCAAAAACACATTTGGTGTGAACAGCCCCCAGCACGTAAAATCAAAAATATTAGGCGTTTGTAAACATTATATGACTAATGTGCTAAAAGAAATATCACTAAAACATAAATTTGCCCTCTCACGGCCACAGTCTTAGTAAAGTCTTAATCAACCGTGTATTATAATGGGTTTTTTTGTTAGAGAAAATGCTTAACATTCCTTACATCACAGTGTCATAGATAAGGCAATATAGACCAATCCCATTGTTTACAACCATTCCAGCGCATGCGCAGTAAGAAGTGACATAAAGCTGGCAAACTGTTGTGTTAGATTTGACAGATTAGATGATTAAACGAAAGTATGACTCAAAGCCATCATAAATATAGAAATATTCTTAGCTTTACAGTTACTATAATGATATGAGATAATAACATACCTGTAATAATGGTTACTATAAATGTTCGCTACAAAGCCGTGAGTTGAAATGATCTCCCCAGTCTATTCAGCTCTTTTGATTGCTTAAAGCCACAGCCTTCTAAGAGAGGCCTCGAATTGATTTTTCAACAACGGAATCCGATAAAAGTTTACTGTCCGTGCACGAATTTTGCCACCATTGCCATGAGTGACGTAAGGGGTGATGTTGCCAAAGGATTGGTCTGAAGTGTTTATCACAAGAGAAAGTAAGAAAATTGCATGAATTGTTTTTTGAAGTGGAAAAAATGACAGTCCGCCCCTCTTGTTCGAAATAAACTGTCCTAGCGTGTAACACTCTCTCTCACGGTGCTGTACTGTACTTCCCTGCCTTGTGCTGCTGTTTATCTGTCTGAAAAGCCTCACCCGCTAGAGGCCAAAAGTGCGCAAGGGATGGATGTTATATAAAGAAGGTATGAGAAATCACAAAACATAATGTAACCAAATGTTATAATTTACTTAATAATAATATCTCAATATGTTAAATAACTATAATGTTAATTAAGCCTTTATTATTACAACTGTAATACAATAATACATATACAGAACTACCACATTTTGTGTTTGAATCAATCATATATCTCACTAAACACTGTGTGAAATGTATGTTTTTGCCTTATTTTATTCAGCTGGCATGTAGGAGTTGATAACAGTTTGCTTAATAATCTCATTCCATATCTGGATAATTGCTGCAATATCATAGAGGATACATATCCTCCTTTATGATATTGCATTATATTAATTTATTGGACATACGTGAATGAGAATAAACCTGAAATAGGAATGTGTTTCAGTCACAATGCTCATTATGTAGTTTAGAGACCATTTAGAGACATTTAGAATGTTACAAATGGCTATTTCTATTTAAATAAATGTTGTATTCTTAAAATGTTCTGTTTGTCCAAGAATCCTCTTGCAGCAATGCAGGTCTTTGGCATTCAGAAGCTGCTAGTTTAGGACCTGTGAGGAGTCTGTTTCTCAAACTAGAGACTGTGATTTACTTGTCTTTTTGTTGTGCATCTGGGCTGTCCACTTCTCATTCTATCCTGGTTAGAGATTCTTTTTTTTTTTTTTTCAAAACAGCAATGCATGGATGGAATAGCCTTCATCTCTCTAAAACAATAGACTTTAGTTGGAAATAGACTTTCGGGAGAAATGTGTTTCTTTTTGCCTATTTTTAAAACCAGAATTTGACTTGCAAGTGTAAAGCAACTTGTAAGAACTCAATAAGAAATCAATGGGGAAAAAATTGTGATTTTCACATGGTAGCGCAACCATTTTCAATTATTTTAATAATAAGAACGTTTTCTTGAGTACCAAATTAGCACTTTAGAATGCTTTTGTAAGGAACTGGTGACACAGTATATGTTTGCCATCACGGGTAAAGTAAAAATGGAATAAATACCACTTAAAACAATTATTTCAAACCATAATAATAATTTGCATTTAATGATTTTGGCAGTATGTTTGATCAATTTAATGCATCCTTGGTGAAAGGAAGCATCAATTTCTTTCAAGAACAAAAATGTCTTTGTGTTCTAAAAATGGAAGAGTATATACTATATATATATATATATATATATATATATATATATATATATATATATATATATATATATATATATATATATATATATAATACAGTTTTCATAAAGTAACTTGTAACATAATTACTTGAGTAGTTTTTCGGCAAACTACTTATTTACTCTTACTTGAGTCTTCATATTTGTCAGTAATTTTACTTGTACTCAAGTGAATTATTTCTTCAGTAGCAGTACTTTTACTTAAGTAAAAAAAAATTATATGGTTAAAAATTATATGGTTGGCATTATGGTTGGCAAACCTACACGTGACTGATCACTCTATATTATGAGTCCTTGCAGGGAAAAACTTACAGTAAGTCTGTGATGAGTCCTCCAAAATAATCGGTCAGTGGTAAAACAGCTTCAGTAACATAATGAAAAATAATACAAACAAGTATTATGTTGCTTGCAAAAATAATGATTTTGTCAGAATACACAGCTACTTTTCAGTGGCCTTCAATTGAAAAACAAGCTATTTGACCACATTATGGTGTAGTTACAACATCTACCAGCAGGGCTTACTGTCAAAAACAACCAGCCAAACCTTGATCCCCTGTACTAAGTACATGTGCACTTCAAGAGGAGTAATCCTGGTAATTAGGAGGAGGTGTTGCCTTCTTCGCTTGGCATGCTTCAACACATAAGACTCGTAATGAGGGAGAATGAAAAATTGCTGCTTAATTTGAAGTTGTCAAGCATATTAAAAAGTTGGCATGGAGGTTTGAGTACAACCATTACAATGCAGTGCAGCGGAATAAGTTCAAATGAAATTCACAGCTGAAATGTAGCAGAACAAAATGGTATCAGGCCATGTGAGGTCTGAGTGCTTTAAAGTAGGTTTTTGAATGTACACTTACATTTGTGTTCTTAGCTGATGTTCTCCGCATTCATTTATGTTAAATAAATGAAACAAAACCTCAGACTGCATCTGAATCTGACACAAGACTTAATTCAAATTTCTTTGAGCCCTGCACTGTTGTACTTTGTTACTCTCAGACAGAAGATACTTTAGGAATGGGTTTACACTTCACAATATGCCTTATTAAAAGCTATAAAAGTTTAAGTCACAATGGCCAGTATAGAATTAATCTAAATTGCAACCAGAATTTAACTAGATTACTTAATAATTATCAATAGAAAAAAAAAAAAAAAAAAAAAAAAAACAGTTCATTTAAAATAATTACACCAAATATTAAAGCAAATGTCCAAACTGGAAATGGTTAATTGACATTTAATTATGTTGAGGAAAAATAGAGAAAGACTTTTAAAAGATATGCAATTCTTATGCACTTACAAATATTTGTAACCACAGAAAACCTATGTATTAATCAAAGTATATCTATATATGAATATTGAATGTCACAGCTTGCTAAGGTCACACAATAGTCACCTAAAGCAAAATGTGCTTAAAAATCAAGATTTTCCCATAGACTGCCATTGCATTCTGAAGTCCAACAAAAGTTACACCAAAATAAAATATACTTAAAAAGGATATGTTTAAATCAGTGGCTTCCTAAAAACATGATATAATCAATATAATCAATCTCTATGCCTTGGTCTCTGAGGGTTAAACACTTCTGGTGTGTGCACACACAGTGAATGGTGGTTCACAATTAACTTGGAAGTAACCAAGGATTAACGTGCATGGCGAATGCAAAGCGCTCTGTTTTCACTTTGTAACATGGAACATGATCATAGAGGATGTCGGCATGTTGTTTCCGAGTTACGGTACCCTAGGATCAGCCACATTATACCGACTCACTAAATGTGGCATCTCCTATCAGACATTTTTGCATCGGCTCCTGCATGTTTACCTTCCCCTGTGGTGCGACCGGAAACGTGTTGCATCAGTAAGATGAAAAACCCAGGTTCAGGTCCCGTTTTGAAACCAGGAAATAATTGTGTTTGCATAATCAGTGACAAGTTATTTGGAAACAATCTTGGTCCTTAGAATCTTATTAGAATTTATTTAAATAAATAGAGTTTATTTATTTGCTGCGTCATAAGAGAAAAATGTCCTGGATTGTTGCTTATTATTTCTAAAATTTGAGCAATGATTAAATTTTTTTAGTACTGTTTGATTATCAATATAAACTGAAAAATATTAGGAAAATTAAATTTACTATTTTACTTCTGTTTCCTGGACACACAAAAAATCCTGACATGTCATCTGCCCAAATACGGTCTTCAGTTTCATCACTTATGTCCAACTGACCTCAGACACCGTTGTCTTGAAACATGAGATCAACTTGACCCTAGCTGACCCCTTAAGTATCCTCTGTTGTTCTCCTGTCCCTCAATTCAGTTAAAGTATGATTTTGGCTTTGGATGCTACTACTGACGGTGTAATGGGACAATTCTAAGTGTCAGTTCATTTCATGCTGCATTTTCTTGAAACTGTTATTGTGTGACTGCAGACAACCTGGGTTCACATTTCTAAGACCTGAGGTTTTGGAGTAATAACTTCTAAAAGAGCAAAGTCAATGACTTTGGCCAATGAATATTTGACTCAGTATCATAAAACTGATGCTTTAGATTAATGCAGTTCATTTTAGTACAAAGCTGATCCAAATCACTAAAAAATTTAGCAATCCCATAAATGTCCTCCACACTGTGTGCCCTTTTATGTAATAAGACAATGTAATTCCTGTTTTGCTTTGATTAATGATTGTGGTGTTGAGGGCCCGTGTGTTCCAACATGTGTATAGTAGGCTACTAGCTGCCTAAAAACAGTTAAAAAAAATCAAATAATAATAAAAAATGTTTGACAACTGTTCAAGCTTTATGGGTCATACTAATCAAATAAAACTGAGAATGGAAATATTAGCTAGTATTCTGTTAGTATGATTTATACACATTTACCATTATCAGAACTGTTGTCTAGGCTGATTAAAAATGATAAAGAATTTGTTATTCAATTGCTACTACAGTGTGTGGTTCATCAGACATTTATTCAGAGGAAAATTAATTGCTCAAAGGTTGTTCTGTTATCTCATTGAAGTATCTTAAAGAATCAATCTTAGATGTTTCTCCTAAAATTCCTCAAGAGAAATTAAAATACACACAAATGAGACAATGGTTGACATACAGTAATAAAGCTATACAATTAATGTGGATATCATAGCCCAGATATGTAGTTCTTGGAAGAAGTTCATATTGAAATGTCTGACTTGATTGCAGATTTTGGGATCTGATTGTGACATTGTTGAGATCTCTACTGAAACTCTAGTTTGTGAGATTATAAGGCTTTATATCTTAGGAGAAAAATAAAAAGCAGGAAACTTCAGCAACAGTCTGAATTTGCTCTCCATTTAATTTTTGTCTAATGTGTTAGCGAGTTCTGCAAAACCAACAAGGGTCACTTTTGGCTGATTTTCTGATATACTGTATACAGCTTTGCCATTGTAATGGAAATCCTGGAAATATCAGCTAATTTTTAAATTGTGATTTCCAAGCCTGGAAATTACATGCCAATTTTTAAGATCTTAAAAAGTCGGTGAAAAGTCATGTAGATTTCTTTAGCGAATATAAATGTTTGTTGTTATGCACAGCTCTTATAAAATATAAAATGAGTTACATTTTGATTTCCAGGCCTAGAAAGGTCATGAAAATTAATGAGATCTTTTAAAATTCATGGAGATTTTAGTGTTTGAATTATTTTCCAGTAGTCTATACATGAATAACTGGAAAAGTAATGTAAGTTCATTGGTCGAAAGGTGTGGGGAATTTATATATATATAATGGCATTGGTAATTGGACTAGATCATTAGGTAACTACTGGACATTTCCATATATTTTTTTTAATCTCATATAACCATCCTGAAATCACAATACTTCACTTCTCTTCATTGGTTTTGATCAGACAATGAGCACTATGTGATTGTTTTCTGGCAGTAAGCATTCACTATGGATGGTCCATTTGATCATGACAATGACAAGCCTGTTGTAGTCTGCAGCCTTACAGCTTTAAGCTCTGTCTCACAAGCACATCAGTGTCACGTTACTGTGCCTCATCTGCAGCAGTCAGCTGGTTGCATGTACTGTTTATGACTGAATTAAACTGTCCTCAGTGTGCCGACTGATCTAAGGCTACATCCACACTAATCTGGATAAATTTAAAAACGTGTTTTGAAACGCTCTCCGTCCACACTGCCGTTTTCAAAGTTTTCCTTAAGTTGCTCATCCACACTGAAACGTTTGCGAAAAATAGCTGTTCCATATACGGTCTGAGATGCAATTTTTCTCGTGTTCCACCCCCGGACAGCAATTCCGAGTACACTTCCCGTCACTTTTTGAAGGATGCAATGTGAAGGTTGTATAAAGTAACATTTATCTTCTACAATGCTATCAAAGTGGACAGCATACAGAACCGGGGAGCAGTGCTCTGACCCGAGGCAGCCGCGCTGAGGGGACCCTCGAAGCACTTACCTTGCTCCACACACCCGGCGGAAGGAGGGCTGGCAACCTGGGGTATCGCAGTATAACCCTCAGCCACCCCACAGTCGAGGGTAGTGAGAGCGGACGAACTGAAGGATCGGATTCGGGCAGCGAAAGGTGCCATCAGCTCGTCATGCACTTCCACGAAGAAGGGGACTGGAGGGGGGGGCGTGGCTGTGAGCTGCGCACCGAACCCAGAAACCAGTCGTCAAGCCGCGAATGCTCAAGGGCGGGTGGAGGGTTCCACTCAAGCGCAACACAAGGCGCTCTCCGATGCAGCGATCGACATCTCATCCGGAAATGACAACAAATACGGCATTGTTTCAGATATCTAAAAAACTGGACAAAAACACGTCTCAATGTGGATGGAAGGCCAAAACGTAGAGAAAAAGATGCGTTTTCAAACTAAAACATGTTAGTGTGGACGTGGCCTTACAAGAACTGCCAGAATGAAGGATTTCAGTGGAATTACAGCCAAGCTGAAGCCATGGAAAAAAAAAATATTAAAAAATTGTGAAATTCAGAAGGGTTACTGGGTTTTCACACAGTCGAAGATAGATGTAACTGGGATTTTGGGGGTGGGGAGCCCTGTAATCTCCTGGTGGAGTTTATGGGGCCCTAGGCGACGCACCTTGGTTGAAACCCTTTTGTGATAATACATATATTTGCTGAAAATTTATTTCCTGGTTTTTATGCGAGCAGCCCCGTGTTCAAATCCTGTCCATACAACTTTTTTAAATAATCCATGCAGAATTGCCACTGCATATCAGTGGGTGTATATATGAAAAAAAGATGCATTTGGTTGCTTTTTATTTTGTGATTGCACTGGAATAAAGGGTACAGAGTGGAATTACAGATTGCACGATTAGACAGCTGCATGCATGCCGCAGCCTCTATAGAGTGCAGCAGTCTAGTTCATAAGTAAAAATCACATTCATTTTTTGTATAGGAGTCGGGAATTGGAGTTGACTCCAAAAAGTCAGAATCGAACACCCCTATCACTGGCACTGAATGCTGTTGCATGCACCACTGAGTGTTGTTAAACTCACCACTGAGTTTAGCGCAAAGAGCGCTAAGATGATTTGACCGCAAGGTGATTTGATCAAAATCAGACGGAGGGCCAGAAAAATAATTTGATGGGGCCGTACACTATAGTCCTGAACTACACTCCATTATGCACTGCGAATGACGCAACCGAGTCAGTCTCACTACACTGCCTACACTTTTAACATCTAAATCAATAGTTTTATATTTTTCCATTGTTTTTTATTCTATTACGTCATTCGAAATGATTCATGGAATTGTAGTTCATTTCCTCATTAAAGATGTTAAGTACTGTACAGTTTGGTACCTTTGCCTTTTTGTTCGATTTTCAAATAAGTTTTTGCTTCAAATAAAAGTTTGCAATGTTATGATTCACCTTGGAGCTGGTTGGTTTGGTTCATGGCTTTATGAAATCCCTATGGAAAAAAATATTGCTTCGTAGGTGATAGTAGCCTTTGGCTGAATACGCCACTGACATTCTCATATCCCAGATTAATATCTATAACTGTAAGTAAGCCAATTGTTGGAGGTTGATTCTCCTAAAAGCGTAAAGGTGGTCGCACACCAGACGAGAAGCGCCGCATCACGTCGCGGCTAGGACAAGGCACAGGTATCAAATACAGGGCACGTCGATGCGGTTCAGGTGGCAGACAGTACACACAAAAGTTACCAAGGTTTTTCCCTTCTACAAAAATGAACAACACTAGAGTAAATAATCTATATCCTTTGATAATGATTTGAGTCGAATTTAATAGAAAATATGTGAGTTGCACTCTGTGGCGTGGCAGAAATTTGAGCAGCCTCCGGAGTCGTACTTGGGCGCTGCCGACACACGCCGAGCGGCGGTATGCATACCTTCATATTAGAACATGCCATGTCATCCACTATACGCGTCCAGTGTGTGACCCCCTTAACACTGTGGCGCTATCAAAAAAGTTCCTCTGTTTGTTTGAATGGTGCTTTCAGAAAATGGATAATGAACTGAGGCACACTTACTGTAAGGTCTCTTCCTGAGCAGTGTTTATTACGAACTGTTTATGACCACAGTGCTGCGATAAGCACCACAACAAAGCCATGTGTGATGGTTTAGTAAGCGAACGTCTTGAATCTTGTAGCCTAGCACCCCAGGAGCTCTTTAATTGCTGTTTAGCATGAACCTTGTTTGTTCATCACCATTAAACTTTGAAAGGTTCACATGTTTCAACACAGCACTACCTCATTTAAATCTACTTCCTTTGGATGAGCTAAATAGAGTTTTTCCAGGAAAACCCAAGCTCCAAAGACTTTCCTATTGCCTGTTAACCATGCGTAAATATGTCCACGCATAAACAACAATAGAACCGCGAGGAAACTAACATTCTCAGTTTTTCTAAGGTGCCTATGAGCTGGAAGCAGTTTTCATGGGCCCATTTTAGACCACAAAGTGTGATTAAAAAAAAGAGCCATTTAGTTGCAATCACATTTTGAGTACATTTTGTTTATACGGGTTACCTCAACGTAAATTGTGTGTTTATGTTTCCCAAGTGCCATTATTGGAACAAAGCTTGAAAAACAAAGATATGGCAATATGATTAATGCTGTGGCCATTACAAAGCTGTAATTAAGTCAATTGTCTGTGATGAAAGCGATGGTCTCTGTGTTATATAACTGGGAGGGGCCTGCTTGTTTGGAGTCTATCAGTACCGCTGATCCGGAGACGCGACCACAGAGGGACAGGCTCTACACATGAGTATTGGATAGGGGCGTTTCAGTACAAAAATAGACTTTTAGAGTGCCACATGGAGAAAAGAGAGTTCTTTCCAAGGCAGGCACAGATATTTGGGTTTCACGAAATCATGTCCAGGTCACATTATACCCCAAAATAAAAATAAAAACAATGAATTAATATTATTTAAGAAATTATACTTTTTATAAATAAAATTATGCCTATATTTAAGACCACTGAGATTTTTTGAAAAAATAAGCATATTTTTACATTATCCCCCCCCCCCCCAAATTCTTATTACTGTAATGTGTTTTACTTTTGAATTTGTTTGTAATTCCCATTATTCTCAATAGTGTTTCTTGTTAGTTTCTAATTAGATTACAATGACTAATTGAAGTTTTTTCCAGCATAAAGGTAGCAAATACTGCAATAGCTTAGAATTTAATCTTACATCATATATATATATATATATATATATATATATATATATATATATATATATATATAATCTTACATATATAATTTTCATTACAGTAATGAGAGAAAATAATGATTTAAGATTAAATACTAAGCTATTACAGTATTTGCTGCCTTTATGCTGAAAAAAAGCTCATAAAATATACCTGTATATATATATATATATATATATATATATATATATATATATATATATTATTTGTTATTATTTTTTGCATTACAGTAATGAGAATTTGAGGGAAATGTGCTAAATTATCCAACCTGGTCTTATGACAAGATGTAATACTTGTATGAGATTGTGAAATTGTTCAAAAGCTTCCAATTGTTTTCTCCATTGAGAAAAATAAATAATCAACAAACCATGTTATTATGATTTTCCAAAGTTTAACCCCTGACCCAAACTTAAATCTAACCATATAATGTAACCCCTTACCCAAACTCTAAAATGTATGATTTTAATAGGAAAATCCACTGTGAACCACTGAAGAAAGATAAACATCAGGGTTTGGAAAGACACGAGGGAAGCGGATTACAGGTTATTGAAATTTATGTCATTTACATGGCATAAATAAATATGGAAAAAAAATGTTCACTGACATGTCTTTTCTTAAAATAAATTATTGGATAAAAGAAACTAAAACATGAAGCTAGTATTGTATCGATTTGAAATTCTGTTTGTTGATTGGTTGGTCTCAATGGGAATAAAAGTTGTACCTTTTTGTGCAGGCCAAGTTGTATAATATCTTATGATTTCACTATCGAGAAAAAATTATGAATTGTCACTAGACTATGTCAGCTATTAGTTGTCTAATGTCAATGTAAAAATAGACTGTTTTCTTTAAGCAAAATATAATTTCTTACTGCTCTCTTTTGATTTTAGAATGAAATATGACCTGAACATGTTCTTGACAGGTTTCGTGAGATTCACCCATATAATGAATGTGTGACTTCTTGTGATGGAATTTATTTTACAAGTTGGCACCATTCCCTGCTGGACTGCACAAACAATTCAGTATCAACCCATCACTGATAACTGGAAAAGTCAAACAATTCAAGAATAACATGGCTGATATTACTTGATGTTTATCTCTCAAAGACCATCTAATGAGATATAATAAGTGCCAATTTTCCTCTCAGCATGAGAGTTTAAGCAATCATTCCTAATTATATTCTCATTAAATGTGTCCACACTGTGACAGAGATGTGTACACCTAGATCAAATATCAAATGGATGGACTCCAAGATGTCGATCTCATATGCTTTGTATAAAAAATTAAAAAAAAGGGAGATCTGCCAAGCCCACTGCCAGCGGAGCAGTCTCATTCACTAAACACCCTCCAAACGTCTCTCATTAAAATCTCTCATTATTCCCAATGTCATAACTGCTCTTCTCAGTTTCAAACGGACCAGTTTTGTCCCTTTGTGCGGCTGTCACCTAACCTCATTGCCTGTCTCCATTAGGGATCTCTCTTACGACAACGGAGGGACTTTAAATTCAAGACTGCTATTATTGTCATTGTGTTTGTCCTCAGCCTGAGGAAACACCTGATCATGTAAATAGTTCCCTTGCTCATCATCACAGGGTATACGGTGTGCTGACAATCCTTTCTTATGACTTCAATCCTTTGAAAGAGGAGGGATATTTGTTAATAGATTTTTGACCCTCCCTGTCATGCCTTGATCCATGGTCTTCATATTCTGGCAGATGTTCCAAAGAATTTGAAATGCACACAGTAAGATCACAAATGAGCTTAAGAGAGATTGCTATTTGTTCAATGTAACAGTTAAGTTCAGTCTAAATACCAGTATATAAATAAATGAAATGGACTTGTAAAAGCTGTTGGTTTATCCTACAGCATATTTATTCTTGGTATTTCAATCTATAAAGAGAACAGTTGTGCATGCACACAGTAAATTGAGAAAACAGCCTCCTCTAGTGCAGGAAGGTACAGTAGCACTATTTTTAAAGGGATAGTTCACCCCAAAATGAAAATTCTCTCATTATTTACTCACCCTCATGATATCCCAGGTGTGTAAATGAGAGCGTATGTAGATACTGTATAATATCAGCAGTGTGAAACATTTTGCCAATTTTGAAATTGTGACATGTCTACAGCTACAAGATTCCAATTTGGAAACACTTTATTGATTTTCTAAAAATGTAGTTAACAAGGATGAAAACAGAATAAGGGGTATGAGTACAAGTACAACCAAAACAACTGTTCTGACACAGAGGTCAAAACTACAATAGCCTACTATGACTTTCAAGGGGATCGGTATTTTTGTAAAGGATTTTCAATAGGCAATTTTTGTGGGGTAATCTGTTGAGGCACTTGGACACTTAGCTAAACTTTTACTAACTTTAAAGGGGTCATTCTTCATTTGGCAGATGGTGTCCATCAATTTTTCAACCGAAGAAATTAACTTTAACTACTAATAAATAGTAAAATGTGCACAAAAGTAATCTGTGCATTATTTAAAGTAACATTTATGTGGGATGTAGTTGCAACAATATATCATTTTGAACTCACAAATTATGAAAATGGATTTAGTTTAACATGTAAAGATTAATTATATTGTTAATAAAAATACTGTAAATATTTTGTGACACTGTATTTTAAGACAAAGTTGTGTCCTTTAACTTCATGTCTGATGTTACCACAATGGAAATAATGCCTTTAAGAAAACAGGCAATGCTATTTAGACTACTTTGTGTTTGTGAATGTCAAAGTTACATTATGGAGGAATGCATGATGAGTTCATTCTTTATTATTCATTTTCAAAAATGTTGCTACATTTCTGATAATTTAGTAAGTCACACTAAATGTTAGAGTCTGTGGTGTTACTACTGTATCATAACTTGCAGATCTGATCGATTTTAATCAAAATTTTGATAATTATAATAAATGTATTTCTGATGATTTCTGATGATGGTAGCCTTCATTACACTTTAGAAAATCCAGATTTCTACTAATTTGTCGGTGGTGTTGCCATTTATCATGTTAACAACACAGACTGCAGTAATTCCACAGACAATACAGAGAGAACGGTTTTATATTTTTTAATAAAAAGCATATATTTTGCCTTTTTTCTGTGATGTAACATTAAAATGTATCAAGATTTTTTTCCTTTCATCAGAGCAATTAATCTTATTACTCCTTTAAAAGTGAACACTACAGACCTTATTCACAGCAGCGCCATCTTTGATTTTTAATGGGAATGACAATAAGGCTGTGAGGGATAGACTTACAGTCCCTTCAATGGGCTTTACTTTTGGTTAAAGTGTTTTTGGATCATTCCGTGGACAAAACATTGCTAAAATATCTGTCCAAGAACATTCAGCAGACAAAAAATTCCAGACAACATGAGCTGTGTAAAATTAGACAAGATCTAGGAGCTTTATACCATGTGTGCCATTGAGAGATTGTAAGTCTATCCCTCACAGCCTGGTTCTCATTCCTGTTAAAAATCAAAGATGGTGCTGCTATGAATAAGGTCTACAAAGCTACTACAATTAATCTGTCATATTGTCTTCCATTTATTTCAAAATATAAAGAGATAAAAGCTGACAATGGATAAACTTTAAAATTGTATGCTTTTATTTTAAAAACTTTTACATGTAAAAACGTTGATAAAGCAATTAAATTGAATCGTTAGTTATTTATTTTTCATATTAATTCCCTAGATTTGCATCTACCTACTAATTTTAGAACAATACAATAATTTAACTTCAAATACTGCTAACTCCACATAGCGGCTGAATCACCAGTATTTCTATAAAAATTATTTGAAAATCTAAATGTCCATTTTACTGTAGCATAATAAACTAATTTTAAATGCATATTCATAGTGTATTATTAAATTAACAACAAGCATTTTGATACATTTCTGCCTCGTGTTTGCCATTCCAATTAAATACCCAACTGTTTTTGTAATATGTACATTTACAGTTGAAGTCAGAAGTTTACATACACCTTAGCCAAATACATTTAAACTCAGTTTTGCACAATTCCCGACATTTAATCGTAGAAAACATTCCCTGTCTTAGGTCAGTTAGGATCACTACTTTATTTTAAGAATGTGAAATGTCAGAATAATAGTAGAGAGTAGAGAATTTTATTTCTTTCATCCCATTTCCAGCGGGTCAGAAGTTTGCATACACTTTGTTAGTATTTGGTAGCATTGCCTTTAAATTGTTTAATTTAGGTCAAACCTTTTGGGTAGCCTTCCACAAGCTTCTCACAATAAGTTTCTGGAATTTTGGCCCATTCCTCCAGACAGAACTGGTGTAACTGAGTCAGGTTTGTAGGTCTCCTTGCTCGGATTGAGGTCAGGTCTTTGTGATGGTCACTCCAATACCTTGAATTTGTTGCCCTTAAGCCATTTTGCCACAACTTTGGAGGTATGCTTGGGTTCATTGTCCATTTACCTGGACTGATGTCTTGAGATGTTGCTTCAATATATCCACATCATTTTCCTTCCTCATGATGCCATCTATTTTGTAAAGTGCACCAGTCCCTCCTGCAGCAAAGCACCCCCACAACATGATGCTGCCACCCCATGCTTCATGGCTGGGATGGTGTTCTTCAGCTTGCAAGCCTCACCCTTTTTCCTCCAAACATAACGATGGTCATTATGACCAAACTGTTCAATTTTTGTTTAATCAGACCAGAGGAAATTTCTTCAAAAAGTAAGATCTTTGTCCCATTGTACACTTGCAAACTGTAGTCTGGATTTTTTATGGTGGTTTTGGAGCAGTGGCTTCTTCCTTGCTGAGCTGCCTTTCAGGTTATTTCGATATAGTGCTCATTTTACTGTGGCTATAGATACTTGTCTACCTGTTTCCACCAGCATCTTCACAAGGTCCTTTGCTGTTGTTCTGGGACTGATTTGCACTTTTCACACCAAACTACGTTTATCTCTAGGAAACAGAATGCATCTCCTTCCTGAGCGGTATGAGGGCTGCGTGGTCCCATGGTGATTATACTTGCATACTATTGTTTGTACAGATGAACGTGGTACCTTCAGGCATTTGGAAATTACTCCCAAGGATGAACCAGACAGGTGGAGGTCCACAATGTTATTTCTGAGGTCTTGGCTGATTTTTTATTTTTATTTTCCCATGATGTCAAGCAAAGAGGCACTGAGTTTGAAGGTAGGCCTTAAAATACATCCACAGGTACACCTCCAACTGACTCCGGTTAGCCTATCAGAAGCTAATTGGCTAATTGCCTAAAGGCTTGACATAATTTTCTGGAATTTTCCAAGCTGCTTAAAGGCACAGTTAACTTAGTGTATGTAAACTTCTGACCCACTGGAATTGTGATATAGTCAATTAAATGAGAAACAATCTGTCTATAAACAATTGTTGGAAAAATGACTTGTGTTATGCACAAAGCAGATGTCCTAAACAACTTGCCAAAACTATAGTTTGCTAATATGAAATCTGTGGAGTAGTAAAAAAAATTAGTTTTAATGACTTTAACCTAAGTGTATGTAAACTTCTGACTTCAACTGTATAATAAAGTGATACATGATGACGTTTTTATGTTTTGTCAATGTTTTAGCTGATAATAATCCAAAATAAAATGAAAAGTGCTCTAATATGTATATGGTAACTTACCTTGGATGAACGATTTCTGTTCATGAGCATCTGTTTATGGTCAGGTGAAAATACGAGCTTTGACTAACTTGTAATTTAGCTTTTGTGGTTACTGAAACTTTGAATACTGTATATACCTGTATGTCAGTTGAATATGTTCTTGTTTTTACTTCCTTTATGGAATGGGCAGAGGTGGGTAGAGTAGCCAAAAACTGCACTCAAGTAAAAGTACAATTACTTAAAAAAAAATTACTCAGGTAGAAGTAAAAGTACTAACATAAATAATTACTTGAGTAAGAGTAAGAAAGTATCCAATTAAAAGAGTACTCATATAGTGAGTAACTCGTTACTTTCACAAATGACATAATGGACGTTAACTCCCCTATATTCCATTACATAATACACATTTAACATGTATTACAGAATTATTATTATTAATGGAAATTCTGTCATCATTCACCATTATGTTGTTCCAAACCCATATGACTTTCTTTCTTCCATGCAACTCAATAAGGAGATATTAGACAGAATGTTTGACTGAGTTACTATTTACTTTCAGTGAATGTGTTTTATTTTTCCTCTATATTTTGAAAGTGAATGGTGACTGAGACTGTTAGTCTGTAACATTTTGTCTAGCATCTTTTGTGTTCCAC